>NC_080081.1:327857-655714 GCF_949987535.1 Balaenoptera acutorostrata
CCTATGCGCATAATGGACATATGGTCGTGGGTGGTGCTAACGTTAAGGTGAATCAGCACTTACTCCTACCCGGTGCTCTCCACCTGGGAGCGGAGGGGGGACGTCTGGGGCTGTGGGGCTGAAGCCAAATCTGCGTCTCACCTGCCTGCTCACTGCTCTCCTGACTCCAGCCTGTGTAGACTGTCGCTCCCCAGGAGCCCTGCCAGCTCCCTGCCCCTGCCGCCTCCCCTCCCAGCCTCCTCCCAGCCTCTTCCCAACCTCCCCCCAGCCTCCCCTCCCAGCCTCCTCCCAACCTCCCCCCAGCCTCCCCTCCCAGCCTCCTCCCAACCTCCCCCCAGCCTCCCCTCCCAACCTCCCCCCAGCCTCCCCTCCCAGCCTCCTCCCAACCTCCCCCCAGCCTCCCCTCCCAGCCTCCCCTCCCAGCCTCCTCCCAACCTCCCCTCCCAGCCTCCTCCCAACCTCCCCCCAGCCTCCCCTCCCAGCCTCCTCCCAACCTCCCCCCAGCCTCCCCTCCCAGCCTCCCCTCCCAGCCTCCTCCCAGCCTCCCCTCCCAGCCTCCTCCCAGCCTCCCCCCAGCCTCCCCTCCCAGCCTCCTCCCAGCATCTGTGGCCCCATGACCAAGTGCAAGGATGGAGCAGACCTAGGGGCCGCCCCCCTCCGCACCTTCTCCACTTAGTGGAGTCAGGAAGGGGGCGTCACAAAGACCGGGGTGGGGGCAGTCACCTCGTCACCCCCTCCTTGCCAGGAGAGCCGGGCCTCCCAGAAAGAAGAATGAGCTCATTTAATCATTTCATCTCGACAGCAGCCGTGGGGGGCTAAGCAACCGTCCCAGGGAAAGAGACGAAGGCACAAGGAGGTGCCCTCAGCCAACAATTGCCCTTTTACTTTGCTTTTACACAGAATACACCCCCAAGGGCATGAGTGCAGACATGTCAGGTAGAAAATACCCATAATCCCATCCCAGCTACACTCATGTTTAGTATTTTTAAATAAAAAACCAACTCTCAGTATTTTTTAAATTTAATGTTCCTCCTCAGAAGAAAATTCTAAGTCAAAAGTGCTATTTTTGAAATCAAGTCATTCTAATATAATGATGGTAATAACTGTAAGTAGTTAATAACTAGTCATAACAACTAGTTGTGATTATAATAAGTAATTGTTTTCCAGGAGGATGGAACACGTGTAGGTCAGTCTGTCACAGAGCATTTGGCTTTAGAGAGCGGTGGGTATAGAATTGTTTCTTTTAGGAAGAAGCCAGATGCCTTGATTATCATTTAAAAATCAAGCAACATCACTAATCTGGTTTTTTAAAAGAGACTTTGCAAAACCACTGCACACAGGGCTGGGAGGTAAACCCCTGCGTTCTCCACTGGACCCCCTGTGAAGCGGCAGCGGGACCCCGAGGCATCACCACCCCTCGGCCCGTCCGTCAGAGCCCCGCTCGCCGTGGCTACCTTTTCTCTTCTTGAAGCCTTCCCGGCCTCCCCGTCAGGAAAACACCCCCATTACTCCCCTCCCGGCCACTTCCCGGTAGAGAGACAAAGGCGCCGGCTTCCTGTGTCCCGCCGCCTGGCTTCGGCTGCATCGGGCTTGGTGGGAAATCCGCGAATTCGAGATTCCGTGAATTTACGGGGGAGAAGTCTGGGGAGGGCGCGGATGAGGCGGACAGCCGCGCGAAGAATGCCCTAAGGCTTTCAAGCAGGAAGAAGCCACCTGGCCCCACGAAATGACCTTTTCCTAGAAATTTTTGGAGCCTGAAATGGGGTGGAAGAGATGGAAAAGGAGTGGGTTGTAAGGTTTATACGGATCGTCGTCTACTGTTCGTAATAAACGACAGCGGAGAACGAGACGGGGAGAGACAGGCGCAAAGTCTGGACACTCAGGAAAAAGCGGAGGGAGAGGGCCTGTGCCCGCGCCCAGGGGTCCCGGCGGAGCTCGGGCGCCGGAGGACCAGAGCCTGGTTCACCTGTGCGCTCACCTGTCGTGTCCAGCAGGGCCAGGGGCCCGGGCACCGGCGGCGGGAGCGGCTGCATCCCGGGGGCTGCTCCGGGTGGGAGGGGCTGCTTGCTCTCCCTCTGCGACAGCGACCGTGGGGCGCGGTGGCCGCGAGGACCAGATGCCCGAGCACCGCCCCTCCGGTCAGCGTCTGTCCGCTCGCTTCCTACCTGCGCCCCGCCCCTCCGCCCCGCCCCGCCCCTCCGCCCTCGCCCCGCCCTCGCCCCGCCCCCCTGCCCCCCTCCCGGTTTTCCAGGAGCGGAAGCACCGGGGAAGGGAAGCCAGCTCCCACGCACCACCCCCCGCCCCCCGGACTCGGCACTGGCAAACCTTTAAAGGTGGGACGGTAACAGTATTGAGAATCTGGGGGAAGGAACCCACGTGCGCTGCTGGTGGGATTACGCCCGCTGTGACCACTTTGAGAGCAGTGTTTGGGAAAGTCGAAGATGGGTCCCTACAAGCCCGCAATTCCCTGCTTAAGGACAAGCCCAAGACCCGTGGTTCCAGGCCCAGGCTGCCCTGAGAATCATCTAAAGACCTTCTGTTAAAAAATTACTGCTGTCCTGAGCCAACCCAGACCAGTCCAGTCAGAATGTCTGGCAGTGAAGTAATTGTTAGGAGCCCCAGTCATTCTGAGGGGTTCCACTGCGACAGAAAAACCCTGACGTGTGAGGTTTGCACACAAAATCTGCAACACAGCTCTGTGTGTAACGGCAGAACAACGAACCCCAGGACGAGGGATAGATTTACGTATCCAGTGGTTCACCGTGTGGTGAGGCTTCACGCACCAGCAGGGAAAACTCGAACACAACGTGGAGCGAAGCCGCAGTTTGTGGTGCTGAGGTGAGTGTAACACCACCTGTGGACAGGTTTTAGGCGTGAAAAGCAACACCATTCGCTCACACTGGCCCTCCGCGGGTTGCATTGGGCACCCACTCCACACGCTAGACACCGTGCCCTGCACTCGGGGAGGACCGATGGACAAAGGTCCTGGTGCAGCGGGCACCCTTCGGAGAAGAGACAGTGGCCAATAAATACAACCACCGAGGAAAATGCGGGGGGTCGGGGGGGGCCTGAGACGGCCACACCTGCTGCAGCAGGAGGGAAAGTGTGACTCGGAGGAGGAGGAGGGCTCGGGTCACTGGTCACCAAGAGGAGACGTCCCGCCCGCCCAGAGGGCGTGAGGTGGGGCCGCTCAGCCGTCTGGGGAGGAGCCCCTGGGCAGACCGGGGGCGGGCCTGGCACGCAGTGGGCGGCAGAAGGTCTTACCCGCGACGCCAGGGCCCCAGGGGAGCCCACATCAGAAGGGTCACTGAGAGGGGTTGTAGGGCAGCAGGATGGGAGCCAGGAGGCCGGAAACGCGGTTAGGATCCAGGGAGAAGTGACCGTGGTGTAGAGCAGGCGGTGAGGCGTGGTCACACCAACCTCATACCGTGCAGGCACACAGCGGGTGCCCCCTAAACACCTTGACTTTGGCCCAGTGAGCCCGAGTTTGGACTTCTGGCCCCAGAATTGCACGAGAATAAATTGTGTTGTTTTAACCACAGTACACAGTGGTACGTGTGGGGCTTAAGGGCTCTAAAGCAGAGCCTCCATCTTTGGCGGGGGGTGGGGGGGGACCTGGGCTGTGGGGAGGGGGAATAAGCAGATCCCACTGAGAACAGGCCTCGGGGCTGCTGCACCTCCTTCCCCAGCCCGCCTGCAACAGGAAAAGCTAAAGGCAACCAGAACACGTCACCCCGAAGTTTGCCTCTTTGACATAAAAATTATTTTGAGCTGAAGGCTATTAAGGAGCAGAAAAAGTTCCCCCTTCTGCCTAAAAACAGGAAATAAATTCTCCTTTACGGGAGACCAACTCTCACCAGCCGAGAGACGGCCCAGTGGCATCTGCGGGCCTCACCCCATTCCTTCCCTCCCGTGTCCGATGCCCTTGGAAGCCGCACCTGCTCCCCTGTGTCCTGCCCTGTCTGTCTGAACCCACTGTTTTCCCTGGAGACGCTCCCCAAGCTGTGTGATGAGCTGCTTTTCTCTCGTTACTCTGTCTTCCGTATGGGGGTCTGAGCCAAGAACTCACTCCCGTCCCCCATGAGGCCCCCCCAGTGGTGCAGTCCCCACCGTGGCTGCTCATCCGGGGCCCAGACAGAAGCGGTGACGGAAACCGTGACCGAAGGGCAGCAGCAGGAAGAAACACCTCTACAAACTCACAGGAGACCGCCCCCCCCACCCCCCGCCATCGCGCCTCGCCCAGGAGGGTGTAGAAGACAGTCCAGGAGTCAGCGGTTGTCGTGGAGGCGCCTATTCGCCCATTTGTCGGAATTGAAGGGTAATTCATAACATTTTCTGACAGGAAGCAAGTCTGATTCGGTTGGCTGCTTGGAAAACCAGACCCGACTCTGCCAAACGGAGCCCAGTGTTTGTTGGGAAGAAGAGCCACACGGGGTCCAAGTGCTCTGTCCACGCTCGGCCCTGCCAGCCCGGCCGCGGCCCACCGGGGCTCAGCAGGGTCGCCCGGCCGTGCGTGGTCGAGCTCGTGCCCGCACCCCACGGGCAGCTGGGTGGGCTGGACCTTTGTGTTGTTCCAAAGGTTCACTGAAAATATCCTTAAAAAATGTGCATGTGTTGCCAGAAATGATACCCTTTTCCAACTAATACATTTACCGCAGGAGATTTTAGATGCCAGCTGGAGCTGGGCGGGGTTTCGGAAATTCTTTCAGGGCTCCGTGAGCAGGGGGTCGTGAGGAGCACGGCAGGGGTTAGCGTGCCCGCCCCCCCCCACGAGCTCCCCCTGCCCAGGTGAGGAAACCGAGGTCCAGGAGGCTACTCGACGTGACTAGAGCAGACCCGGGACTCCTCCAAAGTCTGCGTGTGGACCTGGCACGGACATTTTTAGAATTCACCCCCAGACACCCCGCCAGGAGGCCAAGCAGCACAACCACAGCGTAGGAGGCACTGGCTCTGAGGCTGATGACACCGACTGACACTTGATCCCCCGCGGTGGCCTGAGGACGCCCGCATCCAGCCCAACTCCGCAGGGAGCCGTAGTCTGGGATCAGGGTATTTTTAAAACGTAATTTAATTTAGCTCTTGCAAAGGCAATTATGAGACGATGAGGAAATCTGTCTTCTGTTGGTCCGAGGACAGGCAGAGGGTCTGGACCAATTATTACTGATGTTAAGAAGATAATTGATTAAAACAGTTATGAACCCTAGTGCCAAGTTCCTTCCGGCTCAGTGTAATATGTTTGAAGTATCCTAAGTCCCCTGCCTCCACTGCCCTCACCTGAACTCAAGTCCCCACTCCCCCCAGAAACAGCCGCATCCCCTCAGAGGGTCTCGTCCAGAGGTCCTGAGCTGACCTGGATTCACCCTTCAGATGGGCGGGGCAGGTGGAGATCGGGGACAAGGCTGACACTGGTCGAACACCTATCAGACACCTCGCCCTGTGATCACCGCTGCTCACGTCTGCCTTAGTTAATCAGAACAATGTTCTACCCATTTCACAGATGAGGAAACTGAGGCACTGAGAATTTAAATAATTTTTCTGAAGTGAAGTAGCTGGTCAGTGGCTGAAATAAGATATGAACCAGGTCAGTTCGATATCAAGGCGTAATCACATCCTCCAAGTGGGAAAGCATGTATTTACTTCACTGCAGACATTTAATTTAATCTTTCGTTCGTGCAGTCAACAAACATGTATTGAATTTCCTCTATATGCAAGATACTAGGAGAGCCATGAAGATAAGTCATACAGACCTGCCCTTTAAGAGCTTGAAAAGTGAGAAGTAGGAGAAATAAAACATACTACTATGTTATAAAGCAGATGGTGACAATAGCATCGGTGAGAGCAGTCACCATGCTAGAGAAGGAACAGGGATCCCCAGGGGCGTGACCCGGCCCCTGCAGAGATCCAGGCCTCCCCGGTGACCTGCTCGTTGACCTTGCCTTGCACCGGAACCCCCTAGGGGCCATTAATAATCCCGGGGCCTGGACACTCTGGAGGGAAACGAACGTCTGAGGTGCCCGGGTGGTCCGTGAGCAGCAGGAATGGGAAGCAGGCTTTCAGGCCAAGAGGATGCCGAGGGGGCAGGTGTGCACGGTGTTGTGTCCGGCTGCCTGCGAGGGGAGCTGAGTAGGGGGGCAGGCTTTCAGGGGCCCAGGAGCAGGGCTGTCAGGAGGGCAAGAAATCACCGTGAATCCAAGGATTCTGCACTGTGGGGTCTCCCTGCATCCTCCTCATGCCCGGGGCGGGAAGGGACTCTTCCCAGCATGAGGGCCAGCGTGACCCCAGCTGCCCCTGGAGACCCGTCCAGCACGGAGGAGCTGACGGGAGGGGCTGGCTTGGCCCCCATACTGCAAGAAGAGGGACTGATCTTCCCACAGGCCCCGCACGGCACAGGTGCGCACACACCTGGCTGGCCCCCTGCTCCCGGCTGGGCTCCACTCCGTCACAGTGGCAGGTGAGGGTGTGGGCACCTCTGGCCGACGGTCCTTACGGCCTGCCCCCGGGGGCCCCCGCCAAGCTCAGATGGCCTTTGGTGGCTGGCGGCCAAAGCTGGCCGGGTGCCGGCCCACCTCCCCTCGCCCTCCGGTCACTGCCTCCCAGTTACCTGGCTTAAGCTTCGGAGAAACCAGAGATGGGAAGCGCCCCAGGGATTTCTGCCCGTCCACCCTGCCCGGCCTCCCTCCTCCGAGGGTGAATCTCACAGGCTCCAGCTGGAACAGGGGAGAGGAAGAGGAGTCTAGAATTTAGTTTCTTAAATTACGATCAGGGTGACATGAAAGTACATGACCAGCTTGCCCAAGAAGGGAGGCTCAGCCCTCGATCCTGTGCAGGCACAGGTGGTGGGCAGGGTGACCCTGGCGCTCACTCGGTCCTGTTATGAAACTGAACTCCTCACGGCCCTTCTTTTGTTCCCTGCTTAGAACCACGTCCCGCTCGCGGCAGGCGCCCAGGAACACCTTGCGGATGGAGACTGAACAAGCATGGCCCCCACCCCTCTCGGCACCTGCTCCCACCCAGGCGGGGGCCCCTGCTGGACGCACCCCTCTCCACGGGGTCCTCCCGGCCCGGCCCCCTCGAGGAGACCCGGGTGGAGGACCCTTCCCCCCAACCTGTGTGAGCAGGTAGGGGTCAGCAGGCTCTGAAACCAGGACCAGCCCTAAAAAGAGAGGGATTAAAGGACCCCTAGGAACCATCCAGGAAGCTGCTTTGTCAGCCGCAGGCTGGGCGGGGTCCAGATCCAGGGCCCCTGGGCCCCTGCACAGGCAGGACCCTTGTCCATTGCGGGAGCGCGTGAGAGTCTGGTCTCGGGCTTAGGGGCCCTGCGGTAACCGAATACCCTGCGATGAGCCGGGGATGAATAATGCAGACCGGAGGCCGGGGAGACTCAGGGCCCCGCCTGCCTGTGCCCGAGGCCGCCAGCCAGACGGGAGATGTTCTCAGGGACACAAACGGTGTAAATTGCAAACACTCCAGGGGCTTCGTGGGAGGCCTGTAACCGTGATCTCCCGGCCCCTCAGTGAGCCCAAGCAGGGAGGATCACCTTTCCAGGCTCTGTCCCCACGGGAAGCGGGACGACCCCCACCGGCCGACTCCCCGGTGAGGAGGGGGCGCCTTCCGGGCCTCCGACTGGCAGCCGCAGCTTGCCTGCCGTCTCCTGGGACATGCAAGCCGTCGCCCTGAGAGCAGGGCCTTGCCCCTCACAGGCCTGGCCTAGCACCACGCCCTTACCAGTTCTGGTGTGTCGGGGAAAGGCAGCGCCCTGAGCGTCCAGGACCCACAGGGCTGGGCAAGGAGCTGGGGCTGGGAGCCCCCAGGCTGGCCGCCCCCGTCGTCACACCCCGAGGCCCTGGACCTTGATCAGCTTTCTCCCCTCGGCCCTTCGTCTTGGACGTAAGAAGCCTGAACCTACTGTCACTGAGGGACTGAGGTTTGGTTTCTACAAAATCAAATCAGGCCTTCTTACCTTCATTTGAAATTGTCTGGGTAAAGCCTGGGAGCCTATCTCATGTTTATTTTAATCCCATGGCCTCTCAAACTCTCTTCTCTTAGCCGGCAAAATGCCTGTAACGGGGACGCTGTATTTTCACTTGGGGCCCACTTGTGTATCTGGACACTCGCAGGAGGGGCTGGGCCCATCGTGAAATAAGAGGAGGTGACCTCAGCCTTTGCTGAGCTGAGGTTGGGTAATGGTATTTGGCAGTTGTATTTAGTTAGTTATTGTGTTGATCAGAATCAGCCCATATCTCTTGAATCACCCCAGAAAACCCATGGGGCTGCCTCCCCCAGGCTGCAGCTCCACTCAAACAAGTGGAAGAAAGGGGGTTTATATGTATAGACGGCAGGGCCTGACGGGCTACCAGAAGCAGCAGAACAAAGCCACACGGGACCCGCCCGGACGGGGAGCAGAGCACGGGGTGCAGACCCAGGGGCCACCGGGCTGTGCCGGCAACTCTCTGCATCTGGAGGGAGATGGGGACAAAGTGTGAGCGTGTGTGTGTGCAAGAGTGCATGTGTGTGTGTGTATGTGTGTGCATGAGTGCATGTGTGCGCGTGTGTGCATGAGTGCATTGTGTGCATGAGTGCATGTGTGTGTGTGCTCATGAGTGCACATGTGTGTGCACGTGTGCATGTGTGTTGTGTACATGTATGTGTGTGTATCTGTGTACGTGTGTATTATATGCATGTGTGTACATGTGTGCACGTGTCCATATGCATCTGCACACGAGTGTATGTGATTTTTAAAAACATCTTTAGTGGAGTAGAATTGCTTTACAATGGTGTGTTAGTTTCTGCTTTATAACAAAGTGAATCAGCTATACATATACATATATCCCCATATCTCTTCCCTCTTGAGTCTCCCTCCCACCTTCCCTATCCCACCCCTCTAGATGGTTACAAAGCACCAAGCTGATCTCCCTGTGCTATGCGGCTGCTTCCCACTAGCTATCTATTTTACGTTTGGTAGTGTATATATGTCCATGCCACTCTCACTTCGTCCCAGCTTACCCTTCCCACTCCCCGTGTCCTCAAGTCCATTCTCTACATCTGTGTCTTAAATTCTGTCCTGCCCCTAGGTTCTTCAGAACCGTTTTTTTTAGATTCCATATATATGCGTTAGCATATGGTATTTGTTTTTCTCTTTCTGACTTATTTCACTCTATATGACAGACTCTAGGTCCATCCACCTCATTACAAATAAACCCAATTTCGTTTCTTTTTATGGCTGAGTAATGTGTGTATGTGATTTTGAAAGAGAGCGTGCACCAGGACCATATCACAATCTAGAGAGTCTGCCGTGTTTTTAAACTTTTATTTTTACCCTTTTCTACTTGGATGGAAATTGCATTTTTTGTCTTTTACAAAGGAAAAGTCACAGTGAAGGCGTCTGCAGATTCTCCGTAAGGAAATATGCGCTTGTGGGGGGCCCACATCCTCACCACAGTTCACGTTGGAACGCACCAGGATGGAAAAGCGGGATCTCCTCTGGCTCCTGGCATGGGGACGACGGCAAGGGCCAAGTGCCTGAGCCCAGCACCCCTCGGGGATCACGAGGCTTGTGCTCGGGGGTGAAAGGGCCCGGGGACGAAGGCTTCTCCACAGAGAGCCCCCAGCTCTGGCCCGGGGGAGCGCCCGGGCAGCCCCGTTATCCAGCCTGGAGGGCGTGTCCCTTGCCCAGGGGAGCCGGGGGACAGCTGGAGTGACAGCGAGACCCCTCAGGGTGTGCCCGGTCAGGGGGTCTGCACCCGAGACGCCCCACAGCAGAGGCCCCCGAAGGCCCATGAAGAAACCCCACAATGAAGAGTCACCATAAGCACGCACCCAGCAGCTGGGAACTGCCCTGTGCACCGTCCGGCCTCCCGGCCTTGCCCCCAGGCCCCAAGGCTGCGACTGGACGGGAGGGTGGAGACGTCCCTCCAGCCCAGCTGGGGAAGAATGGAGTGACCGGAGCTGCCGTTCTCCCGGTGGCGCATTTTAAGTCAGTGCTTTGGTTGCTGCCTACAGGGGCCGCAGGGCGCCTCTGGGTGGGGGTGACCAGCGGGACACCGGCACAGCCAGGCTCCTGCACCTGTGGGGCAGTGTCCGTACCACAGTGTGGACGTTGACAATTCCTTTGTTTCTATGTGAAAATTTCAGTTCCAAAGCGTTTTAAAATAGAAGTGAAGTGACTCCAGGACTTCTGCTGCCTGCGTGTAACTACATGGGGCTGGCTTGAGTTTTACTGGGGAGCAGGGGGCACCCCTGAGCAGACCACGAGAGAGAGGCAGCGGAAGTCACACGTAACTCGCTTCTGTGATTATATCCCCACAGACCTGCTAGCTCATGGAATAACGTACGTTGAGTAAATAATCTGCAACAGCTGTGCCACATTTAGCCAAAAACGTTGAATAAGTTTTTAGCGTTAAGTATGTCCCACGCACGAAAAAAGTTACTTGCTGTTTATCTGAAATTCAACTGTATCGATGCCCTGTCTCCTCTGGCCGTCCAGGCATAAGATGAAGGCAGAGGGGTCCCCGACGGGGTTGCTGGTTCCACAGGAGGGGCTACACTTCAGGCGCCGTGGGCCCCGGGCAGGCACTCCGACGGCGGCCAAAGGCCAGGCCACACCCACCCCCTGAGGTGTAAATCACTCTGCTCAGGTCCATGGGGACCTAGAGCAGATTAAATGGGTTTAGAAAGACCAGAAGTGGTGTGTCTTGCACCTGAACGTAGTGAGGTGAGATCTACAGCCGTTAGATAATCTACGCGTCTCTTCCTAGGACACAGAACCCGCGTCAGGGCCGACACAGCGATTGATCCTGCCGACAGCCCAGCCTCCCTTGGCCACGGGCCCCCATCTCAGCCTCCCAGGAGAGGTTCAAGGGGCAGTTTCAGGTCACAGACCAAAAGCACTGGACGGCTCTTCAGGGCCCCTGCAGGACATTATGGCTGCAGCGCACCGGAGAGAGGGTCGTCCTGCAGGTTCGTTCACCAGGAAGGGGCTTTAATGCCCTCGGTGCCCAAGGGACCCGGAGGTACACTTGACACATCCCTTACACCCGACGGCTGTCTGAGCCCACAGCAGCCTGGGGCCAGCCCCCTGCCGTGGCTCTGGGCCAGCGCGGCCCCTGGTCCCAGGTGGCTCAGCCGCAGCCCCCAAGGTCGCGCTCCTCGGGGTCCCTCCTCTCCCGAGGCTGCTGGGGGGGCAGACGGCAGGGGTGCTACCACGCCCAGCATGGCACTCGGAGGGCAGAGGCGCTCAGGAAAGGGAGGGCACTGCTCCTGGCCGCCAGGCAGCTAACCCCACGTAGCAAGACAAGCCCAAAGCTGGCCCCAGGAGGGAGACCAGGAGAGGGCCAGGCCTTGCAGGCCAAGAGGCAGAGTCGGGGTGGGAAGCAGGTGCCGGGTGGGGGGAGAGAGCCGCTGGCCCGGCCTGTCTGCCGGGGGTGGGCAGCTTGTGTCCAGTTGTCATCAACTGGAGATGGTCTCGGGATGAGGAGAAGCCAAGGGGGGTGACTGCCGCGGTCAGCCTCACCCCCAGGCCCCTGGGCCTTCCCCTCCTCCCGGACACCTGGGCCCCGGCCGGCAAGGGGACCCCACTGGAGACTCAGCACCGGCAGACGTGGAGACGGCATCCCCAACGTGCGGGTGGGGCCCGGCCCGGCCCCGGCAGTGACCCGCCGGCTAGGGGCGGGACCAGAGCTGGGCGCTAAGGGAACCCGGGCCAGGCGCACACTCCGGGCGTCTCAGCGGAGCCCGCGAGCCCACAGGCCGGGGTTTCCCAACCTCTGAACCAGCCCAGAGAAGGCGAAGGGGCCTGCGAAGCTGCAGCTGAGATGCCAGGAAACCCGAACCGAGTCTTCACTCTCGCCGCCCAAGCCGCCACCAGCTTGCACGTCCGCTCCAGGGCCTGGAGAGCCAAGCGTCGCTGGTGGATTCCGTCCCGGGACCACTGGATCCTTTTTGAGTGAAAGGGTGCAAAAGAGGTGGACTATTTACTGCTGGCGCTCCTGACCCTGCGCGGGAGGCCTGGCTGGACCGGCCTCCTCTGTCCTGCCTGTGCTGAGCGCCGGGCCACAGCCATGTGGCGGCCTGGCGGGAGGGGCTCAGCTGACCCACGAGGCGCTGCAGCTGGTCTAGCAAACCAGACACAACCCCGACTTGGACGAGGGGGCCGCCTCCTGCACGGAGATCCCCTTCATGTCGTCGGGCATCTGCCCGTCAGGCCGCCACACGTTCAGGTCCCCAAAGATGCCCTTCTCGATCATCTCCTCCTGCCAAGGGATGGGGCAGGTGCCGGTGGCGAATTCCTGGAAGAATTCTGTGTCCTCTTTGTCAAAGGCCACGCCCCTGACCGTGGAAAAGGCACCCACGTCCTGGATGTTCTTTGCATAGACAGTCCTGGAGTCTGGGACGAAGGGGGGGGTCAGCATCCCTGTGAGAGGACGGAAGACACGGGGCGTGAAGGGCCAGCCAGCGGAAGGAGGTGGCCGCGTACCGAGAGCCCCCGCTCAGCCAGCAGGGCCGCTGCCCCTCATGCGGCCCTGGCGGTGACGAGGAGAGCGACACCCGCCACAGGGCGCTGAGCCAGGCTGGAGACTCAGAGTCCGGTCTGGACACACGTTGCCAGAAGCCAGCCCCCATCTGCGCCCCCTCCGCCCTGCCCAGAAACCCCGTTATGAGGGTCGGCGGGCCCTTGGCTGCACTGCCCCCGACGCCGCCGTGCCCACCGTCTCTGCAGACCCCCCAGCCCCAGTGCCGGCCTCCCCGTCTGCAGGTCTACACCTCGATCACAACATGCTCAGAACTGAACTCCCTGTGCCTTCACCCCGTCCCTCCTCAGCACAGACCCTGTGGCCTCGGGACTCCATCCGGCTCCGGCTTCCCCGGTCCTGACCGCTCGCTCGGGCTGCCTGACCTCCCTGGGCCTGGGGCTGGTCTGGGCAGCTCTCCCTGGCGCCCAGCACCTTCAGATCAGCCGGGGCTGCCGCTGCCCTGACCCTTCCCCACCAAAGAAACTTCTCCTACTGGGGTGTCGGGCCGTGAGGTCACAAGCTCGCACTTCCTGGGTGTGGGTTCTGGTGGGTGTGGTGGGTGCCATGCTTCTCTCCTGCAGACACGCGTGCACAGACACACTCGCACACACTAGCTTGCACGCGACATGACAGCAGACGCTGGTGGAACGACGGCTGGAGAAATCCTGCCTCGACTTGGATCGCGGGCTCCTTCAAGGAAACGCCTGACAGCGGGTTCAGATCTTCAGCTCCAAGGTGTTTCCCACACACCCCATCCAACCCTCGCCGCCTCCTCGGGTCCCCAGGAGACCCACCCCGTGAACATCCAGTCCTGGGCGCGCTGGGATGAGCAGGGAATAGGGACGGTGGTGTCATCAGGGGCAGAGGATGCTCTGGGGGGGGGGGCGGTGGTCCGCCCAGGCCGCCCGCCCCCCGACCTCACGCTAAGCTGCCGGACGCCAACGGGACCGGGAGGCCAGCGAGGGTCGCCCAGGAGCCCCCAGCCCCAGCTCCCACACGCGGACAGTACCGGCCTCCAGCTGCCGCCAGTTGATGTCCCTGAAGAGGGGGCTGGCGCGGAGCCCATCACAGGAGCCGTCCCTGAACCCCAGGCGCCTCTCAGGGTCCTTCTGCAGCAGCGCCTCACAGAAGTCCTTGCTGGCCTGGCTGAACTTGTCGGGGTAGGTGACCACCTCCTCCAGGACCCGCTGCTTCAGCTCCTTGTTCTCCACCTGCACGGCGGACACAGCACCGTCAGCCCACGTCACACCCCGGCCAGGCCCACCCGCGTCGCCCCAGCTGCCACGGCAGCTCCGGACACGGCAGCTCCGCGGGCCCGGCCGGCCCTGTTCTCAGGGATGCCTGATGCCCCCCTCCCGCATGTTAGCACTTAAGGGCTCAGTGTCACTGGTCAGGGCGTGAGACCCTGAAGGTGGACACCTTGCACTCCCACGACCACCCCCCCCCCAGCTTGCCCGGCGAGGTGGCAGAGGTTCGCCAAGGGCAGACGCCCACAGGGTCCATGGAGCCTTAGTCCAGACCAGCTTTCCCGAACGTGACTTCCAGCCCACAAAATTCACTTCCAGTGGGTCCATCCCCAGGGAGCTCCCCGACAATCAGCCCGAAAGTCTCCAGCCCCACCTCAACCAAACGCTGCCCATTTCCTCTCCCTGTCGGTCAGATTTGCCCTTCCTGAAACGTCCTAAAACTTCATGGAAGTGGGATCATCCAGAGTCACTCTTCCGGGGCCAGATCCTTTCATTCATAGTGGTGAGTTTGAGACCTGTCCGTGTCATGGGTGTACCCGAGGTTCCTTCCCATCGAACACAGGGACCTCGGGTGGACCACAGAATGGAGGGACCACAGATGCCCTGAAGATGGACCACAGAAGGCATGACCCAGAGACGGGCCATGGAATGCAGGGACCACGGATGGACCATGGAACGCAGGGACCACGGATGGACCATGGAACGCAGGGACCACGGATGGACCATGGAACGCAGGGACCACGGATGGACCATGGAACGCAGGGACCACGGATGGACCATGGAACGCAGGGACCACGGATGGACCATGGAACGCAGGGACCACGGATGGACCATGGAACGCAGGGACCATGGATGGACCATGGAACGCAGGGACCACGGATGGACCAGAGGATGGACAGACCACGACGGTTCACTTTCTCATGAAATCTCCTCCTGCTCATTTTCACCAGAAAACAGGGGTCCTGTCAGGGCCATGGGCTCCGCCAGGGCTCTGAGGTGGCGCTCCTATGGTGGCCTGAGGCCAACGTGGACCCCACACTGTGCTGCTTTACCCTGCTCTTCTGAGCTGAGGTTGGGAGAGACCCGCTGCTGGAGCCCAAGGCAGAGGTGCAGACGCACAGAGCGACCCTACGGGTTAGTCAGGGGAGGGGTTCTCACTCTCGGGGGACTGCAGACCGGACTGTCCCCACGACTATGTCAGGAAAGGAGCGGGGACTGGGCGGGGGCCCTCGGGGAGGTCCAGCAGAAGAAACTGATGGCTGTGACCTCCAGGCAGGCCGAGGGGCCGTGGGCATGGACGAGCGAGGGGCCACGTCTAAAGTACAGTTCACAGCAGGCCTCCCTCCTCAGCCCCTCACGTCTGCCCCACAGACATCCTCAGCTCCGAGCAGGGTCAGCGCGCGGTCCAGGGAAGGGGCTGCTTTGCTCCTTTTGTTGTGAACAGTGGTGGGGGCTCTGAACGACACCTATTCGCGGTTCTGCTGGGCTGGGCAGAGCTCCCTGGGGAGACGCGGGGCCGCCACGCGGACAGGAAGTGGGGGGGCACGGGAGGCAGGGCCCCAGCATGGCCACCCCCTGTGCCTGCTGCCCCCAGGACGTCCAGGGAAGCGGCCGGGCCTGGAGCAGGGCCTATAGCTCAGCACCCGGGGAGGCGAGCGCGTTGGCCTCCGGGAAGGGCAGGGAGGCCACCAGCGGGTGAGCCACGCCCCCCAGAGCGAGCGCTGCTCATGGGGGTGGGGCTTGGGAGGGGGTCCAGGCTCCTCTCCTCCTGACACTCTCCTTGGCGCATGGAGACCCAGGAGATGAGGTCACCGTGTACACCACGAGAAGCCTAGAGCTCCCCGAAAGGAATGTCACCAGGTCAGCTGGTGGACACTGCTCCTGTGACCCCAACAAGGAGGGTCACCAGGTCCTGCGGGGACCCTGCTCCTATGATACACACACACACACGCACACACGCGCGCACACACACGCACACGGAGCTGATGCCAGCTCAGCTGCAGGGACACCGCTGGCCACCTCCTACCTTCTCTCCGCGGGCTCGGAAGGGGCCTCTGGCCGCGATCATCTCATACAGCGTGACCCCCAGGGAGAAGTAATCCACGGCAAAGTCGTACTCCTCACCCCGCAAGAGCTCCGGGGCCATGAAGCCTGCGACAGGAGCACAGCGCGACTCGGAGACCAGCACCCGGCACGCACCTCCCGTCTCCCCGGAACCCAGCAGGGTCCTCACGCCGGGACACGCGGGGCTGCCCCGTGCCCACCCACCAGGAAGCGCTCCCCCGGTTGTGAGTGTCCCCTTGGGCACAGCCATCCCTGGCGGGAGCCCCCTCCACCCAGGGTGGGTCTCAGCCCCACTGTGGTGCCCATGGCGGACAGAGTCAGTGTCTGAGGCTCACGCAGGACCTGTGGTCAGAGGCAGGCGCTCAGACCCGAAAGGGCACAAAAGGAGAGGCTGAAGCCCCGACGCTCCTAAGAGCGGTCCGGACCCCAGTGGCCCGTGTGCTCCACTTCTGGGGAGTCGGGGCCATGTGCTGGGCCCTGCAGGCTGAAGGGGACACCCCGAGAACCAGCTCCGGCCTCCTTCCCTTTGTGCCCCGTGCAGAGGCCAGCCCAGCATGTGGGAAGGGTAGACAGGCAGCATCTGGGGCCCATGGTCCACTCCCCCGGGGCCGAGTAGGTAGTTGAGGCTGGGCGCCGGGGTGGCTTCTGTGCTCAGATGACTAGACACCCCCCCAAAGGCCAAGCTGAGCGTGTCCTTTTGTTTCCAGCCCTGCCTGGTCCCTCAGCGTTTACGTGTGTTCGCGGCAAGTTCCCAGGAGGGACATGGCTGGATAACACGGGCCACGCTGCAGTGGCCACAGGACGTTCTCCTGGAGGTTACAGGACTCAAGTTCCAGAGAGCCCCCTGGCCCTGAACACAGCCTCTTTTCAGGGATTACAGTGCTGGCCAGACGGCTCAGACTCTGGAGAAAGACACGTTCCACCAACCACAACTTCTCCGTGAGAACGGGCCCGAGAGGAGGGCCCGCCGACCACAGAGACGCCACATCCCTGCAGCAAATGGCCCGCTGGCCCCTCCAGTCTGCCCCACCCGCTGGGACCCAGTGACACGTCTGCCTCCCGGGGTCTCACGCGGCGACGATGACTCTTTTTCGTGTGAAAGACGGCACGAGCGGGCAGTGGGTGAGTGAACGCAGCCTCGGTCTAGGCGCCTCCCCCGAGCCCCGCGGCGCTGGCGCAGCGAGTGCTCCTCTGGGTGGACTGCGGCTGAACCGGGGGCGGAGGCTCGGCTCTGGGGACCTGGGCGGGAGGGAGCAGGGGGGCCGGGGAGAGGGCACGGAGGGCTCCCCGAGCCTTCGCTGGACGCCCCACCTTCTAACTCACACCGACCCCAGCCTCCGCTGCCACTGCTTGAGGCCCCCGCGCCGCCTGACCCCAAACACACAGGTCAACACAGCCCGCGGGCAGAGCCCCCACCCCCACCCCGGCCAGGGCTCAGAGCCGCTCGGCAGCCGCGGCAAAGCCTGGGCGCCCCCTAGCGGCCGGTCGGGCCTCGTGCAAGCAGGGCCGGTGACACCCCAGGTCCACTGACTCCAACCCTGGACCCGATCAGCCAGGAACAGGCGAGCGGCATTTCGCTCACATGCTCAAGCCCTGGAGAGGAATCTCAGAGGATCCGGAAAATTCACGACAGGACCTCTTCCCAAACAGAGCCGCAGATGAGACAGACCCACCGTGGCAACAGGCACAACCCCAAAAGGAGCCCAAAGTGCAGGATGGGGGCTTCGGGGACAAAGCAAGACCCAAGCGGCCCAAGTCCCAGGAGCAGCTCTTTCTCCCCGAAGCCAGGCAAACAGGGAAGAAGCAGATCTGCTAAGAAGTCCTACAGAAAACCCGGCCATCAGGAGGGCAGCGTGCTCGGAGCGTCTGCCGCACAGTGTCTGAGCGCGAGCCTGGCTGTCACCCCGGCCCCTGCGGCGGGCACCAGCACCCCCCGTCCCCCCACTCCTGCTCGGATGCCTCTTCTCTGCGCCCACCTGCCCGGGCGTGAGAGGAGATGAGGTAGGGACAGGAGGCGCCAGGCACGCACATGCACACAGACACACAGACGCACACGTGCACAGTCACACACACAGACACACGCACAGTCCAGGGGCCATCTCACAGCTGAGCACCTGCCAGGCCCTGCCCACCCACCCTGCCTCTGTGCTGCTTCCCTCAGTGCAGAGCCCCAGGCTCTGCCCATGGCCGGCGCCGGGAAGCTTCCGTCACAGAGGGCACACGTGACAAACAAGGAGTGACTGTTCAGGGGGTCTGGGGTCATCCCTGCGTGGGTGCCGGTCCCCCAGTCTCACGCTGAGAGGGGAGGGATGAGGGAGCATCTTGCCGACAAGCCCCAGCCCTCACCATGACGCCCACCCCAGGCCACAGGACCCCAGGACCCCGGGCCTCGTCCCCTTTGCCCCCATAGCAGCTGCCCTCGCCCCGGCTCTCAGGCCCTCACCTGGCGTCCCCGCGAAGCCCTTGGTCTTGGTCTGCCCTTCCTTCAGCTCCACGGCCAGCCCAAGGTCAGAAATTCGGATGTTGCCTGGAGAACAAACATGGGCTCAGGTCACACGCGGCTCCACAAACAAAGGCCCCTGGGGTTCCTGGACACACACACGTGCACGAGCATGGCGCACACACACAGGGGCCGCCGCTCCCCGCTCAGACTGCGGAGGGACCGAGGGTCCCAGCAGCACTCGCAGCTGGAATCCGGGGCATAATCCCCCTAAAGCCAGCCTCCTCGTGGCTCTGTCTTCCCCGAGCGCTGCAGCAATGGCCTTTGGGGCACCAGTGTGTCCGTCTGACCTGTGATGGGGAGGGAAGGGGGGCTCTGAAGGGACTTACGGGAACCTCAGTCTTGGGGGTTATTTGCTGACGAGAATCCCAGTTTGACTCCTCACGAAGACAGCAAGCGAAGTGATCGAGTAGGGACTCGACCATAACTGTTAGCTGTTTACTAATAGTTCCACACCCTCTGGCATCCCGGACTAACTCCCTGTTGCCCTGGGCGCCTAGCCATGCACCAGATTTCACCAAAGCCCATTAATAACCTCCACTCGGGGATAATGCCATGCGGTCGCAAAATAGCTGAATGAACAATAAACAAACTTGAGGTGTGTCTTGGTGCCGTAAAACTATAACGAGCATCTATCAAAGCTGGTCCCTCCCCTACCGATGACCAAGCAGGCTACAGAGGTGAGCAGGGCAAGGGAAGGCCGGGAGGGGAGGCCGCCTCACCGTCGTCGTCCAGGAGCACGTTCTCGGGCTTGAGGTCTCGGTAGATGATACCCCGCTGGTGCAGGTGCTCCAGGCCGCTGATGATCTGGGCCGTGTAGAAGACGGCGCGCGGCTCCTGGAAGCCGGGGTTCTCCTCGTCCACGTTGTAGATGTGGTACCTGGGGGCAGACCACATGGAGCCTGTGCTTCTCTGGCACAACCAGAAGCCGCGTGCCCACGGTTTTGATGGGAAGTAAAACCTCGGGAAAACGTTGAGGCCTCCGAATCCCACGTTGTGTCGGCAAAGCGTCCATCATTTCAGCCTCGGCGTCCAGCCTGAGGGGCCCGCGGCAGAGCCCGGACCGCCGGCCACTGGTGTCTGTGTCCTCACAGCCCCTCAGCACAGCTGTTACAGGGGCAAGGCAGGGCAGCTGTCCCCACCCCACCTCCCCTGCCCCGGCCCACGGGGAGAGAACAGGGAAACAGGCCCCAAGGCCACTTTATAGCCACCAGTGAAGGAGCCAGGCAGAGGGAGGCGAAGGCGGGCCACGTGGCCAGCCCACGTCCCATCCAAATTGAGCGGCTGACCCAGAGCCCAGGAGGCATGTGGGCCGTTTCCCCAGAGACACACAGACTCCCTGGCGGGCCCTCAGAGGACGCCCCCCGGCCTCCCAGACTCTCCTATCTCCCGTTTCCCTGTCACGTTGTACAGAGACGCAAAACCTAACAAGCAAAGTATTTAAACTAGAGAACAACCAGGGAGAGGAGAGGCAGGCCAGTAATCTCGAAGAAAACAAGAGAGAAATCCTCACGCCAGCCGAAGCAACAGCATGAATGGCTTTTATGCTACATGTACATTTTACTACAGTGTCCTGTAGTACAGTGCGGGGTAGTACAATGCAGCGTGGTACAGTAGCACGTACAGTGTACTATAGTACAACGCAGCGCGGTACAGTGGCACGTACGGTGTACTATAGTACAACGCAGCGCGGTACAGTGGCACGTACGGTGTACTATAGTACAACGCAGCGCGGTACAGTGGCACGTACGGTGTACTATAGTACAACGCAGCGCGGTACAGTGGCACGTACGGTGTACTATAGTACAACGCAGCGCGGTACAGTGGCACGTACGGTGTACTATAGTACAACGCAGCGCGGTACAGTGGCACGTACGGTGTACTATAGTACAACGCAGCGCGGTACAGTGGCACGTACGGTGTACTATAGTACAACGCAGCGCGGTACAGTGGCACGTACAGTGTACTATAGTACAATGCAGTATAGGACGGGGTAACGTAGTGCAGCATGGTGCAGCACAGTACGGTATACCGCCTGAGGTAGTGCAGTACAGCGTAGTGCAGGGTAGTGCAGTATCGATACAATGTAGTATATGTAGTGCAGTGGAATACAGTAGCATGTACAGCATAGCACAGCGTCACGGCCCAGCACAGTGCAGGGCAGGGTAGGCGAGTAAAGCATCACGATCTCTCCGCTCTCCAGCTCGTGCTATTTGCACTTTCCAGACCCTTCGCTCCTCCTCCGTGATCTTGCACAGGTGGCTCAGTCAGGGCCTCAGAGCCTCACCTGGAAAATGGGGCCAACACCTGGCCCCAAGCTCACCTGGCAGAGTTTCAACGCAGGCGAACCCAGGCCCGAGAACGGAGGCACAGCGACGACCCCCTTGTGTGAGGGCCGTGTGAGTCGTCTAAGTGTCTCAGGTGTGTTAGCTGACTCTCCACAGCAACCTCGGAACACCAGTATCTCATCTCTATCCCCATTTTACAGACCAGCACGCTGGGGCAAGAGCGGCCGTGTTGCCCAGCTGGCAAGTGGGTCTTTTCCCCTCTGAGAGCCAGTGATCCAACTTCTCCTGGGAGCCCAGGGCCGGGCCCTCAGGTCTCCGGCAAACCCAGGCCCCATACGGCGACGATGCCCTCTGGTTCTCCCTGCGGTGGATGGCCAAGCCACAGCTCCCAGAGTCGGCCACACGGCGCTTCCGCTCTGCCACCACCCCCAGAGTGCGTTGTTGACGAAGTTTGTCTTCATTTGCCATCCCTCTTGAAGCACGGCCCTCACCCCGCTTGAGGCCCTCTCCCACCCCTTTACCCACCCGTCCACTAGCACTCGATTCACAGCTCCACACGCCCTGCTGCCCACACCACTCACCCCGCCGTCCACATGAACCCGAGACCCACAGGACGGGCCCACGACTAGAGAGCTTAGGCCACCTCCCCCAGGGCTCCTGCACTTCACTGGGACTGAGGACACATCGTTTCAAGGACCAGCAATCCGACGACAAAGAGGAGGGCTTAGATGGGGACCGGGCTTCTTGTCTTTATCACCACGTTCTCAGCACGTGGGAAGCAGCCCCACGGGGCCCCAGAGAGCCCCTCTGCACACTCGGCCGCGTGGGCCCTCCCATCCTGCTCCTACATCGGAGAGAGAAGCGCTTACCTTATGTCGCCTCCATTCATGATGGTCATCACCAGACAGAGGTCGGTTTTGGTTTCGAAGGCATAGGCCAGAGACACGATGAACCTGCTGTGGACTTTGGCGAGAATCTTCTTCTCCACCATCGCGCCCTGGAAAGCAGGGTAAGAGCCCAGGGTTAGGCAGGAAAGTGATATTGCCAAAAACGGCCAAGTTCCACAAACCAGAAAATGTCACGATAAAACAGAATCAGAGTTGCCGGTATATTTTAAAAGTGGCTGTACAGAGCAGTTGCAGATAACTTAGAGACATGCCTCACATGCCCCGTTTCACAGAGACAAGATAGGGCCTGGGAACCCGTCACGTGCAGAGGACATCGGGGTTCCTAGGGCCGCCAGCAAGGGGGCTCCTGGCAACCAGCCTTAGAAATGCGGCTGAGGGTCCCGGCAGGTCCCCAGGCAGCCTGTCGGCACTGACCTTCCCTTCCAGCTCTTCCTGCTGCAATCCCAGCCCCTGTCCTCCCATCCAGGCCTCTGAACAGCACCTTTTCAAGCCACCCCGCATCCCTGTTCATTTTCTATATTTATTTTAAGACCCCATGAAGTCCATTTAACGTGCTTTTGAAAGCTGTGTTGGGTAAGGAGAAAGAGCCCTTTTGAAGGAGGAGTTCTTGATGTTGAGAAGCCCTTTCTACCCCCTGCGTGGGAAGATTTTAGGTGGATTTTACTTTGTAAAAGTTTGATAAGTTTCCTGAACTCGGGAGAAGAGAGGCTTAATACCCTAACAGTTGGATTCAAATTGCAGGTAGATAGATGGTCCTGAAGGTAACTGCTGCCCCCAAAGGCCATCAGGCAGAGCACCATCGAGGGGCCCCGGGGTGGGGTGCGCTGGGGTAGCTGCTGTTTGCCCCCAGCATGATCTGTTCTGTGCAGCGGGAACGGGAGGGAAGCCCGCGCAGGCAGAACGCGCGGCTGGAGATTAAGCAGCTTTGGCTGATCCCGCCCGAGCGGGGCCTGATGCCAGAGGGAGGGTGGGCGCCGCTCAGAGCAGCTGCTTCCGCCACCCCCAACCCCCGGCCCAGACAGCGCTGCACGCGGGCACCTCGGGGCCTCCCCACACCAGCCCCGGGGAGACTCCCCCTGCAGCCTCCTCACAGCACAAGCCAGGGAAAGTTCCAGAAAGTCAGAGTAAAGAATCTGGAGACTCATCCCAGCAGCCTCCCTGACACCGGTGGCTGCAGTGCGTGGCCCTGGTGACAAGCCGAGAAGCGTGCTGCCGTGTGGCACAGGACCCGCGCCAGCCACGCAGGGCCGCTCTGCAAGGAGGGGCGCGGCGGACCCCGCCCATCCCGGGCACCGAGGCTGGTGGTTTAGAGCGGCTGGACAAGCCGAGCATCCGAGCACCGCCGGCACCTGCCGCTCCGAGCCAGGGCCTTGGCCGCCAGGCAGACAGGCGGACTCGACGAGGGGGCGCGGGGGACCGACCCCGCCCAGGGCCGCACGGCGGGGGCGCCCACCACAGGGTGAGCCGGCCCAGGACGCCCCAGCCCCTATCCGCTCCCCGATGCCTCGGCGGCCCACCTTGTAGCCCTTCCTCTTCTTCAGCCGCTTCTTGTTCAGCTTTTTGCACGCGTACATCTTCCCGGTGGCCTTCATCTGGCAGGCAGACACCTCCCCGAAGCCGCCCCGCCCCAGGACCCTGAAGTCCAGGAACCAGTCCTCGCCCACAGGCTGGGCCTCCAGCCACTTCCACTGCAGGAAGCGCTGGAAGTACAGGCTGTCCAGGTACTGCTGGAAGGGGGCCTGGCTCAGGTGCGCCAGGGTGGCCCGCAGGAGGGGCTGGAAGAGCCCGTCCCTGGCCCCCGCCGGCCCCTCCCGGGCCTGCGCCGCCGTCTCCTTGTCCAGGAAGCCGCAGAAGAGCTTGGCCTGGGGGTCCAGGTACTCGGCCCGGATGGCCTGGGCCTTCTGCGGCCGGAGGTCGTCATCAGTGGTGTCGTAGTCCTCGATGTCCCTCCAGAGCCCCAGAGCCGGCACGTGCTGCTCGTGGGCCTGCAGGAACTGCTGGAAGAGCCGCTTGCCAATGGGCTGCTCCGAGCACGCGCTCTCGAAGCCCAGGTCCAGGCTCGCCTGGAGCGCCTCGCACTTGGACAGCGGGGGCAGCTTGAGCCGGGCCAAGTACTTCCTGTCCCGGGAGGTCGGGCCGCTGCTCGCGTCGAAGCTGGCGCGGGCAGCGATGAAGGCCGAGTTGGCCACCACCGTCTCCAGGGACCCGAAATCCATCCCGGCGCCGGCCTCCCTCCGCGTCCGGCTCCCACGTCCCAAGCCGGCCTAACCCGCTGCCCTTGGCCTGTGGCCCGTCCCCGCCCTCTGGGGACAGGAGGCTGGCCGGGCACCGGGAGCCCCAGGGAGCCCGCTGACACAGCTCAGGCGAGATCCCGGCCGGAGTGGAGGACACGCAGGGCGGGAGCAGGTGCCAGAAAAAGACAATCCCTAAGCCGCTCGCAGACGGATTAGACGGGCCACCCTGCCCCGCTCCTTCCCACGGGGAAGGACACACCTGGCCCCAGGCCCAGCGCGCAGGAGCCCCGAGCCTCCCCGTCTGGCCCGCTGGCCCAAGCAGATGAGCTGGAACCTCCGCCTGTTTCCTGGTGGGAACGCAGGGCCCAGCTGAAGGGAGGGGGCCCAGGAGAAACCTTAATTCACAAAGATGGCTGGTGTTTTCCCCACTATGTGTCATTTTTTCTTTAGAAAACCCGCGAGTGAGAATAAAACCAGCTGATGATAGGAGTTTAGGAATAGGCTTTCTGGGCGTCCACGGGTGAGACCCCTGGCCAGGGGACTGGTCAGTATGTGAGGACCAACATTTGTCCTGAGCTGACACTGGGAGCAGCTGTGTCATGCTGGTGGCTCTGATGACCTAAGGTAACCCCGGCCCTTGCCGAGGGATTAGCTTCACATCAGCCCCTGCCCTCACCTGGGCTGCGCTGGCTGGTGGAGGAGAAACGCCAAGAGAAACGTTCAGGTGAAATTCGGACGGGGATGCAGGAGACCCCAGCTACACCGGGGCTAAGGTCCCACACAGAGAGAGGCAGGAGAGAGAAGGGAACGAAGAGGCCAGGGACACACCAGGGCACACCTGAGACACACCTGGGGGACACCTGAGACATACCTGGGACATACCTGGGCCACACCTGAGGGACACCTGAGGCTCACCTGAGACCCACCTGGGGCTCACCTGAGACTCACTGGGGGCACACCTAAGACACACCTGAGACATACCTGGGGCACAGCTGGGACACACCTGAGACAGCTGGGACACAGCTGGAGGACACTCGGGACACACCTGAGGCACACCTGGGGCACACCTGGGTACGGCCTTGTCTGCCTTGTTCTAGTACACAGTAGGTGCTTGGTACCTGTATGGGAAAGAATGACAAGGAAGTGATGGGGGTTGGTTACAGTTTAGAGAGGAGAGGAAGAGAAGGGCCGCAGAAATGAAGAACACCCCAGCCAGAAGAGGCCAGGTAACCAACTCCCCGCGGGGAGGAGAGGGTCGAGAGGGCCGTGAGATTCTGCCAGTGGGTATGAGGGGACAGGCGGACTCTGTGTAGCAGCCGGGGAAGCAGAAACAAGAACTTGCAGCTGAGCAGGTGGCTTGGTGCGTCCAGCCTGGCTCTTACTAGCAGGCGACCTTGAGCTGATCTCTTCAAACCCTTCCTGCCTTTTCTTTAACCCATCAGTGTTCAGACGGGTGGGCGGCTCCGGCTCCAAGGCGTGTTGTGGACTGGAGCCCCTTCTACGTGTGTCCCTCACCGTGTGTCCCCAGACAGCGCCTCCCAGCAGTGCCGGGGACTCGAATCGCCTGGAGAAATAAAGATCTGCTTCGGTGGGCCTGGAGTGGGGCTGATACCCGGGTCAGGAACCCCTGCGAGAGGCGGTGTCTGAGGACGGCGACTCCCACTGGATTAACGCTGAGCCGAACTCCCTCCTGGGGAAGTGGGAAGCATTCAGATAAACGGCGTTAAATATGTTTCCGATCACGGGACTCAGAGATGGAAGAGTGAACTTGGCTCTCTAAGAGGGGTCAAGTACGCAGAGCTTCCCAAACTCATTTGGCCCTTTTTTAAAAGTTTTTATTTAGAGGAATTGTAGATTCACGTGCAGTTATGAGAAATAACCCAGAGACCCCTGCACCCCTCACCCAGTCCCCCAGTGGTGGCGTCTCCCCAAACTGTAGCTCAGGATCGCAGCGCAGATACTGATGCCACCACAGCAAACGCTCAGGAGCCCCCGACACCACACGGTCCCCCTTTATAGACTCCCGCCTCCCTCCCACCCCACGGTCCCCCTTTATAGACACCCGCCTCCCTCCCAGCCCAAACCCTGTCCTGAACCCGGGCGACCACTAATCTGTTCTCCATTTCCATGAAGTTGTCATTTCAAGAAAGTTTTCTAAGTGGAAGGTTTACGCCTCAGCCCCGCTCTTTCTTCTCTCCTTGCAGGACTCCAGTGACGCAGACGTTAGGCCTTTCCTACGGCCCCTGGGTCACTGAGGCTGGGCACTTTTTTTCTGGCTCTACTTTCTATTGTTCAAATCCGGAAATTTCTATTGTTTTTTCTTCCATGTCAGTGATTCTTTCCTCTGTCCCTTCCCTTCTGCTTCTGAGTCTATTCTTTGAGCTTTTTATTTTGGTTATTGTATTTTTTGAATCTAAAATCTCCATTTGGTTCTTCTTTGTGTCTTCTATTTCTTTCCTTAAACTTTCTACTTCTGTTTTTCCATTTGTTTCAAGCACAATCACCATTGCTCGCTGAAGCATTTCACAACCTGTCAGGTGATTTCAGAACCTGTCACCTCAGGCTTGGCATCTACTGATCATCTCGTTTTAACTTCATTTGGAGGTCTTCCCGGTTCTTGCTCTGATGAGTGATTATCTGTTGAAAGCTGGGAATCCTCCTGTCATCCAGTCCTTCAGTGTTCGCGGGCTTCCGCTGACCCCACGGCAGCTGTGGAGGGGTGGGCTCCGGTCCCTTGCTGCCGGGGGGTGGGAGTCGAGCCCCCCTCATAGGAAGGGAGAGCTCCCGCATCGCCCGGAGCTCACTCTCTTTGGGGCGTCCGTCCCACGTTGTCCCGCGGGACACGCCGAGCAGCCCAGGGCCCCCCACCCCACCCCAGGCCTCCCCTCCCCACGGGCACGTGTCCCAGGAAGGTCATCGTGACAACGCGTGTGCATCTCAGCACACACGTTCATGCTTCTGGGAATTCAGAGACTAAGTGTGGAGGATTTCGTTCAAAGACTTCCAGGAAGAATTCATACTGTGCTCGTCCCAAGAGTGTCTCTGTACTTTCCGGACCAGGGCGGCACCGATTCTGTGCCCAGCAGTTCCCACCCTGTGTCTTCAGGCCTCGGCGCGGGGGTCCCAGACCCACAGGCTGTGGACGGTGAGACTGCAGCCTAAGGCCACACTGTGTTTTTACTGCCCTAAAGTTCCAAAGCTGTGAAGGGGAACGGTGTGAAGGAAAATGCCTACGATCGGTCCATTAGGAGACTATGAGTCCAAGCTAAAATGCTGCGATTCCATCTGAATTTTAGGGTGTTCGTTTTGCTGACAAACTCTAAATCATCCTAAAGAAAATAAACATAATGGCTAGAGGGCTTTTCACTATTTTTATCCCCGAAGAACACTTCCAATTTGGCTACGTGGGTCCCTCAGAGGGAAAGTGACAATGGATGGACGCCCAGCTCTTTGTATACAATCCCCACCCTTTCAGTCGGGTCCTGACTTAGATATTTGTAAAGACGCCTCGGTGCCACGTCATATGTGCCCAGCGCTGCCCTTTCCTCCTAATCTCAGAGGTGGGTGCCCCAGCCATGTGGACCACCAAGGCCACTTGGTTCTGGCCACGCATCAGGTGGTCCGGGGGCTCGTAGTTGTCCAGACGCTCAGGCCACCCGGCAGGTCAGCTCCCTCAGAAACTCGGGGGTGGGACAGGTGTCACAGGTTTCCAGGGCGCCCCAGGTGGCTCGGACGTGCTGCCAGGCTGAGCGCCCCCTGCCTAGACACTGCCGCGGTCCTGCAGCCACTAGCAAGGCCACGGGAGCTCCCAGGTCCACTGGGTCCCCGCGGGGTCAGAGTCTGCATTTCAGCAACACGCCCGGGGACCGGTGTGCATTCGGTTTCGAAAACACCTCTAGACTGTATGGCTGTGGATTCCTCCATGGACACAAAGTCCTACAGGGCCCAACACTGGCTCTCAGAGGACGCCACGCTCATCACCGAGCTCAGCTCAGGAGTGACGGGAACCCCTGCGGCGGCCCCGCGTCCGGCCGCCCCAGGCACCAGCAGGCTTGGCTCTCCAGCATCAGGAGTGGCAGCGGCGGGAGCCCCCGCCCCCGCCGGGGTCCCAGCCACCGCCTCATCGTGACCTGGGGCGCCTGCTGCCATCAGCTCAGAGCAGGGGGCACCTCGGCCGCGGGTGAGCGTCGGGGTCCAGGCCCCTCCTCGTGCAGACCGCTCTCTTCACACCTCCCTCCCCAAGGAAGTGCGATGGGCAGAGCTGGGCACCTGGCAGGCCTCCTTGCTCATTATCAGAGCAGATAAAGTTCCGGGCCAAGGGCACCCGAGAGGAGGAGTGAGCCACCCTGATTTGCCCAGGGAGGGGGTGGAGGGGCACCTGACGGCAGGGGAACCCGCCAGGCCTGCCCGGGCGCCGGCGCTTGATGGCCGAGCAGCGATAACACCCTGCTGGGCTCGCCCCGGAACCCAGGGCCGCAATGCCCTTGACCTCTGAGGGGGAGACCATAAAACCCAAGGGGACGTCCTCCCCCAAGTGTCCTTTGGCAGGAGCGGGGCGATGGCGGCGCTGCAGGAGAAGAAGTCATGCAGCCAGAGGATGGAGGAGTTCCAGCACTACTGCTGGAACCCGGACACGGGCCAGATGCTGGGCCGGACGCTGTCCCGCTGGGGTCCGTGCGGCAGGGCAGGGGCGCCGGGGGAGGGCAGGGGACCAGCCAGCAGCCGCGTGGGGCTGGCGGTCTCAGTGCCCAGACGCAGGCCCTGGCTGGCCTCTCCTCCCCCACTGGGTGATCCCAAAGGCCCCCCTCAGCCCTGACGCCCCCCGACACCCCCAGGCACCTGAGAGCGGGGAGCAGCTAAGGATCAGCCCCAGAGGCTCAGCCTTAGATTTGAGAACAGCGGTTCTAAAGCTACGCTCCTAAAACTATAATTTTTAAAAAGGCTTTTAAGTAAGGGGTGCAGGGTTATCGGGGTGATGAGAATGGTCTGGAACCAGATAGCGGGATGGGTGCCCAGCGCCGTGCATGAACGCTCACCCTGAGCGGTGACGCGGTTGGTGGGCTGCACGCGTGTTCCCCGCGACCAAGCAGCTGTCGCTGCGTCTGACCCGCCTCTTCCCACAGTGTGGATCAGCCTCTACTACGTGGCCTTCTACGTGGTCATGACCGGCATCTTCGCCCTGTGCATCTATGTGCTGATGTGCACGATCGACCCGTACACTCCCGACTACCAGGACCAGCTCAAGTCACCAGGTACTGGGCGTCGGGCCCTGCTCTGCCCGGGGCTGCCGGGTCAGGACACGACCCCGCGGGGAGGAGGTCGGGGAGGACGGCCACCAGGGGATCAGGAAGGGGGGCGAGGGGAGCTCGGTGTCCGTGTGGCGTCACCAGCACCGAGGCTGCCCTCCTGTGGAGGCCTCGCCTCCCCAGCAGCAAAGTAGGTCCAGAGCACGAGTGCCGTCTAAGTGCAGCGTGGTCCGTGCGACGAGGGGTCGGAGCCAGCGCCAAAGAGGAGGAAGTCGCTGGTGGCGAGACTCCCAAAACCTGGGGAGGGTGTTTGGACCGAGACCCCCCCACGCGGCCAGCTAACCTGCGGTGCCTGCAGAAAACAAAAACAAAGGGAGGGGGGAGAAACGAAGGAAGGAAAGCTTCTTCCAGCCCAGCTACTCAGAGTGTTTGTCACCCCTGCGTCCTTAACTCTTTCTGAGGAAGATAATAACCCAAGAACATCCCAC
Source organism: Balaenoptera acutorostrata (assembly GCF_949987535.1). Taxonomy (NCBI): domain Eukaryota; kingdom Metazoa; phylum Chordata; class Mammalia; order Artiodactyla; family Balaenopteridae; genus Balaenoptera; species Balaenoptera acutorostrata. The sequence continues at coordinate 357,342 of NC_080081.1, forward strand.
AGCAGCACTGAGCTCTGCCACCCTCGGTGGATCCTCTGCAAATCGTCGTGACAACTGGGGCTCAATTTTTTGAATCAACCAATGGATAAAACACGGAGGATTTCGATGTCATTTCAGAACAGAACGTAATAGATTACAAGCTTGAGAACACACTGTGATAGAATGTGCCCCAAACCCAGAGGCTGGCAGGCAGGCAGGCCTCCTGTGGGAGGGACCCGCGGGCCCTGGTCAGGCCTCGTGGGACGGCATGGCCCCCCAGCCCCTGGGCAGGGTCCCGGGCCCTGCTGGCTGCAGCCTCCTCGCCAGGGGTGGGGGGACCCTCGAAGGCCTGGCCCTGAAGCGTCCCAGGTACGGCCTCCCCCAGGCCGGGGCCAACCGCCCAGCAAACGGCCTGGATGTACAACCAAAGACCAAGCGTCACGTCCTTTTTCCAGGGGTGACCTTGAGGCCAGATGTCTACGGGGAGAAAGGCCTGGACATTTCCTACAACGTGTCTGACAACAGGACCTGGACAGAACTAACGCAGGCCCTGCACCACTTCCTGGCAGGTAGAGTGTAGAATGCACCTCAGTCTCCATTCTTTCCTCGTCTCAGGATCCCCCAGGGGCGAGGGGGTGAGGGGGGCTGCAGTTCGGGCAGGGCTGCAGGTGTGTCTGTCCCCCAGGCTACTCACCCGCGGCCCAGGAGGACAACATCAACTGCACATCCGAGAGGTACTTCTTCCAGGAGAGATTCCTGGCCCCGAACCACACCAAGTTCTCCTGCAAGTTCACAGCAGACATGCTGCAAAACTGCTCGGGCCGGCCGGACCCCACCTTTGGTTTTGAGGAAGGAAAGCCGTGTTTCATTATCAAGATGAACAGGGTGAGTGAGGGGGTCGGAGGTGAGAAGGGAACCGGGCCCCTGTCTCTCCTGCACGTGTGCCAGCGGCGAGCGTGCCTTCCCTCAAACACAACTGGGAGCCGCCATCCAGACCCACCACCCACTTGACCGTGGCGTGCGCCCCCCGCGCGCCGCAGAGCCTGGGGCAGCCCTGTGTGCACGGCGGCTGGAGGAAGCCGGGCCGCGGTCAGCGCGGGGAGGGCACCTGGGAACCGTCTGGGGACAGGCGCAGAGAGAGGCTGCCCGTGAGAACACAGCCAACCACGGGAGGCACGTCCACGCTGCGGGGAGAGGGGACATCTCGGCAGGGCCCCGGGGAGGGTGGGGTCTGAGGACCCGGCTCCACGCTGGCATCTGCGTGGCACTCTTCATTTTCCTCCCTAAGAGGCCGGGGGGGCCACGCACTGGCACACCGTGCTGGGCCCCCGGGCCCAGCTGCGGTGCGGTCCCGGCTGCCTGGCAGGTGTGCAGCGAGGGAGGGCGGTGGTGCCCACGAGCCAGGAGGGCACCGCACTGGACCCTGGGCACCAGCAGGCGCATCTGGGGGCCGGGCCGTCGGCACAGGTGGGCTTGGGGAGCTCAGACCCCCGTCCAGCTCTGCCACCTGCCGGCCAAGACCACGGCCCCGGCGTGGAGCTTCCGGCTTTGAAGCAGGAGTTGGTACACCCCCCCAGACCCTCCCCGGCACCCGTCCTCCGCGCTCACAGACGGGCACAGAGGCCACGTGCGAACCTTTCCCTTTCAGATCGTCAAGTTTCTCCCCGGCAACAGCACGGCCCCCAGGGTGGACTGCACATTCCTGGTGAGTGACCGGCCACAGCTGTCTTGTTTGGGCTGGAAAACCTGCGGGAAATACTGATCTGGTTTTCCCTAAAATCACCTCAACCGTCAGCCTAACAAGCCAGGTGCACGAATTGCATGAACCTTCACTTAAGAGTGGTTTTGTCGTGGGGGATTAAAAACGTGGTAAGAAATATCAAGAAAAAATGTTCTATATGGTATTGCAAGATGCCAGATGGCACGGCTATATGATCCTGGAGAACAGTTTCACTGTCTCTGGAAAAAACAACAACAACAACAACCTGGTAAGAAAAACAACCTTCGTCATTGTTTTACTTCAAAAAGCATTTGGGACAGTGTATCACTGACATGCTTCAAAATGTTTGTGGCTATTTGGAAAAACCAAGGCACTTCTACTACGCTGCTTTGTCCTTTTTATTTGCTTATTTACAAAAATATGCAAGTTACCGACAGCTACTGTTGTCTGGCAGTGTGTGTATATAAATGCTGCCAACAGTTGGCATTAATTTAGTCCAGTTTTTCTCAAAACATGCTTTTAAGTACAACATGAAAAAACTAAATTTGTCTTCACTGAATATTTTCTAAAGTTTGTTTTCACGATCACGCCCTCAGCCAAGGCTCTCTGCCGTCAGCACAGGAGCCCCACCGGGGTGACCCCCCCCAAAGCCTGCAGTCTCCCCGGAGCGCAGCATTCGTCCTGTTTTCTTTTTCCTCGTTGAGTTTCCTCGACCACACATGTGTAGGCTGACCCGGGATCTGCACAGACACCAAAGTACCCTTCCTCTGCCCTCAGACGAGCTCAAGCCGTCGGGCGATTCGCTGGCTCTGACAGTGAAAGGAAGCAAACCCCACGACAGCGTATGGGTCCTTCCCGAGTCTCGGCAGATCAGCCGCCCAGCCTTGTGGGCCTTCATTCCCACACGCTCGGCTCTATTGCCTTTCTTATCCTAAGAGGGTTTAAAATGGAAGAAAATACAAGTTTGATAAGTCACCCGGGGTCTTGCTCAGCTGATGATAAAGATGAGATCTAGTTTATGCCAACTGCACGTGTGGTCACGGCGCACACATACGCACACACGTGGACTTGCGTGCAGAAGCATGCGCGGCACGGACACGAGTGCGCCAGATCCGGCCTTTCTCACGGCGGCCTCTCGCCCGCAGGACCAGCACCGGGATGCCCCGGCCCTGCAGGTGGAGTACTTCCCACCCAGAGGCGTCTACAGCCTGCACTACTTCCCCTACTACGGGAAGAAGGCCCAGGTACGTGTGCGCCACTGTCCCCAGCAGCTGCTCCGGAACCGGATCAAACTGAGCAATCACCAGCAGAAGGGAAGCCCTAAATGTTCCACCTGTAAAAACGAAACAAGGCCGTACTTAGCCCAGCCGGACCACTTAATCTTCGGGTGCTTCCCAAACCCATGTTCTCGTAACTACCTGAAAACACATCGTTCTCACGCAAAATAAATATCAAATCTAATCTTTTACCTTCCAAGGGCCTCCTTAGAAGGCCCTTAGACAACTGCATATCCATTTAAAATCATTTTCTCCAAATCTCTTGCTTTATCCTCTGTGTTGTTTTTATATTAATTTTCATCAAGTGTAATTTCAAGTTGAATCTGTCACTGGTCTGTCCACCCCCCCCCCCCACCCCCTGGGCCAAGTCTCCTCGTTTCTAAGCAGGGAGACATTTGTGTCCCAGTGAGTCCCGGGGGCTCTCGGGCGACATGGGAGCACCCAGCCAAGCGCCCGGCTGCCCTCGAGGGTCCTAACGCACGTCCGCTTCAGCCCCACTACAGCAACCCGCTGGTGGCCGCGAAGCTTCTCAACGTCCCCAGGAACAGGGAGGTTGTCATCGTGTGCAAGATCCTGGCGGAGCACGTGACCTTCGACAACCCCCATGACCCCTATGAGGGGAAGGTGGAGTTCAAGCTGAAAATCCAGAAGTAGAGGAGCCAGGCGGCTGGCCCCCAGGTGCAGGGTGACCGCAGACGCCGCGTCCAGCTACACCCGGCACCGGAGGCAGCTCCGCACCAGACAGGCCCCCGTGCACCCAGCTCTCAGAGCCAGAATCCTGTGAAATCTCTGTCACTTTTTAGGTAGAATTTGCAGCCACGATAAAAACGCTGGGCTAACACGGTGACCCTAAGGCAGCAGCTGTGCAACTAACAAGACCCCAAAGGGACTCATCTCTTCCACGTGGACATCACCTTTCTTGCTGTAATTTATTTTTTCTATACGTTAATATGAAGACCGGTAGTGCGTTGATATGAAACGCGACTTAGGATTTCATGCATTCTGGTTGCCGGCTTTAAAAAATGCAGTTCCTAAACTGTAAAAATCAGGTTTATTAAATTCACTCTTAATCTATGTAAAAGAGTCATGTCTCTCCTGATGAGGGGGAAGAATTAACTGAAAACTCAAACTAACTGAAATTCAGTTAACTAAATTAACTTAAGAAGAATTAACTAAAATTAATGAACTAAAAAACCTCTCCCTTTAACACTTTCAGTTGCAAGTCAGGGACATTACAAACCGGAGTGGAAGGGGCTGCGCTGAGAGCGCACAGCTCTGGGACGTAAGGGTGTCCCCACGCGGCGGAGCCCAAACCCCAGAGGTGACCTTCCTCGGAGCACAGTCTCCCCTCCAGCCTCCAGGGCGGGGGGCGGTCTGCAGCCCCAGCCCATTCAGAAAACCCTGAAACGAGAACATTCTGTCCCAAGGACAAACCTGCTCTCACCTGTCACCCACTTTTCACCCCACCCGGAGCTGGCAGCCCGGAGTCCTAACCCCACGGAAGAAGCCCCGCAGAGGCTCAGGGGACAGGGGACCCGCAGCCCAGCCCCGAAGGCCGCCGGCTCTGCTCCGCGTTGCCGACCCCACCTGCAAAAACCCTGAGCCACCTGGGAAGTGCCAGGTCAGGCCAGAGATCAGGCCACCTCAGGGATGTCACGACACATCAGAGGTTGGAGGTCAGGGGTCAGAGGTCCAGCCACCCCAGAAGAGACACCGAGGCCTCGATGGGGGTGGGGTGGGGGTGCCCGTCGGGGGGCCCGAGCACAGTAGGCTGCCTGACTCGGGGTCCCTCCTCCAGCTGCCCTGGGAGGCCGGGGCTGCTGATTCCATTTCACAGGGAAGGAAACCGAGGCCCAGCAGCTGGAGGGGCTGCCCCCACGGGGGGTGCAGGGGACCCGGCTACCTGCCGACCACAAAGCGCCCCTTGGAAAGAAGTGCTAGAACCTTCTGTCAAGTTGCTGTCGAATACACGGAACAACCAGCACCTGGGGGAGGGGTGGCACAGGCTCTGGGGTCAGAGGTCAGAGGCCTAGGTTCGAGCCCGGACGTTCCTCTCTCGCGAGCTCGCTGACGCGCCCCGGGGACCACTGCTGCGTCAACCCCAGAGTCAGTGCTCGGCCCAAGTAGCCACAGGCCTCCTGGTTGGCAGAACCCCGCTGCTCACCAGCTCGTAAGACGTGACCTTTGGAATCAAACGCCTCCCCTGGAGGTCACAGGCCACACCGCAGGGAAGCGGGCGTGGACGGACGCAGGCCGGACACCCTGACGGGTGGCGCTCCGGGATGCCCGGGCCACAGCTGACCACCTACCAGGAGGAGCAGGAGAGGCGACGACGCCAGAACCTTGTCCCCCGTCCAAGGCGCTCCCGCAGCAGCGGAGCCAGCAGACCCTCGGCCACCCGGGTCACCACCGGTGGAAGGTCGGGGGTCTCCTGCCCGCGCTCGGGTGCCCAGCTTGGCCAGACCCGCCCGGGTGCCCTGGAGGAGGAGGGGCCGCAGGGGCGCAGCCGCAGGGGACTCGGCCGGAGACGCGGGGCTGGCCGCGTCCTCACCGCACGGGCGCCGACACCGCCCCCGTCTCTCCAGCCACGGCCCTCAGGACACTTCAGGCAGCCACGGTCAGGAAGAAAGGAGGAACTGCCGCATCCCTCAGGAGACGCGACTCTGCTCAAGGCCGCAACCGTGCCCTGCGACGTCCACGGATGTCTTCCACCAACGTGAATAAAACGCTGAGCTGCCCCATCTCACCTTACAATCTGACTCTTCTTCCGAAAGTCAAATCCATAAAGTCTGTCTCGACTTCTAGGACCCGGGAGAAAGGCAAGGAGCGACCTCGGCCTGGCTCTCTCACCGTGGGCGTGTCCGCGAGGGCATCCAGCCTGCATCCCTCCGCCCCCTGCTTCCCTGTGGAGCTTCGTGACCTTTCCGGGATGTGTTTGCAAAGTTCACGTTTTGTAAGGATTCGCACGTTAAAGGTCGTGGGTACGTTTCTTCTAAAAACAAGGCAAGGCACAAACTCTCTCCCCACCACCGGCCGCGTCCCCGGGACCTCCTTCCTCGGCCCCGCCGCTGGGCAGCGGCAGGACAGGCTGGGGGCCTCGGCGGGTCCTGTATGTACTGCTGGGCCTGGACCCTCTCCTCCCTCCAGAGAAGGGCACGGCTGACGGGACAAAACGAGCTCCCGACAGCAATCCCAAATCAGAGGGACACACGACTTGTTTAAAATGCCCATGCGCACTTTATTAATAAAAACTAACAGTGCCAAGTTAAACAAGTCAAACAATTAAAGTCTCTTTATTCCACAAAATATTACAGAAAAGTTTGTTTGTGTTCCAATAAAAAGACTATTATTTTAGAACAGGCAGCTAACAGCAACTGTGCAGTTAATGGTTCTTGGTGAATAAGTTTTAAAAGAGACTACTGCCTGTCCTGAAATTCCTTTTTCTTTTTATAAAAAAAGAACTATTAAAAATGATTGACAAATTTTGAGTTAAAAAACTGTTAAAACATTCTCTATATTTAATTTCAACTTTATAATAGATTACAGGAAGATGCTTACGAAACAAATACAACATTTGTTTCAGTACATGTCTTTAAATGACAGACTTATAAGTATGTAAACAACTATATAATAAAAGTTCCCAAACGCTGCCTGTAAGAAATCAGGCAAATTTTACTATAAGCAATAAACCATTCCAAGCTTTCAGACAGTTTCCATAGCTGCACCAGCATGGCAGTAAACTTTTACCAAACCAAACAAACAAAAACCAAAAAGAACTTCGCAATTCGTTGGCTGCAACACAGAGCAAAACCAAAGTAGAAACCCGATGGAATCACGCAGTCAATATAATTTAAGGGAAATAAGGTCGTAATAAAACGTCGAGAAGCAGAGCCTCGCCATCTGCCGGTTCCGCGGCGCCTCCCCCTCGGCGGCTGCCTCGGGCCCGCCGGGCAGCAGGGCCTTTATCTCCCTCGGCGTGGACGGAGCACAACGTCTCCAGCAAACTCGGCAAGAACTGTGAAGGGGCGAAATGAACTCTGAATTTTAAAAAAACAGCAAACGAAAACACAAAATCCGAAAGAGTAAAGAGAGGCCGTGCGTCGGCATCAGACACTCGTCAGGACCCCGCAGAGAACGGCGCGTTGCTTATCGGCGGCGCACGCCGAGCCCAGCGGCTCGGCGCGCTCTTCTCGGGAGGAGGACGGAAGACACAGAAGGACCCCCGTTCACAGCCGTTCTCCTCCCGGACGCGTCCCTGGAGCCGACGGGGCTCAGTCCTCCTCCTCGTCCTCGTGGAAGTCCTCGTCCTCGTCCTCCTCCCCGACGTATGACACGGGCGTCTCCACCCGCGACCCGCTGTACTGCGACCCGCTGGAGCTCGTGGCCAGCGCCCCATCCGCGCCGTTGGCCAGGTCACTGCAAGGACAGGAGGTGTCAGTGGCCGCGTCTGCGGCGCCAGAGACGGGCCGGCGTCCCCGGGAGGTCTGGGTGTTCTCAGCTACACGAACAGAAACGGAAAACCTCACCCACGTGCAGCGCAGAACCCAACACTCCTGAGGCTGACCTCACCCGTCACGCCCCCTTCACACATCACCACTGGACGAGGGGCCCCGGCAGGGCCCCGACACTGAGTCCTCCCCATTTATCATCACGTCAGAAGCGAGACTCAGGCACAGCAACCGGAGGACCCCCGAGACTCTCCTCCCAGGCCTCCGCCCGTGACTTCCCTGCCCTCCCCGAAGGGTGGGAGCCGGGGAGTAAAGGGGCACCCAGTGAGCGTGTGCTGGCGTGTGCGTGTGCCCGCTCGTGGAAACTCCGTCCCAGGCCCCACCCTCAGCTCCTCCGGCGTCCGTGCTGAGCCAGGAAGCTGAGGGTGACGGGCGCGTCTCACTGCAGCCTGCGCCTCCAGGACGGCCCCGAGGACCCACGGCTCTTGCAGGTTTTATTTTTTGGAATGCCGCCTGACGAGGGTCCCTGGGGCGGGCCCAGGCGGGGACCACAGACCCAGGGGGCAGAGCTGCGGGGCAGGGTTCTAGAGCAGCCAGAGCTGCCCAGCCCCGCGCCCCCGTCTTCAAATGGGTCGCCGGAACCCACCCGCGTTTGCATCACGCTCCTGGGAGCCTCATCCGGAAACACATGACAACCTCTGGTTGCCACAACTGGGGCGGGGGGTGCTAGCATCTGAGGCCGAGGGCACAACCCAGTGCCCCACAAGGCACGGCAGCACCCACAGCAAAGAGTGGTCCGGCCCAAAATGTCAACAGGCCCGCGGGCGAGACCCCGGCCTAGAACGGAGGGGCTTTAGGAGCCGGAATCCTGGGCAAAGACCCCCGGCTTCAGCCACCGCCCGCGTCCCAGCACAGCGCACACGAGACGCGGAGGGTCAGCTGTGGTCAGTTACGGTCCCAGGGCACCAAGGGGAGACAGCCACGCCCACCGCGAGGGGAGGGAAGGCGCCGTTTCTTCTGAGCTACAACTTGCTCAGGTACCATCACAAGTCATTCAGTGTCTTCATGTCTGAGCTGAACAGCAAGGGAAGGTCCCGAGGGGACCCCGACCTAGGGCTACAACTTGACACAGGTCCTCCAGGCCCCAGACTCGGAGGAGGCCTGTCTCCACGCGGAGACACAGCGGCACCCCCGGGGGGTCCTCACGGCTTCCTCTCTGCGCCCGACCTGTGGCCTTCAACCGCTCTCCACAAAACGGGGGAGCTTATTTGGTAAACCGTGAGTCTGTTTAAAGATAACAGGACACGAAAGGGTCAGAACCACCCTGGAAACGCGGCCGTGATACACTTGAATCGGACGGCACGGGGCAGGGGGAGGGCGATGACTGAGTAAAAGGGCTCCTGTCCCGCCACGCGGGTCAGGACCCTGCGAGGCCAGCGGCACCACAGAAGCCCCACAGGCCAGAGCTGCACAGATGCCTGACGTTAAAGGTGTTTTCCCGCTGGCAGAAAATCACACGCATGTATCTTAATACCTTTCACTGGTATTTACTGACGCTGCTCTTCGACAAAGTAATCCCACATCTGGGAAAGCCAGCCTGGCGACCAAGCCAGGAAGGGTGGAAAACTGAGCCATCAGGCTGCTCGTTGCAGCTTTTCTTGTAACTGGGAACCACCTAAATGTTGAACCAGAGGGCAGCTCAATAAACAAAAAGGGCCTTTGTAAAAACAGCGTATCCACCACCACGGTCAGTATCTCTTCTGAAATGGTAATGGCTTTGCTTCCCTCTTTAGAAAACCTGACGTGAGCCTCTGAAATTTAATCAATAAAAAGAATTTCTTAAAGAGGAACGTTTAGGAAATACCCAAATTCCACCTCTTGGTATAACCAGTGTTCAGATTTTACAAACTGGGCTACACACACAGCGGCAGATTCAGAGTTAAAAACGGAACCAACCTCAGTCAAAACCCAAACAGGTGCAGACACCCTGCGGCCTCCCTCAGCCCCGCCGAGGTCGACACAGACCCCACGGGCGCTGGGACCCTCACGGGGCGACCCCGCCCCTCCCTCAGGGCCACACTGTGGCCAGGCCAGCGCTGCACGGGGACCAGAGGACACGGTGCCCGCAGAGCCCCCTCGAAGGTGTGCACACGTGACTTATCAGTCAATTCCATTTTGTTGGACCTACACTCTACTGATTTCACTTACACTTTAAGAAACTGAACATTTATTGATATTTAGAATTGATATAAATATGTATAACACATAATACTACACGAAAAATAAAACGACTGTTTTGTCACTACTTAACGTTGAAATTACTTTACATGTATCTTTAAAAAACTAAGACAAACCCTGAGGCCTGACATGGTTCTGCTCTGTGGGACTACTAGGTCAAGAGTCAAATACACATTGATTTAAATGATAAAGCTCCTTCGATAATATAAAATACATTCAATACACAGTAACGTGAAAAAAAGGAACAATATTATATGCGCATTGTGACTTCAAGTGTGTTTAAAAAACAATTAAAAAAAGAGATGGAGAAATAGCCTGTCACTCAGGCTGCCGGCCGTGGGGTTCAGGTAGCTTTGCCTGCACTTCACCGAAGTACTTTTCAAAGAAATAAAAACCATGTACTACTTTTAACCTTTAGAGGAAAGAAACCAATCAGAAAAAACAAATCTCCTTTGCACAACGGACGAGCTCTGGGGGGCGTCCGGAGTAGGGGGAGGTCTGCCCTGCACTGGGAGCCCCGTTCCGAGCGGCTGAGCAGCAGTTGTTCACACACGACTCCGGGCGTCCCGCTGCCAGGTGACAGTGGCCCCACCACCCCCAGGCCCCGCCGGGGACAGCAGTTACCTGGCAGAGAGCCTTGTGCCGTTGGCAGTTGAAACTGCCGACGTGACAAAGACACCGCCGAGTGATCCCTGAGCCATTTCTGGAAAGAGAAAGAAAAGAAAGCAAATTTCACAAAGCAGAGACCGCAGGAAACAGGCCCACGAGCTGAGACGGGACGGCTCTCCAGGCGAGGCCCCTCGGGCCGCCCAGCGCCACGCCCGCTACCAGCCAGAAGGCAGCCCGCTCGCTGGGCCCGGCCACCGGACCAAGCCTCGCGAAGGCAGCACGGAAGTCCTCCCTTTACGTCTCTGAATCGGTGCAGCCACTGACGCCCCCACCACAGTGCCACGGAAGGGCAACCGTCACCATACGCAGAGGCGGGACCCAAGGGGAGAAAAGACCCATGTCGACCCCCGTCCTGGACGCAGCTGTATCGCCAAGAACGGGGGCCGGAGCGAGGGCAGCGGGGGTCTCACAGGGCAGCTGCTGGCATCGAGAGGGGGTGGGAGGCGCCACTTTCACTGGACGCTCCGAGGCCAGACGCCCACTTACTCCGAGCCGCTGGGAGCGCTCAGGGAGTAAATCCACACCAGAGGCGCAGGGGCTGCTTCTCCTCTCTCACCACAAAGCCCTTCCCCTCGGTGGCTGGGCCCCCCCAGCTCAGCCAAGGAGCCGGCAGAACGGATGCCGGGGACCCGGCAGGCACCCCACACCTGCCGTCGGGGGCAGGCCCAGGGCTGCCAAGACGACACTTTTCTCGGTCACTTTGCTGCAGTGACTAAGCCACTCCCTGGGGTCGGGTCCACGCCTGCCACGCTCCTCACAGACCTGGGGCCCTACCTGGAAGGTGAGGTCCCGACGTAACACCTGCACCGCATGAACCCCACGGCTCGGCCTTGTCGCCGCCCCCCGCCCCCCGCGTCCCGAGGGGCCACGGCCCCGCCAGATGGTGTCCTACGGCTGCCGCACCGGCACCCCACAGCCCGCCACCGTCCCACGCCCCATTTGCCTCTGCTCTGGGCACCGGGCGGGAGCCAACCCCAGCGGAGGGGCGGGCGTTCCGTCCAGGACGGAGCGGACCTGTCACGTAGGGTTCCAGCGCCTTCGGCACCAAACTTCTCGCCACCTTCAGGTCGTCGGCGGAGCAGCTCCCGGACTCCAGGCCGCAGGCCATCCCCATGCGCTTCAGCACCTCAATGTCATCGTGGATTTCAAACGTGTTGTCAAAATTAAACAGGTACTCAAACCTCGAGGAGAAAGTCACCGTCAGAAGAGCGCCGTCTCCACGACGGAGTTGGACACCTGGCTCGGGGGCCCCGAGCGGGACACCCCGCTCACCCCAAACCCCCCTCAGCCACACAACCCACCAGCTCAGAACCAGCAACCAGGGAGCGCGGGCGGCACCTACACAGCCCGGGGCTGCCGGCCGCCCCCCGGCCGCCCCCGGCCGGGCCCCGAGCACCGCCTGCTGTCCTGACAACAATCCTCCTTCTCAAGGAGACGCAGTCAGGGAAGCGAGGAGGAGCCCTGCAAGGTAAGGACGCTGGAAGACCGTCCTCGGTGGCTGCAAGTGAGACACGCAGCAAATCAACCAGACGGGCCACCTTCTCCCCCGCCACACCCCCCCGACCAGGCGTCTGCACGCGGCCAAGGCCCTTCCCGCCACGACCTACTTGTCGTTGGAAATGCTGCAGTCGATGACCGTCTTCTTGCTGGTGTTCACGATGATGAAAGGCAGGCGGATGGCGGAGTTGGCGGGGGGCGGCCGGCTGGCCTGCTGCTCCGCCCGGCGGTTCCTCTCCACCAGGTTCTTAAAGGCGATTTGCTGAAAAGATGCACGATTGACGCGCACCCACACCTGCCGCCGCCGGCCACCCGACCCTCCCTGGGCGTCAACGGCCCTGCCCGGCCCCCCCTTAGAGACCAGAGCGGCCGGGGGACGCAAGCCCCAGGGAGCCACCCAGCGGAGAACACATGTCCAAAAACCAAACACGTGGAGGGGAGACGACGGGGACACGGGCGCCCACGCCACCAAACAGCAATCACGCTGCCTCCACGGCAGGCGCTGCATTACCTGCAGGATAAGTTCCTGGAGCTGCGACTGTTTCTGCTTTATTCTTTCCAGCCTTCTCTGTCTCTCCACCTTCAAAGACAAGCCATCGACATAAAACATCACCACAACTGGTTTCCACAGCGTATTTTAAAATCCAAGGCAACACAGGGTCACCTAGGAAAGGTCCTCGCCGAAAACGTGTGCCCTGGGCCTGACGGTGGGGAAACAGAAGAACCTAGAATGTGGCAGACGCTGCGGGCACAGGCCAGTTTCTCTTCATCTCGAAACTACACAACCTTCTTCCATCTTCTCATCTTTTGGACACGGCTATGTTATCTTTTTAAAAACCCCACAAACTGGGATGCAGAGTTCACCCACACTGGGGGCACCCCGCCGCCCGGACTGGGCCGACTGCCCCGCCACCAGCGTCTGCAGCCCCAGACGGACGGAGGGTCACCGTCAAGTGGGAAAGCACGGACGTGATCAGGGGCTTCAGGACACGGGGACACCTGCCCCCCACCTCCGCCCAAGACACTCAGCAGGGGCCAGTGGTGCAGACGACCGACGCCTGCTAGGAACACGCGGCGGCCGCAAGGCTGGAGATACCTCCAGGTTCTGACACTCCTGGGCGGAGTTGGTGGGCAGTCCGATCCACCTGATCTCCTTCTTCTCCTTGGAGATGATGTTCATGGCCATCAGCACGTTCAGGGCGTCGTAGACACGCCGTCTGATGTTCTTCTGGTCGTAGGCCTGGCGGAGACGGAGGGGGTTTCCAGATGGCCCAGAACCCAAACACACCGGCGGCTGTGCACCGCCCGCCCCCCGTACGGTCCCGCTCAGCCCGCCGGGCCAGGAAGGGGGCGTCGCCACGAGGAGGCGGCCGACACACGGGGCCGGAGCCGGCGCGCGCCGTGGGAGCGCTGGGGACGCTGGGGCATCGCCACACAAGCGGGTCAGGACACCTTTGGAAGCGTTTTCAGAACTTCTCCGCGTGCCTGAGGTTGTTCCAGACACGGACGGCGGGCCGGGTGCCCTGTCCGCCAGCCCCGCCGCGCACACACTCACCGACTCGTTCGGTAAGATGTGGTTGTCGGCAGCACTGAACTCTGCCACCAGCTCATCCGCCACCTCGTTGTAGGACGTGGTCCCCTTCCGCTGCACCTTCTCGCAGACCTTCATGGAGAAATGCCTCAGCCCCTTACCGTTCTTCTCCCCTTTCCTGTTACGCTTCCTTCAGAAACACAACAGAAAAGCAGTGGCCTCAGCACACAGCGCCAGCCCAGGATCCAGACCCGCCGCCTAGGACTGGCGGGCGCCTCGAGGGGGTCCCGCGGGCTGCACTCAACCGAGCAGGGACGGGAGCCTGGCTCTGTCTCCCCGTCCAGGGACCCCCTCCTTCCTTCAAAGGCCGGAGAACAAACTTAAGCGGCCGGACCTTACATGTGTATCTTCAACTCTCGGGAAAAGTGGGGCACATGACCCAAAGGGCAGACCCCAGGACACGCCTGATGTGTATCGAGACGCCAAACGCTGCTTCTCAAAAAGATGTCGACCGACATCAGGAGTTATGGAAGTTCTGCTGCAAATACAGGAATCTGGGGGCAAACGTGAGCCGGCTGAGATGAGCCAGTGCAGACACCCTGACGGCCACGTGGCAGCCGGCGCCCAGCGCTGAGGCTGGGACACTTCCCCTTGGCGGGGAGCCCCAGCGTCTGACCTTCCTGAGTCGCCACAGCGAGGAAACGGTCGCCCCAAGTTTCCAACTGACGGATTTCGGGAGCGGATGATTTTTGCTTTAGAACCAATACAGACACGATTCTACAGCTTTGTTTTTGTTTGTTTTTAGGGAAAGTTGCGCAGCTGACCTCTGAGTAAAATCGCTTTCACGTCACTTTGCTTTTGGAGGAAAGGATCAAAGGAACAGGGTGCTGTGGCCGTCACACAGGGCTGTCCCCACGGCCACGTTCAGCTGTTCAGGAGAAGCTGCTGTGAGACCCGCCACGTTTATTGGGGTTCGAGAAACGGTTACTTTCTGGTACAGACAGCGCAAAGTGTGAAAGCTACCGCTGCATTAAGAAGCCAGAGCCCACCCCCAAAACCACAGGGCGGCGTGGTCCACGCATCTACGCCGGGCACGCGCTGGCCAGTGCCCGATGCTCTGGCGTGCTGCTCGGCCACGCAGCCAGAGGCTGGGGGGAAATTCTAGGCAAGTGCTCACCCGGCAGACCAAGGTGAGGGGTCTGAAGGCTGGTTCTGGGAGACAAAGTGAGTGTTAGGGGTGTGTGGGCTTCCTACCACGATAGTGTTTGGCGCTGCAGGTCTCTGAGGCGTACCAATTACCTACAGTCAAAAAAGACAATTCAGAACAGTCAGAATCTCCCACACACGACGCTGTCACTTCATCATTTCTCATTACCTACAGCCGCCGCTGAGTTCCATTAACCACAAAGGTTAGAGAGCGGTCACGTGAGCACCCAGCGGGGACACCTGGAGCCCTGGGCAGCGGGGGACGCCCAGCGGCCTGGCCGGGCCTGGAGACAACTCCGGGTGGGACCCTCACGTTCCTCTTTTACTTCCTTTCCTTTCAACGACACATGACAGGATAAAACTCTACGCTTCAGCGGTGCTACGATGAGGCCCAAAAATGAAGAAAAAAAGGAACGCAGGGCTAGCGAGGCTTGCTGCAGTGCCCCACCAGCCCACCCAGCCAAGCGGGGAGCCCCGGGCACCCCAGACAGCACAGGGCGGAGGAGAGGCAACGGCACCGGGGCAAAGGCAGGGGTCCCGCCGCCCCCAACACACAGACACCCGTCCCTGCACAGAAGGCCTGTCTTCTGACACCAAGCACTCAGAACTCTGGTCCCATCAATCGACAGTCACACATTAACGGGGGACACGGGGACACTGCCTCATCCAGCCAAGTAAAATTCTAGCTTCCCAAAGATCTCGTGCCCGACCCAGGAAACCACTCAGAAGCACCGTTTCCTGGTGACTGCACGGTGACGTCACCGAATGTGTCAGCACTGGGTCTCCAGCGCTGGGCGCGTGGAGAGCAGGCCGTGTCCGGGCTATTTTAAGCGGGACACTCCCGCTAGTCTGCTGCTTAGTGGGATAAGGGTTACCTGCCGTGGCCCTGGGACAGCTGACCTGGCACACTGCAAATTATCCCTAAGCCCAGGTCACCTGTCAATGTTAATGATCCACAAAGCACAGAAAGAAAAACAGCTTAGCTGAATTTCATTCTTTTAATTCACGTTCCCAGTGTCACGATAAAGCATCGTCACAGTGTTTTTCAAACTGTAGGTCACTCTCATCCAAAAGACATGAAATCAAATAGCAAGTGCTCTGGAAAGGGAAACAGGATGGAAAAGAGGATGAACCCCCAGAGGTGAGGGCCTCACGGGTGTGCGCTGACGGGGCCCCGGGTCTCGGTGGGAGGTGCGTGCAGCCAAAGCCCGTGGTCACCGGCTCGGGAACCTCGAGACCCGTCCCTCTCAGCACTCAGCCCGCTACGTCCTCAGGAGAGCAGGCCCAGGACGCCAGCCCAGCCCTGCGTGGCCCGCACAGGCCAGGCCGCTGCCGTGCCCCCCAAGAGGGGTGCCCAGCCTCGGTGTGACTGCCCCAGCAGACACAAGCGCCCACTCCACCGTCCACCCCTAAGGACACCTCCCGTGGGTCCCACTGTTCCGCAAGGAGAACACAGCACCAGGCATACAGCAGGCGCCCAACAGGTGCTCACTACAAGGGCAGCCTCCTTCGACAACAGGACAGGAGAGCGGGGAGCACACCCTGGGCCCACGGGCCACTCACTGCCCACAGCCTCGCGGAGGACACCGCAGGTTTTCTCCCCTCACTCCCCTATTTTCACTATTTTCCATGGACTTCCCTCCTGTGGGAACCTGCCAGCTCTTCTGCTTTTAGCCCTCTGTCTGTAGAGATGGGCAGGCATCTGTGGCAGGCCAGCTTTAACTCTCAGAACTGGGATTCTGGGAAGAACACATTTCCATAACTAGCTCGGCTCCGAGACGGCTTGGGGCAAGTCAGCGGTGGAACTTCAGGTTGATAAGCTGAAGGTCGGAAAGGCACCAACAGAAAACTCTTCACGTTGGTCTTCCTCCCAACTATTTAAACTGGTACTAACGACAGAACTGTTGCTACAATCACCGAGCTATTCTCAGGCGTGACTGCTCTAACATAACGCACAGTACCTATAAAATAAAATGATGTGAATTATAACTTCTATCAAAAAGACATTTATTGAATATCTGTGACGTGCCCAGTGAGGCCTAGGACTCCCACACACCACGGATTTGAAAAATCACAGCAATGCCGCTGAGCAAACGTGGTCACAGCTCACCGACGGGGGCGAAGCGACGGGGAGCAGGCACGCAGCTGCCCGGGGGGCCGCCTGGCGGGGCGTGGGCAGCAGGTGCAGGTGGGCGGTGAACGCCCCTCCCTGCACGGCCCCGTGGAGCCCGCGAGTCCCGTCAGGAAGGGAGCCGCCAAACCCCACCGGTGGGAGCTGACGGGCCGGTGGGAGTACTTGGAGGAGAGGCGCCTGGCACAGTCCCAGGAGCGCAGACCCGCCTCTGACGCCCTCCCATCGGCCAGGATGGGCAGGGAAGCCCCCGCCCTGCAGCGCCTGACGGCCGGCAAGGCCCTGACCCCACCCTGAGGCCCGCACGGACACCAGTCTCGCGTCCCGGGACGGCAGTCAGCCCGCCCTGAGGAGGGTCCAGGCCCGGGAGCGGCCAGCCCTCGGGCCGCTCTGCCCGAGCGCACGCGTCACCCCAGGAAAACACCGTCAGGGCAGATTCGGGACCAGCGCGGCCGGCGGGGAAGCCGCCCTGGCCTGGCCGGGTCCCGCCGTCCAGCGGCACACGCAGAAAGGCCCAGGCCGGGGCAGGACACACGGCACTGGCCACGTGCTCCTGAAACCCGCGGGCACAGGAAGGGAAGCCGCAGGGCCAACTGGGCACCACCCTCCCGGCCTTACCACTTGCTGAGCGATGTTGACATTGGACTGTCCGAACGTTTTTGGCAAGAGCTGCTTCCCAAGCGTGTTTACTGTGGAGGGATGGACAGCCACTAAGGACACCACACCTGCAACGCAAGGAGACTAGAGGTCACGCCTTTCCTGAATCGAGGCTCAGAGTGTCCGTGTCAGGATGACGGTGCCCCCCGGGAGATAGCCTCACTGCCCCTCTTACCGTGTTAGACCCACGGTCCACTGCGAGCACCGCTACTAAGCCCGATTCTCAAATCTGAGGCAGCTGCACCCACGCTGCCGCTCTCCCTACAATGACCCCTACCCACCCCTGTGCCCTCGCGTCCAGGGATGGGGGCTCCGGTGCACCCAGGCCATCACCAACCTACCCGACCCCTGTGGGCTGTCTGCCCACCGACAGAATGTTCTGGTGGGACCACAGGCCCCGAAGCCAATAGCTCTTAAAGTCTGCAATTCTAAGACACTTACAGAACTTCACAGTTGGAATTAACTTGTATTCCAACACCTCTGTGTGTGTTTGCAACCTGGCGTAGAAATCTAACGATCTGCTTTTCCTTGAGAAGTAGAATCCGTTTCTGTTTCCAGGAAGAGTGACTTACAAGGAGCTACCACCTCTCTAAACACTCAGATAACCTAACACAGAGGCGGGGAAACACCTCAGCGGGGACAGAAACTTCCCTCCCCTCAACACGGGCCTGCTGAGAGCACTGTGTGCCCAGCACCAGCCTCGGCCCCAGGGATACAACAGTGAACCCCCTGCCCTGCCGACACCAGAGGGCACGCGTGCCCGGGGGACACCGGCAGGCGGGCCCGGGTGCACGAGCATCCTGGAAGGGCCGGGACGGTCTCAGGTGAAGACATGGATTTCCAGCCCCACTTGAGGGAGGGAGAAAGCCCCCTGTGGACAGGACCCCCTGGTTCCCCTAAAGCGCACGGGCTCCCGTCCCCACAGGGTGGATGGCGGGGGATCTACGGGCGGGGAGCCTTGCACCAGGCTGCCACCGGAGGGCGTTTTCCTTCACTTCCACCAGGTTCAGCAAGAGGGAGAGACACGGTCTTCCATCCGGCCTGGTCTGAGGTCTCATTTTTGAACTCTTCACAATCCATGCATTTTAAATAAACTTCTTCAAATTCCAGTAAACAATGAATTTTGCTGCTACGTATGAACAACGAATAATTTCTGTTAACCTAAGCTGACGAAGACAGATATGCATCCTTCAACTGCCTAAATATTAATATTTTTACCAATCAACACCAAAAAAATTTAAACTATTGGCTGCAAGCAAAATAGGTTTATCTGCCTTGAGTTTTTTATATCCCTCTAAAAATAGAGATCTGTATCTTAACAAAAACAAATATTTAAAAAATTGTTTTAGATATGAGAAAGATATTTTATTTATTTATTTATTTGTTTATTTATTTAGGCTGTGTTGGGTCTTCGTTTCTGTGCGAGGGCTTTCTCTAGTTGCGGCAAGCAGGGGCCACTCTTCATCACGGTGCGCAGGCCTTTCACTATCGCGGCCTCTCTTGTTGCGGAGCACAGGCTCCAGACGCGCAGGCTCAGCAGTTGTGGCTCACGGGCCCAGCTGCTCCGCGGCATGTGGGATCTTCCCAGACCAGGGCTCGAACCCGTGTCCCCTGCATTGGCAGGCAGATTCTCAACCACTGCGCCACCAGGGAAGCCCGAGAAACATATTTTAAAAGACAAAACATTATTCTGTTTTGCACTGAGAGATTTAAAACACTTAGGCAATTAAACATACCACTTTCAGATTTACGTACAGATGAGTAACTAGTAAGTTTCCAAAAATACGGAATTGGTTTTTTTCACTAAAAAGAATAACTTTCTTTTCCAATTCGGAAATGATTCCGTTTTCAACGACCTGTGAGCGCGGAAGCTTGCCGGGTCAAAGCCCACAGCAGCTGCCCGGCAGGGCTCCCGGCGCCGGCCTTTAGAGCCCACCTGTCTGTCGTTACACGGAGGCCACATCCACGGAGGGCTGGGCGGCCACCTCGCCGCTGGCCTGCAGGTCTGGCTACGACACCCAGCCGCTACCCGGGCTCCCACCTTTGCCCAGCTCGGGGTTGTGGGGGGGGACTCGGGGGTGGACCAGGCCAGCCCCTCCTCACCTGCACCCACGCCGTCTGTCCCACCCCTGGGATCTTCCCCTTGAATGTTACTGTGTGAGAAACGCTGCAAATAGGAGTAATTATTTTGCAGGCAGCCTTACGCCAGTACACAGCATGCACAGAATAACGAGTATCATTTCACTGTCTCTGCCGAAAAGCTCCCCACTCCACCCCGCCAGCAGCTATCGCACTCAGAGCGTTCGCTCCGTTTTCCACGCTTCCCACACACACCCACGCATCCAAGAACAACGTGAGTGCTGTTTGCGGGCCTTTAAATCTAGAAGATAGTACATACTGTACATAGTCTGCAACTTTGATTCTGCTGTTTTTGAAACTGATCCAGAGAGAGATCTAGCTGACTTCCTCTAAGGCTGGGCCAATTCCATTTTAATATCATATAACATGTGTAACTATACAAACATACAGTGTAATATCTACGTGTTCCTGGGGCTGAGTGCCACTTCTCCAAGGGAACCTGGGTCCCAGGTGACCTTGTGCGTCACGGGATTCAGCCCAGCACTGGCCTGTGGCTGTTCCGTGGCACGAGTACACGCACGCACACACCCCAGCACCCTCTCCCAGGTCCCTGACAACTGTTGACTCAGCTGAGATTTACCACTTTTGGTCAACATCCGGCATGGAATGGTATTTCCCTTTTGGTTTAATCTGGCCAGAGAAATCAGAATGCTTCACACATTTTCCTAATAAAGGTGCCACACACAACCCGTTTATGGGGGCGGGGGCCTAGCATCTCGGCCACAGGGAGGGTTAAATTATAACACAGGCTAGGAATCTGCTCCCTAGAAATAACATTGCTTTAGCCATAAAATGTACTACAAAGCCTTTCTTAAAGGAACTACCAAACAAAATATTTTCAAATATAACATTATGAATTGGAGAATTCCTTTCAACAAAAATGAGTTAAGAATATATATTGGGGCTTCCCTGGTGACACAGTGGTTGGGAGTCCGCCTGCCGATGCAGGGGACACGGGTTCGAGCCCTGGTCTGGGAGGATCCCACATGCCTCGGAGCAACTAAGCCCATGAGCCACAACTGCTGGGCCCACGTGCCACGACTGCTGAGGCTCATGCGCCTGGAGCCTGTGCGCTGCAACAAGAGAAGCCACCACAGTGAGGGGCCCATGCACTGCAACGAAGAGTGGCCCCCACTCGCCACAACTAGAGAAATCCTGCATGCAGCAACAAAGACCCAACACAGCCAAAAATAAAATAAATGAAATAAATTAAAAAAAAAAAAAGAAGATATATTGTCTGACTTGTTATAACCATTAACAGAAAAAGGATTCTAAAAATATTACATAGTTTTATAATTAGTAACCATATCATTAACATCTATAGGTTTTAAGATACCTTAAGTATGAAAATGTGAGGTTTAGTGTTTTCTTGAGAATAATTTTAAGCAAACATTTAAAAATTACCAGAACCTAATGTTTGCAGAGTTACTATTTGCCTGCCATGCTACAAATACTCTGTGGGCTAACGTGGCCAAAAGGGTCAGGACAAGGCGGCCACTCCGCACGCCGGGTCTTCCCAGCCCCGCCAGCCGCTGGCGTCACTGGCACTGGAAGAGCCCGGCGGCTTCCTTGGTTCTCAGTCATCAGTGGGAGCTGCCCTCCTGGGCCATTACAGCGGCCACACCCGCCCCGCCCACGTGGACACGCCACTCATGGGCAGGCCCTGCGGGAGCTCCTGCTGGATCAAGGTGCAGCATCCGCGGGCCTGGGGCACCCTCTGGCCGTCTTGGCGTCCTGACCCCGGCCACTCCTGGGGGGCTCCTCACCACGTCCTGGGGAGCAGCCTTCCACCTCCTCGAGAACCGTCCCCATCTGGAACTTCCTCTGAGCCCCCACCCCTGCCCCAGGGGGCCTCTGTGGGGAGGGGCACCTCGCCCTCCTACAACAGGCCTCCCAGCAATAGCGGACGCTGGTTGAGGTCACCCTGCGGGTGTGTGTCTGAAGGGCAGGTTCCGAGTCTCAAGAATCGTAAAGTGACACCAAGCCTCCAGCCACACGTCACTACTAAGTTCTCACCTCTGCTGCCCGAGAAGCCCGTCCTCAGGCTGAGGGACAGCGTGAACCAGAGTGACCCGCGTCCCCAGAGGACGCCCCGCACCGGTGAGATGAGGAGCCGCCCTGGGAAACAGCGCCTGCGGGGCGTGGAGGACGGTGGCCACGCGCAGCCGGTGCTCGGCTGCCCAGAGCTGCCACCGGGCCACAAAGGGTGGCACCAGATGCTGCCGGGAGAGGACGACGCAGGTCCCAGGACAGCACGTACATGGATGGACACCGGGTGTCAGATGCCCTCGAGGAAGCGTGCACTTAAACACACATTCACGTCTTCAACTACACCCTTGGGTACGATCAGCGTTTTTTTTCAGTGAACTCATATTATTTGTATGATGAAAACTTTCCGATTTGAGAGGCAACAGCAAGCGCGACGAAGGCAGACACAGATCAGAGGAAGGAGGGCCCTGCAGCTGTGGCCCTGCACAGCACGGCCTGGTCCGCCAGGCATCACAGGCCAGCACCTCGAGGTGGGCGTCCTTCTGACCCAGCAAATCCACATCTGGGAAACCGGCTCAAATACACCCGCTAGCAGCCGTCCATCCCGTGTCCCTACAGGAAGAAAACTGCAAAGCTTGGGGCCCCTGGGAAGAGGGGCTGCAACGACCCGCCCCACCCCCTCCCCTCAATCCCAAGGGTGCAGACAGACGTCGAGGCCCATTCAAGTCACACCGCGGACGAGGAGACGCCGCTCTCACGGGGCACCCTGCACCCGCAGGTTTGAGGTGGGCCTGATGGGCCTCAGCATGGCTGCCCTGAGGCGGAAGGAGTAGCCGTGACCCGCGCTGTGTTCTCTTCCTCACGCTTCGCTACTTTTCCCGAATCTCCGCACACAGCACGCAACTTGCAAACCAAAATAAACTGGGGCGCTGACCCCGGTCCTTCGGGGGCTCCAGGCAGGCAGCGCCCCAAGTGGGGCTCCCACCGCTGACAGGGGTCTTCACGTCAGGGGAACTCACACCCGCCCACACTGAACACACTTATCCCGAGACGGGCGCCCTTACCTTTTCCAGGACTAAGGTTCTGGTCTATGAAGACCTTGAGTTCCCCGTTGGCTTCAATTAGACCGGCCTGCGGGGGCAACAACAGCAGAGTGAGGAGGCGTCAGGAGCGCGACAGGCAACCCAGCAACCCGCCGCTCGCACACCTCGCGACACGCCTCAGAGGGACCTCGCGGCCCCCACGCAGCCGCGAGGCCCGGGGGCACGAGCTGCCTCACCCACCGTGATCGCTCGTCAGCAGCGGGGAAACGATCCTTCCAGCCCCTGAAGCTCAGCCTTTGGGACGCCGTGCAACGTTTCCCTTAGTTATCAATTAAGTCGCATGTCACTTTACACTTGGGGTCAGCGACGCGTAACCGCGGGTGGGCCACCGGGAAAGCAAACTGGTGCTCTGGCTCGAGAACAGCGCCTTTGGCTCCGTCAGAGCGCCGGGCACCGCGCTCCCAGCATCAGGACAGACCACCTCTGCGCACGGGGGGCGTGGGCCTGGGGCCCGGGGCGCGTCCGTCCCTGCCCTTCGCGGCCACGGGGCCGCGGGACGCACCCAACACCCGCCAGCGCCCCCCTCGTCCCGGGGCGGCCAGAGGGGCACAGGGCGGCGCCTCACGGTCAAGCGCGTTTGGGGCACCAGCACGACGGGCCGCTGAACGGAAGGAGCGTGTGCCCGACACGTGCGACCACGGAGGGCTCGGAGCACCACCCGAACTGTCACAGGGACGGCCTCGGGTGGGACACGCTGGGGACCCAGACCTCCACGGGCCAGCCACAGCACCACCCTGCCCGCCCGCGTCAGGCCCGTGTGGCAGCGGCTTCCCACGTCTGAGAACCGCCGGCGCTTCTCTGCCCCGCCGAGCGTCAGGAGGGGCGCCCGCAGCCACCCCCTGGACACAGCGGCTCTGCTCGGAGCGGGGCCCCAAATCTGGCTCTCCCAACCGGACCTGGCCGCCAGACACGGACACGCGTGCGTGTGCACACACAGACGCACACACACATGCACGTAAACACACACACACCAATGCACACCACACGCTCACACATCCACATACCCGTGCGCACTCACACACGTGACCCATGCATGTACACACACACACACTCACACATACACACCAACGCACACCTCACATGCGCCCGCAAGAGCCAGGTGTGAAAACAAAAGCTAACGGAGACCCTGCCCAGCGCCCCCCGAGACCGGCCGTGGAGAAGCCCACCTCAGCCCTGCACCGAGGTGGGGCTGGGCGGGCATGTCTGTGAGGCGCTCAAACGCACGCACGTCCCCCGCGGGTGGGCGGGGGAGCCCCCCGACCTGCTGAGGCCCCAGACAAAGGCAGGCCACACGGGAGGGGCCACCCGCCAGCCGAGCCCAGCAACGCCCTGTGGCCGTTTCCTGACCCTCCGATCCCAGAAAACGAGGGGACCAAGTGCCTGACCACGAGGACCACGGTGGATCACGGCTGGGGAGCCCGCATCTCACGGGTCCCAGAAACGCCCCAGTAACGCAGGCTCGGAGCCCCAGAGCCCCAGAGCGAAGACCCGCGACGGTCAGAAAGGGCCGTATAAGGACACGCACCTGACAGAGGCGAGGAGGGAGCCTGGTCCCCCTCGCCTGGACGGCAGCACCTGGCAGGGGGCCCCAGGCCCCTCACCCTTCCCTCCGGCTTCCGTGTCCCCCGTCCTGCTCCCTCAGAGCTGACTCCGCGTGGACGCTGCCGCCGCAGAGCAGAGACCCGATGGGGACATGCTGGCTGGCGGTCGAGGAGGTCTGCCCGCCCCTGTGACGAGGCCAGTGCCCGCAGGGCACGGGGGCAGCCCGCCCTGGGGACCGGCGTCCCCTGCGCTGAGCAATGCCGCTGTCCCCGTCGGCCAGGGCCCCGACGCCCCCGGCCTGCTCGGTTCTCACGCTTGGCCCGCAGCGACGTGACCCACGATCGCTCGGCAGCTCACGCCCAGGAAGCCCTGCGTTGGGGCGCTCGCCCCCCGCCCCGGACGCAGGGCCCACCCTCTGTTCCTCGGCCGCAGGCTCTCCGCAGCGGCTGCCCGGCCAGAGCCGACGGGCACGGCTCGTCCCGCAAACTGCTGAGGGTGGGGCAAGGGGCCACCCTTCTCTGCCAGCCCCAGCCTCCCACCTAAGCCAGGGGGACCTGGACCAGGAGACGCACGAGACACGAGGCACATGGCACACGAGCTCTGAACCAGAGCCGGCTCCGCGGCGACACTGCACGGAAGCGCCCTCCTGACGCTGGATGCCACGCCGCCTGCACCCGCTGCGCGGTGCTCCCGAGCCGCTCACGCCCCAGCGAGGAGCCAACGTGGAGACGTGGCCGGAACCCACGGCAGCACCTGCGTCTCCCGCCGGGCTCTCGGCGGTCCCCTCGCAGGTGACAGGTGAAGCCTGTCTGGGCCACTGCAGGGGCCCCCCATGGGGGCCAGCTGACCCCCCGTGGTGACATCACCCAGAGCCACGGATCAGGCCCAGCAATTTACCAGGCTGCCTGACCCCGGGAGTCCTTTCTGAGGGACTAAGTGAGCGACACCGGCCTCGGGCGGGCGGGCGGCAGCCACAGGAAAGCAGCTCAAGGTGTCAGAGCGACAGACCCTCGAGGTCACCCCGCTGCCAGGACGACTGCGACTCATCCTTCTAAACACCAGGGACACTGCACACAGATGTCCCCCATCAACCCCGCACCCAAGGCCCCTCTCGCCCGGCTCTGCAGGAAGGTGACAGAAGGCGTCTGCGGGCCCGAAGACGACTCAGGCCGACACCCTAGCCCGCCCCAGGCTCCGTGTGGGGACAGCACCTCTGCACCGGCCCTGCCCTGCGGGACACCGCACCAGAGCAGGACAGACCGCGGACAGCGCAGACCTCGGGAGAGGGGCCGGTCCGTCCCAGGTACGCGTGGGCATCGACACCCACAGGCCACCCTCTACCCCGAGTCTCGGCGGCAGCCTTTTCTAAAACACCCGCTTCGGGAGCAGGAGCCCCAAGGGCAGCTGGGAGTCCAAGGAAGGCCTCGGGGCCTCTGCCTGCACCTCGCAGCCCAGAGGCTACGACCTCAGGGCCTTGACAACAAGCATCAAAACACAGGTGGCGCTCTACCTTTAAGAGGTATTTCTGAAATTGCAGTTAACTGGAACATAAGTGCTCTGGACTTTCTTTCTGACAAAATCTTGATATTTAAGATGCAAACCTGGCTTCCTCTAGGGAAATACCACGCTGCTAAATCCATTACATGTAAACCAACAACAAACAACTCGTTTGCCATAACTCACCTTAATTTTTCTTAGAAAAACCATATTCAGCCTTTTGTGTTCATATTTAATAGAAAAAGTTGGTTACTCAATTTTAGTAGGTAAAGCTATCCCATTCACAGTAGCAATAACGGTAAAACACGTGTCCCCAAAACACGTAATACTGTTAGAAAGAGCTGACCCCATTAAGAACGAAAGCTGAAAAGTTGACAACTACTTTACTTAAACTAGCAAACCTTCCTAGTGCCGCCACCACCACGCTCCAGGCTTGAGAAATGCCAAGTGGGGCCCTAGCTCGTCACATGCCCCCAGGAGGCGTGACCTGGCCGAGCCCTGTGGCATCTCCCCCCCCATCTGCCTCTGCATCTCCTCCCGGCCTCCTTCACTGGACCGCGAGGATTCTGCACACCCCAGGGCCCGCCCACCGGGGAGGCCGTGAGCAGGGGGCTGGGGGCGGGGCGGGGCGCGGGGCGGGGCGGGGCACGGGGTGGGGCTGGGGGCGGGGCGCGGGGCGGGGCGGGGCGGGGGGAGCCAGTTTGCAGGCGCGCACCCCTCACCTCAATAACCACCTCCTGACTCATCCTGAAAGGCTGTGGCACTCCCCGAGCCACAAGGCACACCCAGCGCATCAGTGCTGTCACGGTGACCAGACAAAAAGACAAAATCCATCATCACTGGCCCTCGTGGAAATCATCAGAATACCTAGTTCACAGCGTCCGGAACGTCAGCACTGACGCACGTGCGACAGAAACATTAGGTCCTTCCACCACAGCGGTCACAGGAGCAGCCCTAACGTAAAAGGGCACGGACCCCGAAGAACACTGCCCGCCTCGCCGAGGGACCCGCGCCCTGTGAGCGAGCCAGGCCCCCGCCCGCGGGGCTTCGCGCCCTGCCCCGTCCCCTCCCCCAGTGCGGCCTGACCTAGCGGCCAAATCTGCAAAGGCCAGGGCAGGTCGCCAGGGGCCAAGTCGCCTGCCCGCTGGCTCACCGCCCCTCCCACCTGTGTCTTGTGTCCGTCTCTGTCTCTCCCCATCTCTCTGTCTCTGTCTCCGTCTCCTCGGCCCCCTCACTCGCTTTCAGGATGTGAGGGCGACAAGCAGCCCCCGGGGGCCTCGGGGACCATCGAGGACACCACTGGGTGCCGTGCTCCTGCCGCAGACACCACGGGTGACAACACTGCTCTCCAGGTCCCTAGACTCTGGGTGACCTGCTACGGAGCTGACCGCGGCCACCTGCCACGGAAGGGCCACCACGGAGACACTATGAACCAAGGAGGCCGAGCGCCAGGGCGAGGGCTGAGGTCCATCACGTGAAGAAAGACTCCAGGAGGAGAGCACAGCTCAGGAGCCTGTGCCTGGGACCTCAGATCCAGCTCCTGCCACACACAACACGGAACAGGCGAAACTGGCCCCTGGCGCTCGCAAGGCGGTGCAGGGGAAGCTGCCTGAACGGGGGAGGACCCAGGGCCACGTCCACGTGAAACACCCCACGGGGTCCTGGTGGCAGAGCCCCTCCGGGTCCAGGACCAGCGGGGAGGCACTCGGGAATCACCGTTCAGTGTTTGGGGTATTTCTCTTCTTTACTTATTTGCATTATTTTTTGAGGTACAGCTGACGTACAACATCATACAAGTTTCAAGTGTAAGGGTGCCTTCGAGAGACACGTCCTGGAACGTTTGATGCCTCGACAGTAGGAGTGTAACCAATCCCGGGGGAGGCAGGACGGTGGGACAGCCCTGAACCGAGTCACTCGGGACGCAACAGGGATGCGGGGCCGTGCTCACAGCCCCTCCACCCCTGCACACATTTGAAGTGGCCCACGAAGCCTCCTCTAATCATCCACGTTCATATTTACCAACATGAAAGCATCCGGGACAAACCCGTGGAGAAAAACAGCAGGAACAGAACGTCCGAGAGCATTTATGCAAAGCCGTGTAACGGACGTGTAAGTTATTCCCAAAACAATCTCCAAAATCTAACAGCAAGGCCACCCTGCACTGAGATTTCAGATGACTCTTAACTTTCTTTCCGACTCCACGTGGATTTTTAAATAAACCCTCTACTTCCGTAACTGGGCGAAACATAAGGCTACTGCCGCTTCCTCAACAGAGGATCCAGAGGCCGGGACCCCCCTGCGCCGGGACCCCCCCCCGGCATCCACGGAGAGGAAACCAGGTGGCGGCCAGAGCCACTGCAGCCACGGCCACAGCGAGTGGCCTGAGCCACAGGCACAGGGCAGCATCGGCCACAGGTCTGGAGAGGAGACGGCCGGCGAGCACCGCTTCCCGCACCAGGCCCAGGGCCCGTCACCAGTGGGGGTCACACTCACAAGGCCCAGCGGGCTCCAGGGATCGGGGGGCGCACGTGAGGCAGGCGGGGCCAGGAACCGGGGTGAGGCTGCAGAGTTCAAGTGAGACCCTGACCCCCTGCCGGGATGCTGGCCGCTGTCCCCGAGGGGCACACAACCGGGAGGCAGGGCACAGCCCAGCCCGCGTCTTCTGCTTCCTCCTTCGGGGCCCTGACGCCCGGCTCGGAAATGCCAGGGCTCCAGGGCCTCCTGTAGGGCATCAGCGCCCCCACGCCCCCCGAGACCCACGTGTGAAGGAGCGCTTCCCCCCACTCCGCCCCCAAGCTGCACCCAGCGCCACGCAGATCTTTTAAACCACCACCTTCCACCCACCAGAGAGCAGGTGCCGCCCCACTCCCCAGCCCCCAACACCAGGTCCTGGGTCTCCCGTCAGACCCGGGAGCCCCGCTCCCAGCCTCACCGGCCCTAGAAGGACGCGGCCTCCAACCCATGATCTGACCAGCCTCACTCATCACGGCCAGAAGAACATCAAATTCACTCCACAACAGGCGCAAACGCAAGACTGCCCTAAGAAAACGTGACATGGCTCCAAGACAACTTCTAAATACCTGCTTACGTCCTGCTTTCTGGCCTTTCTGCGGCAGATCTGCGGGGGCTAGCCCTGCTGCACCCCCCGCCAGGCGACGGAGACTAGGACCCCGCCCATCTGCAAGTCGCCCCCAGGGGAACATGATTTCAGGTTCTTTAGGACCAGAAAGGCTGACCCAATGGGCGGGCTTCTCCCCTTCCCCAAAGCCCCCGAGGCCTGTGCTGGGTTTGCCCCTCGTCCGCTCTCCTACCCACTGTGCCCAGCCGCAGCCCCTCAAGGGGAACCCCGTCCCCCGACCCAGTGCAGCAGGCCCCTCCCCCCAACAAGTCCCTGCTGCCCACAACCCACGGGCACGTCCACACTGCAGCCAGGGCAGGAGGTGGAGGAGGCGGCACAGGAGGAGAGGCAGGGTCCCCCCTGCACCCCGATTCTGGTGGCCTGGGCCCCTGCACCCCATCTCCAGCAGCCTGTGGCCCTCTGCACCCCGATTCTGGTGGCCTGGGGCCCCCTGCACCCCATCTCCGGCAGCCTGTGGCCCCTGCACCCCGATTCTGGTGGCCTGGGCCCCTGCACCCCATCTCCGGCAGCCTGTGGCCCTCTGCACCCCGATTCTGGTGGCCTGGGCCCCTGCACCCAATCTCCGGCAGCCTGTGGCCCTCTGCACCCCGATTCTGGTGGCCTGGGCCCCTGCACCCCATCTCCGGCAGCCTGTGGCCCTCTGCACCCCGATTCTGGTGGCCTGGGCCCCTGCACCCCATCTCCAGCAGTCTGGGGGCCCCTGCACTCCGATTCTTGTGGCCTGGGCCCCCTGCACCCCATCTCCGGCAGCCTGGGGGCCCCTGCACCCCGATTCTTGCAGCCTGGGGCCCCCTGCACCCCATCTCCAGCAGTCTGGGGGCCCCTGCACTCCGATTCTTGTGGCCTGGGCCCCCTGCACCCCATCTCCGGCAGCCTGTGGCCCCCTGCGACCCGATTCTTGTGGCCTGGGCCCCTGCACCCCATCTCCGGCAGCCTGTGGCCCCCTGCGACCCGATTCTGGTGGCCTGGGCCCCTGCACCCCATCTCCGGCAGCCTGTGGCCCCCCGCGACCCGATTCTGGTGGCCTGGTCCCCTCAGCTGCGCTAGTGGGTGTCTACCCCCAGAGCTCTGATCAGATCTAGATGCTATCGATTCAGCATAAGACATTTTCACTCAAACCCTGATTTTTCTGAAATGCAAATGAAACAACATAAAGATAAGACCCACGCCAGGTACTCAAGTCACAAAGACCAGGAAGCAGAGGACCAGCCATCGTGTAACAGCTGAGGCCGAGACCACGGCCCCAGAGGGGCAGGAACACAGACCCATGCCGGCCTCGGTCACACTGCACCAGACGACAGGGAAGGAAGAACGTTCAGACACCTGGAAACTACCTGTTCTTAACATGAAACTTCCAGGTGTGAACTCTGGTGTGTTCTCCTTTGTGTAGCCTGAAATGATGGTATATTTGCCACTCGTGCTGACGACAGAAGAACCAAATCTTAACATTTTGCTGTGAAATGACGACAAAGCTTTCACGAACATCCTTAGTTTCTGGAGTGGATGCAAATCAACAGGAAATCGACGCCCGAATGGAGGATGCAGCACAGGGCGTGTTCAATTCACAAAGAAACATGATGTTTTAAAAGGAAAAGATTCAACCTCTGAATCAAAAAATGCAAACTAAAACAACGCAATTTAAAACCTCACCCATCAAATGGAGCGAGTTTGTGGGTTTTTAAATTCTCAAACTTGGTGTGGAAAACGGGCGGTTAAAATGGGCTCCGACAACCTGATGGGAGTAGATGCGACCCGGCACGCCCGCCCCGGGAAGTCATCTGAGGACGCCTCAGGCACGGCGCACACGTGTGTGAGCGTCCACACGCAATTACGATGCCAGGAACCCGTCCTGGGTTATCACTGTGGATTTGTGCCAACGTGAGAAGACTGAACTGGAAGCCACCAGAATCCCCACGGCTGGGGCCTGGGCACGGGGGACACAGCAGAGGGGCTCTGCCGAGTTAACCCAGCCTCACCCCTTCGGGACCCTCCGAAGACCCGCGCGTCAGGCCACCACTTGGCTGTGTTCGCTTCTAAGTGCCCACTTGTGCCACTTATATTTGTTATTAAACACGTGGAAAAAACTACAAACAATCTAGGTCGCGTTCAGCGTCTTTAAACATCCTCTACGTCCTCCCTCCATCCTGCAGAAATCAAAGCTGGGCCTTATGGGCTATGGTTTGTGCAAGAAACGTGAATCGCTGGACCCGTTGGCCAAGAAAGGGCCTTCGCTCTACAGCCCAGGGGCTGGGAGGGCGAGCGTATGTGTTTGAATTTTACAAGATGAGTTTAGGAATGTATCATTTTTTATTATTTCCCATTTTAGGTCACTTTTTCAGCAACTGACCACCTATGATTCCCCAACATGTCAAATAAACGCACAGCTGCTAAAGATGACACAGGAGAAAAGAAACCCTGACTGGGGGAAACAGCGGCAGTACACGGACGTGGACGGGGTAGACGCGGGACGCACAGAACGTTCACACGTGGGTAAAACACACCTTTGCTATGTACGACTCAGTGAAGACCCAACAGGAATAAACTGCAAACCCCCAACAATCCCTCTCGGATGCCGGCTGGCAGATGGCTTCGTTCTCTTCTTTTTGTTTTCCTGGAGCTTTCCAACTCTGGCACAACTAACGTCGTGTTTACGATCACGAGAAACATTCCTTGAACTTTTTCAGTAATTCACACTTGTTCCTTGTGGAACTTCTGCTAAAAGGAAAACCCAAGGTTTGTGACAGAAAAGCCTGCTGGTGCGACGTCAACCAGCAAAGACAAACTCACGGCTGCCACCGAGAACCCCCGGGGTGGCGAGTCCTCTGCGGGATGGACCAGGAGGGGCCGGCAAGTCTGTCACCTCCGACTGGACAGGGAGGCAGAGGGCAGAGCTGCATGGCCGGTGGCCTGGTCCCACCCCGCGTATCATCCAGCGAGTGCTCCGTGTCCCTGTCTTGGGCCCTCGGTGACACGAAGTCATCTGTCGGGACACCGGGGTACAGGTGTCAGGAGGTGCTGTGTTTCAGGGCCCAAGGGAGGCCCAGGGGTTTCACTCTGTCAAACCAGAATCCCCTTAAAACCTGGATCCTGTGAAAACAGGACCTTGATGGACAGAGTCCTGAGCTCAAACAACAGAGGCTGAGAGAAAGAAGTCCAGCTTCATCCTGGACCCTCGAAATCACGCGCAGCACATCTGCTCCGGGCCCAGACAGCACCACAACCGTGGGGCCACCACCGGCCGGCTCCCGTCCAGGCCCGCGCAGTGTAGACAGACTCCATACCAGCCGTGCCCGTCTGAGCAGAGCGGCCGGGGCGAGTCCCACCTCCACCTGGGCCAACGCGGCGCCGCACTGCAGAGGTCTGGCCCTCACGCCAGGAGAGACCCAGGGCTGCGGCCCATCCCTGCTCCCCCCGAGGCCCAGCCCCCCTCGACGAACAGCACAGAACCACAGGAGAAGAGGCCAGGGCTGGCGTCCGAGCGAGAGCCGACCAGCTGCTCTACGCTAAAGAAAAACGTGACTTGCTCAGCACCAAAGACGAGAGCTTCGAGCAAGTGACTGTGTGCGGAAAACGTCCCCGGGGGGTCACGACGCGCGTCAGGCTGGGTACCAAGCCCCAGGAGGGCTTCCTGGTCCACAGCGCACCCCGGGCATGATGCGCTCGCCGAGGAGCAGGGCTGAGAAAGCACCCTGGCTGTACCAGGAGGCAGACGGCATTTTACACCAGGTGCGACCCAGCCGCGGGGTCCTGGGCGGCACTGCTGAGCCCGGCATAACGTCCTGCTCGTCACACGGTCTCAGAGTTTCTCCAGTTTCATTCCGTGGGGAAAAAAGGTAATTCCGAAACAGGAAAAGCCCGCCGAGAAACAAGCACAGCAGTGCTGGCTTTGCCGCTTTCGCCGGAGCGGGCTGAGCTCTCTCGCTTGTGTCTCAAGCGGGAAGAGAAGCGCCGTCAGCGCCCGGCGGGCTCTCACCTCACGGCCTGAGACACGGCCAGCCCCGCCACCCCAGGTCCCCTTCTGCGGCCCGAATCTCATCGCCGAGGCCCAGGCCTGGGAAACAGCACTCAGGACGTGTGTTTTGAGACAAGCTCATTAAACCAGGCCTTGTTATGCATCCCTCCCAAGCTTAGATTCCACGCGTGTTTCTTCAGTCTCCTGCCCTCAATAACACAATCCAGGGATTCTTCCGTAAACTCACGGAACGCAAAGTGCGACCACAGAGCAGCTCCACGGTGAGGCCCCCGAGCCCTGACGGCAACTCACAGGCCCTCCCGGGACTGCTGGGGCCGAAGCGCGGCTCACCTGCCCTCTGGTCCCAACCTGAAGCAGGGAGGGGAGGGGAGGGTCCCAGGAACATCTCCGCAAAAGCAGGCCTGAGATTTCACAAATCGACAACCCCCTGCTTGCTCTTTTCAAACCTTCGTGACACTGGATGAGGACTGGTCCTCCCAGTGGGGACGTTAGCCCCGTGTCCTCCTTCCGAGGGTCACTCCAACAGCGGCGGGGCGGGGGGGGGGGGGTCCTGAGTCACGGGCTCTCTCCCTGCGGCCCCTCCGGTCCAGTTCTAGAACAACTACAACTGCTACACAGGCCCTTTATCTTAAACCCACAGTCTCCCAAAGGCCAATGGCACCAAAACACTCATCAGGGCCACAGACCAGAAGGGGTGGCAGCCCAGACAGGGACACGCGTGCGCCACACGTTTAGCACGCTCAACGCTCAGCACACACACACACATGCACACGCTCGGCCCCCTACACGCACACGCTCAGGAAACACACACACACCATGCACACACTCGGCCCCCTACACACACATGCTCAGGAAACACACATGCTCAGGAAACACACATGCTCAGGAAACACACACACACACACGCACAACGTCAGACGCCATCCACTCTCTACTTCACACAACTGCAATTTTTAGTACAATGAGACATCTCTGACGGTGACAGTTTTCACATTTCCCTCCACGCCTACATTCACCGCAGGAGCGTCCTGGGCACTGGAAACCCTCCCATCAGGACGTGTGTCACGGGACCGGAGGCACAAAATAAAACCCACAGATACCCAGCTTCATAAATCAATAACCAATGAACTGCATTTTCACTCAGCAGGGTGACAAGTCCCCGTGCGGGAGGGAACAGGCAGCCCCAGGACGGCGCCGCCGACAGCGTCGCCACCGCCTTCGACCTGCGCGCCTCCGACCCACGGGCCTCGCCGCAGGAAATCGTGGCAACACCGCCACGTGCACGTTAAGGACAGTCCCTGAGCTCTGGTGTGAGTCCCGCACACGAGGGCCGAGGGTCCCGGGAGCAACGAAGGGGCCAGGGAAGTTAAGGACGGCGCGGAGACCCACTTTCCAAAGGGAACGGTGGTGGAGAACCACCAAGCCACCAGGCTTCTTTTCACGTATCGCCGGAAAATGGTTAAACGCGGAAACGACAGTGTTCTGTCCAGATGCCTTTTAAAAAACACACAAAGACTTAACTTCTCCGTGCACAAGGAACAGAAGCCCCACGGCGGGCAGGCAGCTCAGCCTCAGGCACCACCGGCCTGTGCCCTCACCCTGCCTCCTCCTCCTCCTCCCCCTCCCCATCCCCACCCTCCGGGGTTCAGGGGAAATGCGCCGCTTCCTCCCCGACTCTGCCCCACCCTCACCGCTGGGGTCACCATCACAGCCCCGGCAAACCCCAAACCCCGAGCGAGGCCAGCAGTGCGCAGGGGCCCTCGGCCCAGCGGGGCAGGACCCTGGGCCGGACGCACCTACGACAGGGTGGAGAAGCTGCAGGTGTGCCCGGGAGACCGGCCCACCCGCAGGGGGACGGCCCACGCTGCCCCGTCCCAGCCCCCTCCAACCCCCCGGGGCCCCAACAGGCCCCCACGGAGCCCCCAGAGCTCTGCCGAGCTGGAGTCCCAGCCCACCACCCCCTTCAACTCAAGGGGCTTCGATCTTACACCGGAGACCACACCGAGGCCCCACTGCTTAAGTTACCGCTGGCTGCCACAGTCGGCTTCCCAGGCTGAAACGTCACACCCTCCTTGAGACTCAGGCAGCGGGACACGGGCCAAGCCCTGACCCGGCCGTGGCCTCCAGCCCACCGACCCCCAAGCCCAGCGAGACCTGGTTCCAGCACACCTGACGGCCCCCAGCTCAGCACAGGCAAGGCCACTTCACCTGCAACTCCCCAGGCCAGTATCACCATGGGACCGACCTCCACGGTTCCTGTCACCTACTCACGTCGCAACGGATGGTCCTGCATCACTCCACCCAGCCACCGGGCTGCCCGCGCCTTGCGGGGCTGTGTCTCCAGAAGGGACCATCGGAAGAGGCCGCTCAGCTGTCCTCCTGCGGCCGGGCCCGGGGCCGTGACCGTCCGTCTTTACTTCCCCCAGACGCCCGGGAGGAGAAAGAGGGCTCTCCTCCGGGGGTTCACACGGGAGGGCAAGAAACGGCCCCCAAACACCAGCCCCGGCACCGCAGCGCCCTTACTGCGCGCCTGCTGCCCGGCCCGCGTCTCTGGGGCGAACGTAGCAGAGAAGCGGGCACGGCCTTCGACCGTCAGAGGTGATACACTCACACCCACACACACCACACAGGGGCACCCGAGTCCACACACGCTGGCGGGGGGCTTCACACCTGCTATGTGGTCCCACAGACACAGACACATTGTATGCCTCCAGCTGTGTCTTGGGCTGTACTTCCGTGCAGTTAATGAGTGAGTAAGTCCACGGCCTCTTTTCCCTAATGTTCACACAACAGCACGTTCTGAGAAACACTGAAGAACAGAGCTGGGGTTTCAGTTAATTTAACTATTACCAAGGGTAATACAGGGCTACACGGCCCATAAAATATATTTGGGGGCCTAAAACCCTATTTCTTACAAAATGTGAAAAAAAATTACTCTCTATGTTCTATAGCTTCATGACAAATATAAAGCTAAAGTAGAATTTTTTACCACGTTTTGTTCACCACCAAATTTCACTTTTTCTGAGAAAAAGAGTTGCCAAAACCAGTGCTTAGCGCTTTATGGATCGAAGCTGAACTAACTTCCCACGTGGTACACAAAGCAGGTGCTCAGGGCACAGCCCAGGGCCGGGCCCAGCCCTCGTGCACTCAGGGTGTCCTCCCACAAAGGCATGATTGATTTACAAGTGAACCGTCGGCAAAGACCCAGAAACTGGGCTGCGCCTGAGCCACATAACGGAGCTTACCGGCCGGTGTTCAGGCCCGCAAAGCCCAGGCAGAGGCCAGCGCACGGCCCCACACAAGCTGCGGGTTTCTTCCATCCTTTTCACCTTTACCTTGTTTCGTGTGCTTTAAAAGCCTGAAAATCAACTCTCCTGTAGCTTATGTGTGGTCATTCTGAAACAAAGTGGGAACCTACCAAGAACACAGCACTAGGCAAACGTCTGTCCAGCAGGAAGCAAACATACTTACATCTTTTGCCATGTTACCAGATCCGTGAAATCGATGCTATAAATGTTCACCCTCCAGAGAAGAAAAATGGTTTTTCTGGTAAGAAGAAGGGAAAACGAGGAATGAGTAAGGATGAAATAAGAAGTAACACCAACGTTCCCCCAGCACCACCGCCGTCCCCACTGCCCCTCCGGGTACCAGGCGCCTTCCCTTCCAAACCCTCACACCCCATCCCCAGAGCGCGCGCGGCCCAGAAATGCCCCCTACCCTGGGGACTTTAAAGTCATCCCAGGCAGGGAAGCCCGTCCGCCACCAGGATGCCCGCCCGGCCTCCCCGACGCGCACAAAGACCCAGCGCGGATAAGCCTGGCCCCGCGGCCCCGCGCACACGCGCTCCCCACGGGCGCTCCCGGCCCACCCGCGACCACCGGACGACCGGTAACTCTGACAGGTGGGCTTCCGGGGTCCCGGCCTCCGGCCTGTCACTAGGCCGCGGCCGCCACCCGCGAGCGCCCCCCGCGCGCCGGAACCGGCAGTCGGCGGGCATGTGGGCCCGGCGCCGCCCGGACCCCGCTCCCCAGACCCCGCGCGCTCGGACCCGCCCCGCTCCGACCCCCGCCGGGCGCGGACGCGGACGCGCGCGCCGCTCCGCCTGGAGGCCGCCCGCAGGCCCCGCCCGGGACCCCGGCCCGCGACCCCGCTGGGCCGGTCACCTGGGCGCCCACGCGGCGGCCCTCGGCGCGCGGGGACCGGGTCGGCGCACGCGGCGCGGGGGCGGGGGGCGGCGGGGTCCGCGGGCGCTCAGCGCGCGCGCCCCTCCGGGACCCCGGCCCGCCGCACCTGGCGGGCGGTCGGCGCGCGGACACCGGGCGCGCACACGCGGGCGGGCGGTGGGCGGCGGTCCCGGCGGCGCTCGGCCGGGGTCCCTGCCCTGCCGAGGCGCCGGGGCGCGGGGCTCACCCTGCGAGCGTCGGGCGGCGTGACGTGCGCGGCGCGGTGACGTGGGCGGCGGCCCGGCTCCCGCAGCGCGCCTGCGCGCCTTTTCGCGCCTTCGGCTCCCTCCTCCTCCTCCCCCTCCCCTCCCCCTCCCCCTCCCCTCCCCCTCCCCCTCCCCCTCCCCCTCCCCCTCCCCCTCCCGCCTGGAGGCCCGCGCTCAAGCTCCGAGGGGATGGGCTGCGCCTGCGCGTGCCCGCGTGTGTGCGCGCGCCGAGCGGGGATGGAGAGGAGGGCCTGGCCCAGGACGCGGCGGTGCGCGCGCGGGGAACTGGGCCGGGGATGTGTGCACGTGTGCGCACACTGGGGATCGGAGCCGGGGGCGCACGGGCGAGTGTACGCACCCGGGGGACAGGGGCTGGGATGTGTGCACATGTGTGCGCATCCGGGGGATCGGAGCAGGGGGTGCACGGGCGTGTGTGCGCACATGGGGGACAGGGACCAGGGTGCAAGTGCGTGTGTGTGCACCCGGGGGACAGGGGCTGGGAGTGTGTATGCATGTGTAGGCACACGGGGAACAGGGGCAAGGTGTGCAGGTCAGTGTGTATGCACACGGGGGCCAGGGATGGGTGTGCACGTGCGTGTGTGCACAGCCAGGGGCAAGGTATACAAGCGTACACGGAGGACAGGGGTCGAGTGTGTGTGTGTGTACACGTGCAGATGTGCGGACTTGGGGGAGCGGGGTTCCAGTGTGTGCGCAGCGTGTATGTGTACTCGCGGAAGAGAAAAGCAGGCTGGGTTTGTGCCCGTGGGCGTGTATGGGCGGGTGCATGTGTATGTGCCCAGGAAGGAGAGGAGGCCAGGCGTGTGCGTGTGCAGGTGCGCGGAGAAGACCGGGTGTGTGCGCGCGGTGTGGAGGGCCCTGTGCACTGCCCTGCCGGTGGCCTCCACGCCCGCGCCCGGCCTCTGACCAGACTCCGTGTCCTTGGGGCGGAAGGGTGCGGGTTCGCTCCTTATCGCCGGGTGGACTGGACCTAGTGGACACTGGTCCCTCGTGTGGCCCACCACCGGCAGGGCCAGGACATGGGGCCCACTGCGGAGGCCCAGCAGAGGGTGGGCGGGGCCTGGGAGCCAGTCCAAAGTTCAGGGCTGCGTCAGAGGCCTGGAGTGTGGATAGAAGGCCTCTTCCCTGCACGCTAAGGTGTCGCTGCCCCCACCCGGGACTGGGAGGGTTTCACAATTAACCACTTTTATGCTGATCGTGCCCACACCTGCTAGCAAAGCCACTCCAGTCTTTTTTTTTTCATCTATATGATTGCACGGGGTCTTGGTTGCCGCTGCGCTCCTTAGTTGGGGCACGTGAACTCTCCGTTGCGGCACGCATGGGGGATCTAGTTCCCTGACCAGGGATTGAACCCGGCCCCCTGCATTGGGAGCGCGGAGTCCTATCCCCTGCGCCACCAGGGAAGTCCCACCACACCGGTCTTGAACTGTTAACGCCCTAGTTAGCGTTGGTTTCTTGAAGAGCAGAAGTCTTCGCATTCTTTCTGCTGATTAGTACACTGCACTTAGAGGAACAGGGATGGAGAGGGGAAGGGGGGAATAAAAGGCTTCAGAGGGACAGTCCTGCTTTCCTGCAGGCAGAGCACCTCGCTCCCATGTGGTGAAAGGTACACAGCTCCCCAGTGGTCAGCAGGGCCCCATGGTGTCGGAACCTACAGCCCTCCGTTCTGTTCCTCAAGTGGTCATGTGTTACTAGCCCCACGGTTCTTTCCCAGGAATTCTTTCTTGTTTACCATATTGGAATCTTCACCCCCAGATAGCAGGTGGAAGCCCCCTCCCAGCCCTTGGACCCAAGTGCACAGGCAGCAAGCCTCTTGGTGAGGGCTGCGGGCTCAGAGTGAGGAAGAAACGCTGGACCAGAGTACGACTCTTAGACCTCTCCCTACAGGGTCAAGATTCCAGTAATTCAACCACATTTACACGGATAACTAGCTCCCATATTTAAAATAATTTCTGCGCGAAAGTCACTAGTGAAACATTCTGAACTCACAGGAGCTACCGCAGCGCTGAGTCCGCTGAGGCTGGTTTGCGTGGAACCTCTCTGCCTCCATAGTCAGGTGCCCCACAGAGCCCCGTGCCTGCGTTAAAAGGGAACAGAATATAATTTGGGGTTGAGGCTCCAAATGCTTTTTGCCACTGCCTCACCTCAAAACCCCTAGGCTGGCAGAAAAGTAACCTTGGTGTGTGATGGCCGCACGCCTGCGTTCATCTGATCGCTCCACATCCGGTCTGCATCGGGGAGCGTACAGAAGCACAGCCCGGAGTGATGCTTCCCTTCGGTGGCGACTCGCTCCTCCTCCCAGGGGCTGTATCACTGCTGTGTCGTCCAGGACACCACAGGAAAATGGTGCTGTTCTGTGTTTTATTAGAAGGAAGTGACCAGTCCTTCCCAGGAAAACGGCTCACCTCTCACAAGCTACCTCTTTCTTTGGGCACCTGCTCTGTTGAGTCTCAGAGTGTGATACAAAGCCTTCCCCCACCCCCATTAAACTCTCCTTTAAAGAGAGAGAAAGTTTTCTAATCCCTTGATAATTTGAATTCTAAATCTGTTTGTTAGATATCCAGTTTGTCTTCGGTTCCCTTCTCAATGACTGGCCTTTTCTCCAGCAGTTTTCTGTTTTCCACCTTCTTGGGTAACCATGGCAATGGTGACATCAAGAGGTAGGAAGACAGGGAGGGGGGCAGGGGCTCATGGGACTTATGGGTGGGGTTCTGCATATGGACAAGCGACATTTTCTCTTTCTTTGGCCAAATATCAATAATGGCATCTTTAGAAAAATTTTTTCTACTTATTTGTGTGCAACATGAAATGTAAGTGAATTGGGTGACTTGTTCGCAAACCTCAGGAAAACTCCCCTGGTCCTCTCCCCACAGAAGTCGCCACCTCTGAGCCCCACCCACCGCCCAGACACACGAAGACATCGGTGTTTCTCCCTTCCTTACATCACGACTCCTTTCGAAAATTTCTAGTCAAAGCCAAGTCCCCCTCTGGGAAGGAGGGTCAGTCCTCGGCCTTCTGGCATTACTATGTCCTTAGCATCTTAAAACACCTGCACAACCGCTTACAGGCTGAAGCCATGGTCCTTCGAAAAGCTCCCCTTGGATCTGACAAATTCTAGAAGATCACGGCATCCAATTTGACTCAAATTTACTCAAACCCCTTTCATTCCTTTGCCCATTAATTCCGCAGTTCACCCCAGTGTTCCTTCTGGGTGACTTGGTGTTGCTCCTGCTAAGATGACATCCAGGTTGTTTTCCACAGAATCCTACAATGTAAGGTTGAAGGTCCACCTCTCCTATGTCACTTCCTTCCTCGATAGAATCCATTACCATCAGCCAGGAGGGAAAGCACCAAGAGCCCACAGCACAATTTTAGGAAACTTCACTTTGTGTAGAACCAAAAGCCTTTGGTCATTTCCCCACTGCTGTCCACTTACCTTGCTGATTCAGAGAAGGGCCCTACAGCCCACCTGCTACGATGAAGCTGAGATAAAGGGAAGTCAAATGACCTTGGACAGGTCATCTCAGCCTCTCTGATGCCCTGATTCCTTTAGCTGAGAAATAAGTAGATAAAAATATAGTTCTTTGATAAGAAGACACAATTTCAAAAGCTTTACCTGTCCTACATTCCTCACTCACCTAACAGTTCTGAGGCCTGAATACGTGACAGGTAGCACCTGAGTGCTGACACTGTGCAGATTAATAAGACAGAGGATTGGAAATTCCCTGGCGGTCCAGTGATTAGGATTCCGTGCTTCCATTGCAAGGGGGGGAAGAGTTCAATCCCTGGTTGGGGAACTGAGATCTCTCAAGCTGCATGGCACGGCCAAAAAAGAAAGAAAGAAGATACAGGATTGCTGAGAGTCAAACGGGAGGGACAGACGGCCGCAAATCAAATACGACGTACAGGGGCAAGGCTCTCTTTGTGATTGGAAGCTGGAATCGTGGAAGCACAGAGCAAGGAACGATTATGTCCCCTGCAGGCAGTCAGGGAGGGCTTCACAGCAAAGGTGACGCTGAGATGGCTATGACCAGCTGAGGTGTGTGTGTGCGAGCGTGCGTGTGCACACATGTATGTGTGTGTCCCTGCACGTGCAGAAAAGGACACATCCTGGAAAGTGCCTGTAGCTGCTTGCCTCTGTGTCTCAGGCGGGGCAGCTACAGCCAAACACGACAGACTGGTGGCTTATAAACAACAGGATTATTTCTCGTGGTTATGGAGGCCGCAAGTCCAGAATCAGGGTGCCAGCCTGTGCCGTTCGGGTGGGACCCTCTTTCTGGCTCACAGACAGATGCCTCGTCTTACCCTCACAGGGTAGACAGAGTGAGCTGACGCCCTGGCCTCTTCTAACACAGGCACTAATCCCATTTATAGGGCTCTGCCCCCATGACCTGCTTAGCCCCCAGAGACCCCCACCTCCAAACACTGCCTGTAGCAGAAGAAAAATAAGTTCCCCTCTATTCTAAGTTCTAGGCTGTGGCCCTTAGATCAACAAGAGAAAAGCAGAAGGTGAACGTGTGTACCTCGTGTGCACAGGGGAGCACCTAGGGGAAGACGAGTAACTCCCAGAGTGGCTTAGAACTCAGGCTTAAAGACCACGTCCAGCTAAAGTCAAAAGAAAGAAGGGTGTGTGGGAGGTGACAGGGAAACGCAGAAGACAAGTAAGGTGCCTGTGCAGATTACACCCCAGTCCTCTTCACCGACACGCACTTGTCCTGATTTCCTCATCCGCGTCCTCCTGGGACAGAGAGTTCCTTTCCGAATGTAGCTTTCCCGTGCGAAAGGGTGGCCTCTGCCCTGTTCCCAGGGCTTCTCCCGAAGGAGCGGCACGTCCTGTCACCGTTCACACCTCACTGGGGCTGCAAACGCTCAGATCATAACAGTCCTACTGGCTTAGCTGGGGCCACACCTGGCTGTAAGTGATGCTAGAGATGCAGTCATCATTCTGGGTCCTTTACCTGCCTAAGCATTTCAAGCTCTATAAAAAGAAGGGGGCCGAGCGCAGGCATTAGGAGACAATTATCAGTTTGTTCTGAGCGGTGAAGAGAGATTTGTGTTTCAGAGAAACAAGGCATGTGGTGGGCAGAGGAGAGGTTGTAGAGCACAGCTCTGGGGACTGACCAAGAAGGGCCACAGCGTCAGGGGTCACTTGAGGTCTGGACTCAGAAACAACAACAAGGGCCGAGGAAGCTGGGCGCCCACGGACGCCCACCCGGCAGCACCGGCGCACAGATGGGGCCGCGGAGGCTGGAAGGGCTCTAGGTGACACCCAGCCGGAGCTCCTGATCCAGAGTCGGAACTGTGCACAGGAGCCTCGGCCTGGGTGGGCCTCTCTACCCTCCAGCCCCCGGTGGCGGTGCCTCTTGGGCTCCCAGGGTGGGACGCGGCACCCGCCTCCTGCCAATGTTAATGAGGGCACATTTCCTAACTATAGGGAGTTGCTTCAGACACCAACAGCCTCCAAAACGCAAGTGCTTGCTACCAAGAGCTGCACCTGTGGATGCCGAGGGACGGGGTAGGGGCAGCCCCCGGCCCAAGTCCACCAGCGCCAGGCGAGGACCCGGAAGGTGGATGTGGGCGGGCTGGGCAGCTGGGCAGACGGGACGGGTCAGGGAGGTCGGGGCAAGTGTTCCTGACAGTCGAGTTGCAGGCTGTGGAGGAACATGACAGTGAGACATGGACAGACGTCCAGGGCCCAAGACCAGCACCCGGACACGCTCGGGTTGAAAACGTGCCTGCGCTGTGGGCGGCGTGCAGAGGCTGGGGTGCTCTGGGAGCTCAGTCCCCAGAGGAAGACAGAGGATGCACTCCCAGGAAAGAAGACCTGCTGGCCCTGCCCCATCCCCACCTGGTCCCTGGGTGGCTCTGCCCACCCCTCCCCCACCCCGACCTGTGGACCTGCGGCCCACTGGATTGGCCAGAGGAGAGAAAGGCAGGAGGGAGAGGCTGGTCCGCATGGCCCTCGTCCTCCCTGGCCGCACTGGCTGCTGGCTGCATCCCCCTCTGTCCATGGCTCCCGCAGGGCCCCTCAGCTGTGCCTCTTCCACGGGCCCAGGCCCGGTGAGTAACCTGCCCCAGGTACGCACCACCTCCTACTGCAGTCAGTACCACCACCCACACCTCTGCACACCTGCCCTCGCCCCTCGCTAGAGACAATGGAAAGTGGATCATGACACTTCCTGCTTAAAATTCTTCCGTGGACTGCCCTGCTTCTGAGCTGGTGAGAAACTAGGGGCGCCTGAATAAATAGACTCCGAGTACGACGTATTCTTTAGCGCATTGCTGTCTCACAAAGTGGAGGCAACGTCTCCAAGGACCCAACTCTGGAGAATGTTCCATGTGCACTTGAGAAAAATGTGTATTCTGCTCTTGTTGGGTGGAGTGTTCTATACATGTCAGTTGGGTGTCAGTGCTCTATAGTGCTGTGCTAGTCCTCTG
This sequence comes from Balaenoptera acutorostrata, assembly GCF_949987535.1. NCBI lineage: Eukaryota > Metazoa > Chordata > Mammalia > Artiodactyla > Balaenopteridae > Balaenoptera > Balaenoptera acutorostrata. The sequence continues at coordinate 400,962 of NC_080081.1, forward strand.
CCTCCTTGTTGACCTTCTTTCTGGGTGTTCTATCCATTATCGAAAGTGGGGTATTAAAACCTCCTATATTATGGTATGCTGCCTATTCCTTCAATTCTGTCAGTGTTTGCTTCATATATTTAGAAGCTCTGATGTTTAGCATATGTACATTTATAATTGTTATATCTTCTTGGCGAATTTACCCTTTTATCATTGTTACAAGAGACAAGGGACATTATATTATCATTATTATAATCATATAATGTTCTTCGTCTCTTGTAACAATTTTTTACTTAAAATCTATTTTGTGTGATATTAGTACAGCCACCCCTGCTCTCTTTTGGTTACAAATTGCAAGTAAAATCTTCCATCCTTTCACTTTCAACCTATGTATGTCCTTAGGTTGAGAGTCAGCCTTTTGTAGATAGCATATAGTTGTTTTCTACTTTTTATCCATCTGCCAATCTATGTATTGTGATATGGGAATTTAATTCGTATTAATACATATTTATACATTATTTTTTCAATAACATTTATAATTATATTTATGCATTTGCCATTTAAGTCATGTAGGAGATAAAAAGTGGAGTTGAGAATCAAAATACAATATTGGCTTTTATATTAGCCTGTGTATTTACCCTTCACGTAGGTCTTTACTTCTTCCTATGGCCTCTGGTTATTGTCTAGTGTCCTTACATTTCAACCTGAAAGACTCCCTATAGCATCTTTTGTAGAACGGGTCTAGTGGAAATGAACTCCCACTGCTTTTGTCTACCTGGGAACAGCTTACTTTCTCCCATATTTTTGAAGCACAGTTTTGCTGGATATAGAATTCTTGATTGGCAGGTTATTTTTTTTTCTTTCAGTACTTCAAATATGTTATCCTACTGCCTTCTGACTTCCATGGCTTCTAATGAAAAACTGGCTATTAATCTTACTGAGAATCCCTTGTAAGTGATGAGTCACACCTCATTGCTTTCAAGATTCTCAGTCTTTGTCTTTTGAGTTTGATTATAATGTGTTTCAGTGTGAATCTCTTTAACTTTACCCTACTTTGAGTTCATTGAGCTTCCTGGATTTGTAGATTCATATTTTTCATCAACTTATACACCATGACCAAGGGGAATTTACTCCAGGAATGCAAAGATAGTTCAACATAAGAAAATCAATCAATGTAATGTATCACATTAATAGAACAATATATACACACACACAAGTATATCTGTTAGATACTTGTATGCTCTGACCTGCACACTGGACTCCAGTCTGTGCCTTCTCTACTGAGGGCCATGGGGCGTAGAGGACGTTCTCAGGTCGTACCTTAGCTGTTTGCCTACGTATCCATGCAGACTATCCCAGAGGGTTATGTTAAAGCTGATGGCATACCGGTGCCCTCACCAAGGTAAAAACTTCTCTCTTCCGTGTGGGAGTCTGGCCAGACTGCTAAGGGCTGGTATGATGCCACATGGCCACACCTTCCCCTCTGATCTAAGTGCTCATCACTCCTGGGGATCCTGCCGCAGCTAGCCTTTGTTCTGTGGTTGTGGTTGTTGTCTCATTGAACACCACGATGTTAGTTCCTGGTGCACAACATAGTGATTTGATATTTGTATGCATTATGAATTGATCACCACTATAAGTCTAGTTACAACCTGTCACCAAAGATATTACATAGTTATGGACTATATTCCCCACACTGTACATTTCATCCCCGTGACTCATTTATTTTATAATGGGAAGTTTGCTCCTCTTAATTTCCATCACCTATTTCACTCATTCCCTCACACTCCTCCCCTCTGGCAACCTGTTTGTTCCCTGTATTTATGACTCTGTTTCAGTTTTGTCATGTTTGTTCATTTTTAAAGTCCACATATAAGTAAAACCATACAGTATTTGTCTTTCTCTGACGTATTTCACTCAGCATACCCTCTAGTTCCATCTATGTTCTCACTAATGGCCAAGATTTCATTCTTTTTATGGCTGAGTAGTATTCCATTGTATATAAAAACAACACATCTTCTTTATCCATTCATCTATTGATGGACACTTAGGTTGCTTCCACATCTTGGCTATTGTAAATAATGCTGCAATGAACATAGGGGTGCATGTATTTTTTTGAATTAGTGTTTTGTTTTCTTTGGTTACATACCAAGAGTAGAATTGCTGGGTCATATGGTAGTTCTCTTTTTAATTTTTTGAGGAATCTCCATACTCTTTTCCATAGTAGCTACACCAATTTACACTCCCACCAACAGTGCACAAGGCTTCCCTTTTCTCCACATCCTCACCAACATTTGTTATTTGTAGTCTTTTTCACAATAGCCATTCTGACAGGTGTGAGATGTATCTCATTTGTGGTTTTGATTTGCATTTCCCTGATGGTTAGTGATGTTGAGCAGCGGTGCCTGCTGGCCATCTGTATGTCTTCTTTGGAAAAATGTCTATTCAGATACTCTGCCCATTTTTTAATCTGTTTTTTTCTTTTTTTTTTTTTTGATGTTGAGTTGTATGAGTTCTTTGTATATTTTGGAATATTAACCCTTTATTGGATACATTGTTGGCAAATATCTTCTCCCATTCAGTAGGTTACCTTTTCATTTTGTTGATAGTTCCCTTAACTGTACAAAAGCTTTTTAGTTTCATGTAGTCCCATTTGTTTATTTTTCTTTTGTTTCCCTTGCATTGAGACAGATCAAAAAATTATTGCTGAGACCAATGGCACAGAGTGTACTGCTTATGTTTTCTTCTAGGAGTTTTATGGTTTCAGGTCTTACATTTAAGTCTTTAATCCATTTTGAGCTTACTTTTGTATATGGTGTAAGAAAATGTTCTAATTTCATTCTTTTGCATGTAGCTCTCTGGTTTTCCCAACAACCACTTATTGAAGGGGCTGTCTTTTCCCCCTTGCATAATATATTCTTTCCTCCTTTGTCACAGATGAATTGACCAAATAAGTATGGGTTTATTTCTGGGTTCTATTCTGTTCCACTGACCTATGTGTCTGTTTTTGTGCCAGTACCATAATGTTTACTGCAGCTTTTTAGTATAGTTTGAAATCAGGGAGCATGACACCTCCAGCTTCGTTCTTCCTTCTCAAGATTGCTTTGGCTATTTGGAGTTTTTATGTTTCCACAAGTTTTAGAATCATTTGTTCTAGTTCTGTAAAAAAAAAAAAAAATGCCATTGGTATTTTGATAGGGATTGCATTTAATCTGTAGATTAACTTGGGTAGAATGATTATTTTAGTATTAATTCTTCCAATCTATGAGCATGGAATATCTATTTGTGTGTTGTCTTCAATTTCTTTCATCAATGTCTTATAGTTTTTCAAGTACAGGTCTTTTATCTCCTTGGTGAGATTAATTCCTAGGTATGTTATTCTTTTTTGATGTAATTGTAAATAGGATTGTTTTCTTAATTTCTCTTTCTGATAGTTCATTGTTAATGTACAGAAATGCAACAGATTTCTGTATATTAATTTTGTATCTTTCAATTTTAGTGAATTCGTGTATTAGTTCCAATAGGTTTTTGGTGGAATCTTTAGGATTTTCTACATATAGTATCACGTCATTTGCAAACAGAGCTTTACTTCTTCCTTTCCAATTTGGATGCCTTTTATTTCTTTTCCTTGTCTGATTGCTGTGGCTAGTACTTCCAATACTACATTGAATAAAAATGACAAAAGTGGGCATCCTTGTCTTGTTCCTGATCTTAGTAGAAATGCTTCCAGCTTTCACTGTTGAGTATAATATTAGCTCTGGGCTTGTCATATATGGTGTTTGTTCTGTTGAGGTATGCTCAATCTATACCCGCTTTGTTGAGAGTTTTTATCATAAATGGATATTGAATTTTGTCAAAAGCTTCTTCTACATCTATTGAGATGATCATGTTTTTTAAAAATTATTCTTCAATTTGTTAATGTGGTATATCACATTAATTGATTTAGATATTGAACCATCCTTGCATCCCTGGGATAAATCCCACTTGATCATGGTGTATGCTCCTCTTAATGTGTTGTTGAATTCATTTGCAAATATTTTGTCCAGGATTTTGCAAATTCATTTGCAAATATTTTGTACAGGATTTTGCATCTATGCTCATCTGTGATATTGGCCTGTAATTTTTTTTTGGAATATTGTTGTCTGGTTTTGGTATCAGGGTGATGCTGGCCTCATAGAATAAGTTTGGAAGTGTTCCTCTCTCTCCAGTATTTTGGAATAGTTTGAGAAGAATATGTGTTCTTCTTTAAATGTTTGTTAGAATTCACCCGTGAGGTCATCTAGTCCTGGATTTTGCTTCCTGTGAGCTTTCTGATTACTGATTCAATTTCATTACTGGTCATCTGTCTTTTCATATTTTCTATTTCTCCCTGATTCAGTCTTGGGAGATTGTACATTTCTAGGAATCTATCCATTTCTTCTAGGTTGTCCTTTTTATTGGTGTATCATTTGTAGTCATCTCTTACAAGCTTTTGTATTTCTGTGGTGTTGGTTGTAACTTCTCCTTTTCCATTTCTGATTTTATTTGGCCCTCCTCTCTTTTCTTCATCTTTTCTTCTCTCTCTCTTTCTGCTCTTTTTCTTTCCTTCTACTAGCTCTGGGGTTTGTTTGCTCTTTTTTCTAGTTCCTTTAGATGTAAGGTTAGATTATTTGAGCTTTTTCTTGTTTCCTGAGGTAGGTTTGTATCACTTTAAACTTCCCTCTTAGAATTGCATTTGCTGCATCTCATAGATTTTTGGATCACTGTATTTCCACTTTCATTTGTCTGCAGGTATTTCTTTTTTAATTTCCTTTTTGATTTCTCCAGTGACCCATTGGTTTTTTAATAGCACATTGTTTAGCATCCATGTGTTTGTGTTTCTGCAGTTTTTATTCTCATGGTTGATTTCTAGTCACATACTGTTGTGGTTGGAAAAGATGCTTGATATGATTTCAATTTTCTTAAATTTTTGCAGACTTGTTATGTGGCCTAGCATATGGTCTAACTTGGAGAATGTCTTGATTATCTGCAAAACTTCATTTCTCCTTCAAATCTGAATAACAGCCTTACTAAGTAGAGTATTCTGGGTTGTACGTTTTTTCCTTTCATCACTTTAAATATATCATGCCACTTCCTTCTGGCCTGAAGAGTTTCTGCTGGGCCACACACAGGCCCAGAGGAAATGGTGATGGGTCAATGCTAGTATCTGGGAGGCAGGTGGTCTGCAGCCCCAGGTGCGGGGGTTAGAAGGGCTCTGAGCCTTCTGCGAGTCTGCACGGTGAGGGGAGAGAGAGGACAGGGGTTGAGAGAGGGCTCTGTGAGTTCACCATGGGGGCAGACTGGAGCAAGTTTACAGATGATAAGGACCAAGAGAGGTGAGGGTGAAGACACCGGTGAGTAAAAGGTGACGAGGCCAATCCCGGGGCTGGAGCAGAGTGGGCCTGGTGGGGGAAGCCCCCATGGCTTTGGGGAGTCCTGAGGGTCTAGGCCTCTCCAAGGAGCAGGGCTTTTCTAACAGCATTTCCTCTTGTCACAAAGTGTGCATCTTTATTAATTACTTCAGTCTCACAGAGTGATATTAGTTCCACATTTCAGGGAAAACTTTATGTCAGCACATCAGATAGGTTTCATTCAACAAAATTTAAGAGGTCCCAGCTCTGCTGTGGGTGCTGGAGATATAAGAGAAAATAAAACACACGCCAGAGGGAGAGGCACATGGACAGACACGGTGCAGAGTTACAGGCAAGGCAGGAGGGCCTTGGTACCTCAGGTAACACCTCCCACTCCACCCAAGGATCCAGAGGGAATGGCACTGTGTGAAATGGTTTACAAATGAATAAAACCAATGCTCGTTTCTAAAAATAAGCACGTTTACATCATTTCTCCACTGATTTACTTCAGACTAGATACAATTTACTTCACCTTAATGTGTTTTAGTTAATATTACTGCAACCCATAATTTACATCTGCGATCTGTAATCACACCTAACATCTCTGTCCCTCTACACCAAGTGTTCTGGACAAATCATTGGGCTCTTACAGCCAGTATTTATAGGAAAACTCAACTTAGGTACCCCTTAGGGAAATCTGTGTAAGGGTCAGATCTTCAGCTGTGTGGTTTTCTAAAATGGGGCACACTTTGGCCGCAGCTGTGGCTGTCTTGCCGCTTTCAGAGCTGGGAGACGAGGAAGCTGTTGTAATTGCTGACCCTGTGAGCACATGAGACTGGATAATATATGGAATGAAAAAAAAATCATCGAAAGTAAAAAACAAAAGGGCACATAATCACCAATACACTTTTAGAATTCAAAGTCAGAACTTAGCTTATACAAATAGCTCTGCATTCATTTAGTCTCTATAAAAGTGAGGTAATAGGTGACACACCTTAATTTTCTTTTTCTTTTCTTTTTTTTGGCCGCACCATGCTGCAAGCGGGATTTTAGTTCCCCGACCAGGAATCGAACCTCCACCCCCTTCAGGGGAAGCGTGGAGTCTTAACCACTGGACCGTCAGGGAAGCTCCCCCCCTCTTTGTTTTGCATCTTAATTTTAAAAACTGACAAAGATTAGTTCAACACAAATATCTAATTAAAAAAACAGGTTTTCAATAAATTTCAATTAATTATACTGATCATAAATGATTTTTATTAAGGAATGCATATTCTTGTGATTCAAAACCAAATATTTTAAAAGAATGATTTACCTGATAAGAACTGACATGAAAGTGTTGTTTAAAATTGTAATGAAAAGCAAAAGACATTTAAAAGAACTTATCTCATTTTAGAAAACATAGACTTTAAGGATTAAAAGTAACTTTCCAAACACATTGTGAGAATTAAAAGCTCACGTCACAGAAACGTTTAATAACAAATATTGACCAACGGCTTACAAGTTGTACAATAAATAAAAAAGCCTCCTAGTTTTTTTCTTTACCAAAAAAACATGAACTGATGAAATAACAATAGAAAGTTAACATCAATTTCTGAAGAAAAGGCACATCCAGGCAAAAGAGTCAAGGCGATTTGTAAAACGCAGAGTTACGTGTAGACGGCGCATAATCACTGCACGCAGAGGCGGGCTCCGGGAGACTCTGAGGTCCGGGAAGGCGGTGACAGCTCCGGCCGGTCGCCTGGCCGCGGTCCTCAGAGGCTGGACCTTCTCTCGGGCCGGGGCGCACACCTGGCGACGGCCGCTCGCCAAAGCAGCGGGGCCAGGAGGAGGCTGAGCGTGGTCACACTCAGGATGAGGAGGTACACCTGCTGGGGGCGGGGCATCAGCGCGGCCGGGGGCGTGTCTCCGCATCGCGGTGTGCGAGCCTCTGGTGCCCGGCCTGGAGGAGGGCGCCCCCTTCCCCAAGAGGCCCCGGGGACTGGGGCGCCCCCCTCACCCCAGCCCTACTCCCCCTAACAACCCCGCTCCGCCAGCCGGGCAGAGACTCACCTCCCGAGAGATGACACGCGCTCTGCGCGCCCGGCTCCCCAGGACCAGAGAGAACTCGCTGACCTGGGCCAGCCCCGCGGCCACGATCCACTTGACGTACTGGCTGGTCTTGGGCAGCAGCAGAGACAGGACCAGGGCTGCCAGGACGAACTGCCAGAGCGGCAGGTCACGCTCGGCCAGGCGGGGCCCGGAGCACCGCCCGCAGGAAGCAGGGCGGGTCCGGGGGGGGCCACCCCAGCACCACCTGGGAGGACGCAGGGAGACCCCGCCCGGGAAAACCAAGGCCCTCCCGCCAAGCGAATATAGTGCAGCGTTCAGAACGGAAACTTTGTTTTTAACAAAACGTAAAGAAAGCGCAGAGGAAAGCAGCCTGCAGCGGGCAGTGCCGTTCAGCCATCGTCGGGGCCCTGCTCCTTCTCCTCCACAAAGCCAGCGGCCACCGCCCAGGCCACTTCCACTCCCAGAATCCCACGCTGACAGGGGCACCTCAACAACTTGTAGTCACAGAGATCAGACAAGTGGAAAGTGGCAAAATAGTTCTCAGTGGCCGTTAAAATGTACGTTTGCGTCACCAGAGCCGGGTTGGCGGTTCTTTAGACTCACTTAGAAGTCAAATTACAGAGCAAGGGTGTCACTGGAGGATCCAGAGAGCGGTTTCTCCAGTCCCAGCTTCTGAAACCCCCATTTTCAACACAAACTCTGAGACAAAGGACCATTCCGATCCAAGAAGCCCCGGCTGCCCGGGCTGCGCTGGGTGGGGGGTGCACACAGGCAGGAAGCCAGGCGCGTGGTGTGACGGGTGAAACCAAAGGCAGCATGGACTTCGCAAGCAGGGGCCCTACCTTCATGACCACCACGGACAGCGTGAGGACCAGCAGGACGGTGAGCTCGTACAGCACGAAGGTGGGGAACACGTGAAGGCCTGTGGGACGGGGACGGGCGATCGTCCGGGCGGGGCGGCCAGCCTCCCTGCCGCCCCTACATCCCCAGGCTCCTCCGCCAGGACGGGAAGGGGCAGGGTGTCTCCCACCCACTTCACCCCGAGAGCCCGAGCAGAGGGCCGGGCGACTCAGTGCTCCCCGCCCTGTTTCCACGGGCTTCAGAACCTGCCTCTCGAGGCACCCAGAGTCTCTGGGGCTCTTGGACCCACCGAGCAGTGGAGGGTGTGGGCGAGAGGCCAGGTGGCCGTGCTGTGACCACGAGCGGGACTGCCCCCCTCCACGGGGACATTCCCAGGGCAGCAGCCTCGACACACCAGTTTGATTTTTTGTATTAAAATTAGAATTTCTTCCTGCACTTGATGTGGATGTTCTGAAGTGGACCTGCCACCCTGCCGAGCGGTGGACCCTCAGGACCCCCAGGCAGGAGCCCCCGTCCCACAGCTCAAACCTTCCCTCCTTGTAAGGGAGAGTCCCTCAGACCCTAGTCGCCATGGGAACTGTTTTCGCGGCACAAGCTAAGTAGAAACACATGTGAGCAGATGAGACCCAGTGGGAGTGTCACCCCTGGAGGAGGAGGGTCACCTATGGACGCGAAGAACACGATGGCCAGGAAGTCGCGGACGGGCTCCACGTAGGACACGACCTCCTCAGCGACCACGTGACCCTGGGAGGACACCAGGGCTCCGGCCAGGAAGCAGCCCAGCTCCATGGACACGTCCAGGAGCTCAGTGACCTGAGGGGAGGAGGACACAGGTCACGCCGGGTGCACCCGCCAGCCTCTCTGCTGAGGACACACGAGAGGGCCTCTCGGACGTGGCGGGACGTCCCCATAAAACCGCGACAAGCCAGCTTCCCTGCCCCTGCCCAGGCCCCTGCGGTGCCCTAGGAGAACCCCGCAGAAGGCACGGCAGTGGACGTCAGCTCATTGACCACGAGCGAGAGGAAACAGTCACAAAAGTTGCAACCATCGTTCGTGTAGACTGCTGTGGACGTTTTGAGTGAGACTATTTTCCAAGATCTAAGCATTTGTGACACACTTTCTTTACCCTGAATCAATTAACAGCCCGACTCCCCTGGCATTAAAAACGTGGCGCACAAAACTATTCCCCGCCCCCCCCGGTGCCTAGAGGAAGGAAGCGGACACGGCGTTTAACTCGGGGAGGTAAATCCAGTGACGAGAGCAGCACAGACAGACGGACGACATTCCAGGAAGCCCCGCTGACGACCGTGTCAGAGCCCATCAGACGCCTGGGAGCGGATCCGACACAGCGCTCGCTGCTGCCACACACACACGACACACGCCGGGCAGCGCGGACACGGACGCGGGGAGCCAAGGGCGCCTAGCGTTACGGGAACAGTCACAGAACCCCCTGTGCGTGGAAGCTGACCAGCCGAACCCGTCCCCGTGACCCAGGAGACCACGAGCAGACAGCCTGCAGAGAGGGGGCCGGGCTGGCCGCCCGCCCGCCTGGGGACAGCAGGGCGTCTGGGCCACCCATGCTCGGCCACTCGGCTTCTGCGCTGTGACCTTCGACTTCGACTTCACGGGGGTGAGGAGACGCTTGTGGAGAACAGGTCCTGACCACGGCCATCCATGCTGCGCTAGCTCGCCTCCCATGGATGGCAGGTCTCAGTGAGAGGAGAAAGCAGTACGTTTCCAGAGGACAACGCAGAGCGTCTCCGTGACCTGGGGCCGGAAAGCGTGTGTCACGCGGGATCCCGAAGTGCTGCCCTTGAAGAATGATCGCGGCCCTACACTAAAATTAGGAACTTCCGTCCAGAAAAACGTGGTCAAGGGAGTGAAAGGCAAGTCCCAAACTGGGAGACATTAGCAAAGCTGTATCTGACAAGGAATATCATTCAGCCGTGGAAAGGAATGAAGCACTGACACGGGCTACGGCTCGGGATCAGCCTCTGAAACGTGCTGGTCGGGGAGAAGGGCACGGCCACCTGGGGAGACCAGCCGCGGTCACGCGGGCCCACACGGCCCGGGCCTAGACCGCACGTGCAGCCTCACTTCCGCGGCCCGGGCCGTGTGGGCACAGGCGGGCGAGTGAGCGGAGGCCTGGGGCGCCAGGCGCCTTCCCCGCAGCAGGCGCTCAGGAGACACGGCCCCAGAGCGAGGCTGCTCCGGCTCAAGGGCCGCTGGGTGGCAGCACGGGGTGCCGGGCCAGAGCGCTCTGCTGGGTGTCGCTCCAGAGGGGGTGGAGCCAGGCTCAGAAATGAAGTCGGTCACGTACGTGAACGGCTTTGAGCAAAAGCAAACCTCAGTCTTCTCCCAAGATTACGAGACACTAGCAGGCAACGCAACTGTGTAAGGAAGTGATTTTCCTCAGTTTCCTTTATAGGATTAACCTTTTCTCTTGAGCTAACTGTAGGCTCACGTGCAGTTCTACGAAGTCATCCAGAGACCCCGGTACCTTCCCCCGGGCCCCCCAACGGCAGCATCTTCCCAAGTCACAGCACGAGTCCTGTGGATGTGACACCGTGGGGCCACGTGGGCCGCCCGTGGCCTCCGGGGTCCTCCCCGCCCCCCTCCCTCCTCAGCACCCGGCCAGCGGCCTTCCCCCATCTCTGATCTGTCTTCACGAACCGCACGGAAGTGGAGTGACACAGCTCCTGACCTTGGGGACTGGCTTTTCGAGCCAGCACAGCTCTCCGGCGACTCACGGACCCGCGGTTCAAAGCTGCGTGGCCGCCCTGGCGTGCAGGGCCGTGGCCGGCTGAACTACGCGCCTGAGGAAGGCCGTCTGGGCGGTCTGGCCCGATGGGAGCACAGCTGTTGTCACGCTCACGTGTCAGTTTCCGCGTGAACACGGGTCTTCGCTTCTCCGGCGCACGTCGACGGGCGCATCTCCTCCGTGCAGGTGATGCCCCAGGTCTGGGACTGTTTATGGGGTCTCCGGCCCCTCCCCTGCTCTCCCATGAGAAGCCTGTCCCTTAACTGGGATGGCCGCCTCCAAAACAAGCCTCTATGGTGAGCTTTTCACGTTACAGCGAAAGAAGTTATGCTGCTGACTAGCTTGTTCTCATCAAACAGAACGAAAAGTCGTTTTAAACTGTGATTCTTGCTTCGGATGCAAAGCATCTAAGACAGACTCGCACGGTTTCACACTCACAAACACCATCCCAGCAGAGAGCCGAGAGCGCGGGCAGAAGTGCCAGGCAGCACGACTGTGCACAGATAAAAACACCAACAAGCGTCTCGCGTATGCCAACTGTTAGTAGAACGAAAGAAAAAGGACCGATCACAAGCTCTCGGTGAACAGAGGATAAGTCAGATGACGTACGTGGCGGGCATTTGGGGCCTTACCGTCAGCATGAGGAAGATGAAAGCGGAGATTCCCAGGATGAGGATCTCCTTGTTCCCCTTGCTCTCCGCGTGCAGCTTCCGGCAGTACGGTCCCACGAGGTAGGTCCTCACAACGAGACAGAAGAGGAGAACCGCAGCAAGCGAGAAGAGGACCTGCCCGACCAGGCCCAGGACCCGCAGGATCTCCATGGCGACGCTGGGAAAGAGAGGGAGACGCCTGATTCTCCTCAGAATACGCTAAAGTCCAATGAAATGACCTTTCATTCCTTTTTAACATTACAAAATAAATGACCCAAATCGCAGACATTGTCATTTCTAAATGTTAGAATAAAATCCATCAAACATTAACCTCAGAAATTAAGTTACTTGAATCGAATATAGAAGCTGAATTGTGCTGCAATTAACACTTTGGAGTAAGTACATTTTATAGGATGTAATGACTCGTGACTGACAGCTTACGTGTCTCCATTGATGACAGATGATAAAAGTCCTCACTAGGAATTAACCCCCGTTTGAAATTCTTCGTAAGGCAACAGTCGCTCTGTAACACGACACTGCAGGCTCCCCACCAAAGCATGGCTGGGGGATGCCAGCGACTTTCAGAAGAGCCTTCCCTTATCCCGAGCCAGAACTCTGAGTTTTCTGTTATTTAGTCATGGAGAAAAGGGTTCTGCATGAAGCCCTTTTTAGAATATACTATTCAGATCTCAATATATTCTTAAGATCTCAACCTAATGACTTTCACAAGATGGGCACTATTGTGTATCTGTGGTGTTTATGGTAACATACATACTTTTTAACCCCAGTTCCCCATCACGTTTAGGAAACCGTTCAGTCCAAAATTCTGGCTTAAAAGTTCTTGATGGAAGAATACAAATCAGGTTGCTAAGAGAGGATTCACCCTTGCAGCCAGGCCTAGACCAGCAGCCCAGACACGTCCCAAGGTGTGTGTGATGCCTTAGGGCATCAGAGCAGAGTCTCTGCGAACATCCACGTCTGCTAAGGCTCAGGATGACAGCCCAGGGGAGAAGGCGGGGTCTGGGGCCTCGGCAGGAAGAGAAACCTGCTCGAAGTCCCAGCCAGGCCCCCAGAGCCCAGCAGCTGACGCCGAACTCCTCACCCACCCCACGCGGCAGGGCTCCACCGCCCGCGACCCGGACCCGGGCCTCAGGGCCAGCACCAGGCGCCCCTTCCCCAGCTGCCCTCTTCCCCCTGTACCCCAGTGACCCCTGACTCATCCCACTCAGTTGGCTGCAGAGGCCAAAGCAACACGTGGGGATGTGGTCTGATGCCCGTCACCCGAGGGCCGGGGCCACGTCTCCCGGGCTGGACCCGGGAACGGGTCGTCCAGGCTCAGCCACACTGGGGGCGGCCTGTGGGCGAGCCTGTGCGCCGTCCATGTCCACCCTTGACGGACGGCCCCGCCCAACAGGGAGAGGCGTCCCCGGACTTCCTTCCGCGGGGGGTAGGGGGCAGGGTGTTCTCCCACCCGCGTGTGGCTGAGTTAGCGTCTCTCGGCGCTCCCCTATTTGCTAACTGCGTTAGTCTCATTTTTCTCCTTGATTTGTAGATCTTCATGAAATGAGAAACTTAGCCCTCTGTCTTAAAATCAACTATACTTCGATTTTAAACAATAAGACAGAATGTGTACACACATCTCTTTCCCATTTGTCTTTGGCCTGCTTACCTAATGTGTTCCTGTACATGTATGTGCATGTATACATGTGTGCACACATGTGTGTGTATATGTATGTGTGCAGGTCTCTGTGTGTGTGTGTGTATCCATGCATGTGTGCGGGTGGATATGCGCTTTTGTGTGTACATGGACATGTGCGTGTATTTAAACATTTAAAGTATGAAACTTTAGTAGCACTGATCACATTTCTTGTCCTTTATGGCTTCTGGAATTTGTGTTCTGCTTGAACATCTTCAATATTTAGTAATACATTCATCCATACTTTCTTCTAGAACTTTCATGGTTTTGCAAGATTTTAATGCTAATAATTTGAATTACTTTATTTTTTTTTTATCATAGTCCCTGTGTTCTGTTCTTTACCTGTGAAATGTTTGGAGGGAAGAAGATAATTCTTTCCTTTAGGAAAGATCAAGATTAATTCTGAATAAAGCTGAATTAAGAGGCAAAGCTTATATTAACATTACTATTGATTTTATTTAATATTTTTTACTATAAATTTTCCCTGGTTATCAAAATTGGAAAAGAGGTTTTCCCAAGTTATACAGAAAAGTAAATAAACAGTAAAATTACCGTAATCTATTCCTCTACTAGTAGAAAAATCCTTAACACTTTGTAATACACATTTCTAGCCTCCATCTTCTCCTTTATGTAGTTAAAGTAATATTGTATGTAGTTTTTAACAGCTTTATTGATACACGTCTCATTTCTCACAATTCACCCGTTTAAAGTATACGATTCAATGGCCTCTAGTCACAGAGTTGTGCCACCACCACCGTCTCAGAACGTATTTCATCCCCCAGAGGAACCCTGCGCCCCTTGCACCCACTCCCCAAGCCCAGCCGCCGGCACCGCCAACCTGCTGTCTCCGTGGATCCGCCTGTTCTGGACGTTTCACACAAACAGAATCGTTTGTGGGAACCATAGTGCGGCCTTTGGCGTCTGTCCTCAGGGCTCATCCACGCCGCAGTGTGTGTCAGCGCGGCGTTCCTTTTTAGGGCTGCGTAACATTTCACTGTATGTTTTATTTATCTGTCCATTAGCTAATGGATATTTGAGTCGTTTCCACGTCTTAGCTATTATGACTAATGCTGCCATGAACATTCACACACAAGTTTTTTTTACTGTGGTAAAATATTCGTAACATAAAATTTACCACCTTCCCCGTGAGTGTGTAACTCATGGCACGAGGGGCATTCACGTGGCTGTGCCGCCTTCGCCCCCCAAAGGTGACACCTGTGGACAGGTGTTCCCACTCCTGTGGGGTACACACCCTGGAGCAGAAGAGCTGAGTCACATGGCAGCTCCATGTTTCTCCTTCTGAGAAATACTATATGTGGTCTTGACTCTTTTTTACAACCTAACACAATGCAGGGCAGTTTTCCACGTCATTAAAATTCTCGGTAAACATGGCGTCTCATGACAAAACAGGAATGAAATCAACAGGACCAGTACCAGTACTGGATGAATTTTTAAATTAGGAAGATAAAAAGAAAAGCTTCCCAAGTCTTCTGCCTGAGCCGTACCTGTCTACCTGGCAGGGGGCCTGGTTCCCAGGGGATACCCGTAGTTCCCAGGGGGCCTGGACACTCTTGGCCGCGGTTCGGATTCTGCCTGGGAAAGGGGGTTCCCGCCTCTCCCGGGAACAACTTACTGCACATCCCAAACAGAACTCAAACGACTTTCAGCTAAAGTTACAAATCCTTCTTCTGTCTAAATTTTTGTTCAGTTACTTACCCTGAAAATCTGTAGCCGGGAGGACTAATGCGACAAAGGGTCGCTTTTCTGACAGTTAAAGAACTTTGGATCAAAGAAAAATGGCAGACAAAGGGCCTTCCTGACAAACGGCCTTCAACAGCTGCACATACGAGGGGCGTGTTAGGTGCCCTACGAGTCTCTCCTGCTGACAGCCAGCACGCGGTCCAGGTTCCACCTTGTTCCCATCCTACAGGTGAGAACGCAGCCTGCAGGGCTGGCAAACGGAGAGCTCGGGCTCCAGGGTGGCCACACGGCAGGGCCGGAGCCTCCACCTCTGGGAATCCCAGTTAAAAACCATTCCCTCCTTCTACTTGCCCCACCAGGCTGAGCTTCCTGAGAGCGGAGAAAAGACCTTGATCACTTTGGATTGCTGAAACTTAATACAATATCTGGCAAAAGGCAAATACTAAAATTACAAAACGCTTCCACCCCGCCGGTCAGCAATGAGGCAGGCTGACCATGACCCCCCGGACGGGGCCCAGCAGGAAGATGAACACACACCCACCCACCCTCAACCATGCCTCAACATGGGGCTGCTGGCTTTAAAAAATGATTAAAGGATCCAGAAACTCATATTATCAGATACAAAATGTCCAGGATACGACTGGAAATCACTCAGCACACCAAGAATCGGGAAAACCACAACTTGAATGAGACTCCAACACCAAGCCCGGTCATCAGAATTATCTGACAAAGATTCTAAAGCAGCCATCATAAAAATGATTCAATAGCACTTAAAATGTTCTCTTGAAACAAATGGAAAAAACAGAAAATCTCAGCAAGAAACAGAAGTTATAAAAAGAAGAATCAAATGGA
Source organism: Balaenoptera acutorostrata (assembly GCF_949987535.1). Taxonomy (NCBI): domain Eukaryota; kingdom Metazoa; phylum Chordata; class Mammalia; order Artiodactyla; family Balaenopteridae; genus Balaenoptera; species Balaenoptera acutorostrata. Next base: position 416,880 of record NC_080081.1, read on the forward strand.
AATTATACAACTAAACAATATAATAAGCCAAGCAAAACTCTTGCTGGATGGGCTGAATAGTAGAGAGATGACAGAGGATGGGGACCACTGGACATGAGGACAAACGGACAGAATTTACCCAGTCTGAACAACAGGCAGAAAACAGACCGAAAAAGAAGCGTCTCAGAGACCCGTGGGACGACAGAAGAGCCACATTTGCATCACTGGGGTCCCAGGAGGAGGGGGCAAGCGGGACTGAAAAAAAAAAAACACCTGAGGAAACAATGGCCGAAATTCCTAAACTAGGCAAGAGACATAAAGCTACAGCTTCAAGAAGATGAACGAACGCCATACAGAACAAACCCAAAGGTGTCACGGGCCGAAGGTGTGTGTTCCCCCAGAGTCATCTGGAGGTGGGGCCGGTGCTGGGACTAATGGCCTTTATAAGAGAGACCGGAGGGCTTTGCAGCCTCTCCACCTCCCCTACCGTGGAGACACAGGAGAAGACAGCTGCCTGAGAGGGCACCGGCACCGTGATCTCCGGGGCCCAGCCCCTGGGATTAAACGTCTGCTGTGTAAGCTGCCGCATCTGTGGTGTCTGCTGTAGAGCCCGAACTAAGACACCAAGACAGCGTAATTAAATTTCTGAAAACTAAAGGCAAAGTCTTGAAAGCAGCCAGAGAGGAGCCATGCGTTACTTGTGGAGAAACACAGATCTGAATGACAGCCAGTTTCTCACTGAGGCCATCGGAGGCCAGGGAGAAGCAGCACAGCATTGCCAGGCATTGGAAGAAAGAAACGTCCGCTGCAGACCAATGCCCAGTGGCCACGTCCTCCAGGGGGAAGGGAGATAAGGCTCTCAGATGAGGAAACCGAGAGACCCTGTGGCTGGCAGCAGACTAACCATGAAAGAATGACCAGAGCCCCCCAACAGAAAGGAAACAGAGCAGAAGAAACCTTGTACTTGAGAAGGAAAGGAAGGTCGGTATTGCTGACCTGATCGGAAACGATCTGAAGCCAGAAGAACAGACCGCGAGCTGAAGCACGGCAGCAGCCCTACCTGGCGTGTGCGCCGGCTCCCGCCTGGATGAGCGTGGGCAGGACGGCGATGAACAGTCCCAGCTGCACGTCCTGCGTCACCAGCATCCCCAGCAGCACCGCGCCGTAGTCGATGTCGCCTGCTTGGGGAAAAGTCACGAAGGGCGTGTGGACTCGAGTCGCTTAACCTCGGCACACGCTCAGAACACGCGGCCACCTACCTTCCCTGTCACTGCGGGTGCTGCCCACAAGGAACTTGGACACCAGGGGTGTGCTCGACAAGGACAGGCAGGTGGAGATAAAGACGCTCTGGGTGGGTCTGATCTGTAGAAGGTGGCCCCAGACCAGGCCGAAGGCCACCATGAGCAGAGTCATGTAGCAGGGCCCCTGCAGGGAGATCTTCCACACCTGGGAGAGAGCACAGGGGCGTGCACACACCTCAGCGCCCGCGGCCCCGCAGAGCGCGTGCACACCTGCCCAGGAACCGGCCGGCCCCGCAGCAAACACACCAGCGCAACACCACGAAAAGCGGGGGCGGTCCCACGCGGTCACCGAGCGCTGGACGTGGTTAGGGACGAAGCACGCCCTCCACCCTCTCCGCGTCGTGCACCGCCATCCTCAGAACGCAGCTGGAGCTGGGGACCCCCTCCGCCCCCTCTTCCATCGGAAACGGGAACACCTGGGCGGCCCAGGTGATTCACGAATAAACGACAGACAGTCGAGGGCGCGAGCATCCTCAGGGACAAGGCCCGGGAAGGATCTCGCAGACTCAGGCGTCTCTGAACTGTCTCTAATCAGGCCTCTAGGAGATTTCACAGAAGACTGAGAGGGGCCTGCCAGCAACTGCTGATACTTCAAAACCCCACCAAGTAACTTCCCACTGTGACAGGGTCACACGGGTACCCCACAAGGCAGGAGAGCCACCGGTACCTCAGGCTGCGCTAAAGCTGTCAGTCATTTATCCCTGAGAAATAAAAGAAAAATAAACGTGGACTTACTAGCGTAGTTATCAATGGATATAAACTTTCTGCACGCCGAGCCCACGGGGCCGGCCTACGAAGGGGCGGGATGTGCTCCTGGTGCGGGTCAAGGGTCAGGGCCGCCAGGCGGGGGGCAGCCAGGCTCGGTGGCGCTCAGGGACATCGGAGCTAGGGGACATTAGAGACCCCAGCTCGCCCCAGACCCAAAGGCACCCAATAGGGGCCGGTCCCCGTCCACGCCCCTGCCCTGACTTACGACACACACCTGCTGCCACGAGCCCTGCCTTGGGCTGCATCGCCAGGCGCAAAATCCCCAAAGCATCACAAAAACGTATCACGCTGATGAGCGCAAGCGAACATCATGGTGGATGATGCTACTTTCTCATTTAACCCTGAACACCACAGTGCCGCGGAAGATAGCTCTGAGACTCTGCACCCAGAGGACACCTGCGTCTTCCCAACCCCTCGTAGCCCAGATGAGGACACTGCCAGCTGAGATGGCTGCACCAGGGACACGGGAGGACCAGACGCGGCCCCTCCTCGCTCCTAACCTCAAGGTAACACAGCTGCTTGCTGTGAACGTCTGTCAACTGAACACACGTGAACACCAAGGGGTCCAGGCTGTGCTTTCACAGGGCTGCCTGGGAAGACCCTCCCGCTCCCGGGAGACCCCACAGGTCCTCGCCAGGCCCCTCTGTCCCAGCCACAACACACACCTCAACGGAATTAACAGGAAGAATTTGGCCACTTCCCTTAGGACCCAGAGAAGTGGCCAATTTTCTTTATACTTTGGATTCAGAAATTAACACATGGAGGTGATTGTGCCAGAAGGATGAAAAAGATACCAGAGTACCAGGAGAAAACCCTGAACTGACTCAGGATGCTGTATGAGGAGGAAAACTGACAGGAAGTGAGTCGTCAGTGGATGGACAAATGGAGCTTTAATAGAAAAAAAGGGGAAGGGACTTCCCTGGTGGCGCAGTGGTTAGGAATCCGCCTGCCAGTGCAGGGGACATGGGTTCGAGCCCCGGTCCGGGAAGATCCCACACGCCGTGGAGCAACTAAGCCCGTGCGCCACAACTACTGAGCCTGCATGTCACAACTACTGAGCCCGCGTGCCGCAACTACTGAGCCCACGCACCTAAAGCAAGTGCTCCGCAACAAGAGAAGCCACCACGATGAGAAGCCCGCGCACCGCAACAGAGTAGCCCCCGCTCACCGCAACTAGAGAAAGCCCGCGCACAGCAACGAAGACCCAACGCAGCTAAAAATAAAAATAAATAAATAAATTTATTAAAAAACAAAAAGAAAGAAGAAAAGGAGGAACTGGGGAAAGGGGTGGGCAGGGCAGGGCCGGGCACAGCTGCTCCCTGATGGCAGCGCAGGCTCAGGCTGAGCTCACTTCCCTTCCTGTAGGAAGCATGCTGGTGGTCAGAGAGGACTTGGAAAGCTGCATCCACGGCCGTTTGGCACATTATTTCCTGTGCTTCTCGGCTCCTTCTGTGTCGCCACGGTCACACTATATGCTCACTTTTTTCTTCTGAAGTTCAGCATTTAACATTTTTTTCTTTGTTATTGCACATTCTTATAACACTTTTAATGGCTACATAATACTCCATCCAGCAGCTACATCACAGCTTAACCTTTAGACACTCAGGTTGCTTTGGATCTTTTATAAAAATGCTACAGTGAGGAGCTGAGTACCTTTTAGGGGCTAATTTTAAAAACAAAAACCAAAACTTGGGTTTGACTCTTCCCTCTGCCTAGAAACCCAGGAGCAGAACCACAGATGAAAGGACGTGAACCTGGCAAGGCTCTTGGATCAAACTGCCGGACTGCTCCCCAGAAGGGGCACGAGCTGTCCCTCTCATCAACCTGGAGCAAGGGCGCCCACTGACCACCCGCAAAGTCACTGAGACCCCTGCTGACTCGACACTAGGGTCCTGGTTAAGTTGGTGGGCGAAACGGGGCCTGGATGGAGCTGCCCTTTCCTGTGACCAGCAGCTTCCCTGTGATTCCCCACCACCCCCAACTGCTTTCTCATCAGCTTTTTCCTCTTCCGTGACCTGTCTGTTCAAACACAAAGTAGCTTTTCATGAATTCACTTCCAACCTAACTCTGTTTCCATTCTCGAATAGTCCGGCTTTCAAAGCAACCATTCTAAAAGCCAACAAATTCAGGAGGAACTGTTGCTTCCACTACTTTAACATTTATTCATACATATGGTCCTAAATACTATTAACCTTTCAGATATTTTCATCTTACAGTGACACAGCAATAATCAAAATTTGCCACTTATTTAGCAAAACGAGTTTTTCCCCAGAGTAACACACTGAACATTCCATCCCTACGATATTTCGGCCTCTACCAGCGTTGGACCCTCTTGGAGGGACTCAAAAATCAGTAAGTTTGAACACAGCACTTCTCAGACCTGGTTTGGAATTAGCCACTGAAAGCTAATTCCATTTATTCATTGAATTTTCACTCTTTTTTTTAAACATTTTATCTTCTGGAGTTTATGTTCCAAAAATAACATCAAACTACAACACCATATTCTACTCTAAACAGACCTAATCTGCTGGGCAAGTCTCCAGCGAATGTGGATGGTGATGGCAGGGCACGTTAATCTCAGTGGGGCAACGACACAAGCACACTGGTGGACTCACCTTTCTCAGCTTCTCTGGGGAAAATTCTAAGCCAACGAGGAAGAGAGTAAAGAACACGCCAAATTCTCCTAACGTCTCCACCTGCACAACTGACTGAAAAACAAGAAGGTTTTAAAACTGTAAAACTTAATGTATTTAAGGTACCACGTGTACTTCACAGAAGCATCTTGTCCTAACACACTCAGCGGGACTCCACCAAAAAGCCCAGTATTTAAAAAAAAACAAACAACGATCTGAATTTCCTCTATATCTGAGATAATCTTAACTTCCTGATGGTAGTGCCCTTTTTCCTTTTTCTTGATTAGCCAGAGGAATATTTTTATTTGTTTTCTAGGAAATAGCTCATGAATTCACCTGCTTTCAAGTTCATTAATTGCCACTGTTACTTCCATTACTTCCTTCCATTAGCTTCCTTTGGGGACGGGGAGGCATTAAACCTGAGTTTAACACTTAACTAACAGGAGTGCTTTACTCTCCTTGGGTCTGGGTGAGACTGAGTGTGGAACTTTCTCCTGGACCCCATATGGCCACTCCCCACAGGTCCTGACGTACAGTGCCCCTCATTTGCTATTTACCGTCAATGTTCCTGCACTACAGTAGACAGTGTTGTTCATACCAGTATATTTGGCACTACTTATATTATTTACAATTGAGGTTTGCATTATGGTCACTAACTTTTTGATTTTTTCAATGTTCCCTGAACACATGAAAACAGAGTCCAGGCCTTTGTGTGTCGGTGTGCCGGCGGGCGTGCACCTCCTCTGTCTGCTGGCTGTGAACACCACTGATTTGCCCTCTTTCTGTCAGCACATTTCCTCCTTTCACTCTCAACCTTTTAGTCACTTTATTTTTATTCAATCTCGTTTGTTGTACTTTTTTCCTGACACCATCTGCAAACCTGTATCTTTTCATAGAGAAGTTTATTCCACATATATTTGTTATAAAACAACATGTTTGCTCTCACTTCTTTTATGTCTTCTGCTTTTTATGCTTCCTTACTGCTACTATTTTTCTTTCCCTTTTGAAAATTAGGCTGCAACCTGACTTCAAAGTAACATACTTAAACCTATACTTCTTGACTTAGAAAATGAAAGCCTGTTAACTCCCTACTAAGAAAAGATAAATACTGAAGTACAATTATATACAATTAGACTCTCTCCATTAACCACTCCCACTTTCGGCTAGTATGATCTTGGATTTTTATTTTGGTAATTTTATCTTGGTATTTTTGATCGTTTGTTTGGGGTTTTGTTTTGTTTTTGTTTTTTGTTTTTGGCCACACCATGTGGCACGCAGATCTAGTTCCCCGACCAGGGATGGAACCTGGGCCCCCTGCACTGGGAGCACGGAGTCGTAACCACTGGACCGCCAGGGAAGCCCCTTGGTATTTTTATCTACGGTAATTATATTATTTTTCCATGGTATAGGTAATTTATTAAGAAATACAATATTCATAGTATCCAGTTGGATCTATTACCTAGTTATTTAGCCTTCTTTGCTTATGAGCTATCTTTGCTGTTAAGTAAAAAGGAAAAGGAAAATACATTTGTGTTTTCCAGTGTTTGCAAACGTTCTGGAAAGGGAGGGATGGGACAAGGTCAGGCAAAGATTTTTCACCTACAGCTTTTTATACTGTTTCAATCACATGAAAACTACCTATTCAAAAAGCTGAGAGAAAACCTTAATTCAAAGAGTCATGTACCACATCACAAGGTTCATTGCAGCTCTATTTACAATAGTCAGCACATGGAAGCAACCTAAGTGTCCATCGACAGATGAATGGATAAAGAAGATGTGGCACATATATACAATGGAATATTACTCAGCCATAAAAAGAAACGAAATTGAGTTATTTGTAGTGAGGTGGATGGACCTAGAGTCTGTCATACAGAGTGAAGTAAGTCAGAAAGAGAAAAACAAATACCATATGCTAACACATATATATGGAATCTAAAAAAAAACGGTTCTGAAGAACTTAGGGGCAGGACAGGAATAAAGATGCCGACATAGAGAATGGACTTGAGGACACAGGGAGGGGGAAGCGTAAGCTGGGACGAAGTGAGAGAGTGGCATGGACATATATACACTACCAAATGTAAAACAGATAGCTAGTGTGAAGCAGCCGCATAGCACAGGGAGATCAGCTCTGTGCTTTGTGACCACCTAGAGGGGTGGGATAGGGAGGGTGGGAGGGAGACGCAAGGGGGAGGAGATATGGGGATATATGTATATGTATAGCTGATTCACTTTGTTATAAAGCAGAAACTAACACACCATTGTAAAGCAATTATACTCCAATAAAGATGTTAAAAAAAAAAAGTTGAATTAAAACTTTGGTGGACCCTGGTGGACCTTGGTGGACCCTGGTGGTCCTCCTCCCCAAGGTCCGGGCTCCAGCCTGCAGCATCCAGGTACCTCTCACCCGGCAACACCGTCTGCTGTGAGGATCAGTCCGCGTGAAGACCACCTCGACCCCCCCCACGTGTCATCCAGTGGGGGGAACCCTCAGGACCCTCCAGACCCGGTGCGGGTGGGCTAAGCCGAGGAGGGGATGAGGCTGCAGGTGGAGCCCCGGCCCCCCGCCCCCACTTCACCGACTCGCGTTCTACCCAAAGGGGAGCATCAGGGAGGGCGGGGCACGCCGCGGCCCCTTCCCACACCCTGCACTACAGGTTCCTCTGGGGTGGGACCAGGACACCTCTACGTGGCATCCTCTTCCCCTCTGTCCACATTGTGTTTTCTTTTCGAGGACCCAGCTTGAAGCCCACAGGGCTTGGGACCCTTTGCTCACTGTCAAAAGCGCCACCAACACAGGACGATGCTCCCCTCAACCTGCTCAGCAAACAGCCTTCAGCAAGAGCAGCCTCAGCACCCACGTCCTCCCGGGCCTCCAGACGCCCACAGCCAGGCTGGGTTGCTGCTTACTACTTTACCAGCTTCTCAGGGTGTTAAGCATGGTTTTTGGTTTTTTGTTTTTTTAAATTTTTATTGATTTTTTTGCTGCATTGGGTCTTTGTCGCTGTGCACGGGCTTTCTCTAGTTGCGGCGAGCAGGGGCTACTCTTCGTTGCGGTGCGCAGGCTTCTCATTGCGGTGGCTTCTCTTGTTGTGGAGCACGGGCTCTAGGAGCGCGGGCTTCAGTAGATGCGGCGCGTGGCCTCAGTAGTTGTGGCTCGTGGGCTCTGGAGCGCAGGCTCAGTAGTTGTGGCATGCGGGCTCAGTAGCCGTGGCTCGCGGGCTCTAGAGCGCAGGCTCAGTAGTTGTGGTGCACAGGCTTAGTTGCTCCACGGCATGTGGGATCTTCCCGGACCAGGGCTCGAACCCGTGTCCCCTGCCTTGGCAGGTGGATTCTTAACCACTGCGCCACCAGGGAAGTCCCAAGCATGTTTTAAAAATACATTTAATCCAGGATTTTTAGTTCCTTTCAGTGTCCGAATAATCCAGTCCATAATATTACTGCAAACGGAATCTTTAAAACTAATATATTTTAAAGACATGAAGAGGATCATTTTGTCTGGTCAAGCTGCTCACTCATTAATGAACAAAATGACTTTCTTACGCCTTAGAGATTCCTCAGGAAACTTTAAAAGACATCTTTCATGTGATTTATAAGAAACTGCTATCTTCATTAATTCAATTCAACAGACACTAAACAGTTCAATTTTGTTCTTACCTTAATACTGTTGAGTCCGGAGGGCCCCAGGAGCACGCCGCAGATGATGTAACCAAACATGGTCGGCAGTCCTATCATTGTGCAGAGCCAGCCGCATGGTAAGGACAACATCCCTATGGTGACGATGTCCTAACAGAAGGATTAACAGACAAGAAACACACACGTAAGATCACAGGCAGCAAGAGGAAGGAGAAGGTAGGGTGGGACGGGACCTGACCTCACTGCGTGGGAAGAAAGGCAAGTGAGGGGCAGCAGGAGGGTTCTGGGAGCAGGTGAGGCCCACTCCTCAGCGTGCAGTGATCACAGTGGTGTGTCTGTTTCGCGCGGACCCCGTCACAGTCCTCTGAGAACTGAGTGTGAGGCCTCCTCTCGGCGCTCGAGCCCGGGAACGCTTCCCCACTGTGCTCCCACGGCACGAAGACCATCTCACCTGCACAGTGTTAACCGATCCAGGAGAGACTCGTGGACGGTGCTAAGGCTGCTGGCCCGAGGGTGGCGAGGAACGGGGTATTCACCTGGCCTCACGCCGCCACCCCAGAAGCTACGCTACGTACAAAGGCGAAGGGGGGCAACTGCGCAGTGGAGACCCTGCCCCTTCGCGAAGGGCACTGAAGTCGCCGTTCTCAGACTCAGTCCCTCCCAGTCCCCAGCCTGGTCAAAACCAAGGAAGGCGACACGCTTGCTGTCTTTTACCTCTCGATTCGATCCAGAAGTACAGGGATCAGCCCCTCACACGGAACAAGCCCGTGGGGAGCGTTTATCTATCTGCCCCTCAGCTGTCTGTGCTGGCAGCGCCTTGAAGACTGAGTTCTTTGCCTCGGTCTCTTCTCCTGAGCAGATTCCAGCGTCAGGGAGTTTAGCTGGAGACCTAGCGACTGATCTGGACCCTGCGCAGGCTGCACCGTGTCACTCACACGGGCCAAGTCCAAACAGTGATCCCGAACCACAACACCGTCGACCTCGAGCCTAAAGAATTCCACGTCCTCCCACTAGACCGGCTCCCTCCAAGGGTGCAGGTGTGCACCTCAGGCCGCCCGGGGCGCCAGCCAGCCGGCACTGGAGAAGGCGGCCGCGTCCCACGTCTACACAGGCCACACGGGAAACCATAGCCAAACCCTCTCTGCCCCTTGAGAACGAGCTATTGTAGCGACGTCAGCTTTTAGGCAGCGGACGTGGGCGCCGGGCGGCGGCACGGGCTACCTTTATGAGGTGGGGGTCTGCCCGCGGGATGGTGGCGTCCCTGGGCTTGGTCAGGATGTACTGGTTGTTCTGGGAGTCGATGAGCATGCTCAGGCCCAGGTCCTCCTCCACCTCCCGCTTCGTGAGGTTCTGCTTGGAGCTGGCCTCTTCCTCTTCCACCCGCAGAACTGCCTCAAAGTTCACCCCTCTGACCTGCAACAATGACCAGTGTTATGTCACTAAAACCAATCAGACGTGTTTAAGTTCAAGGTCAAATGTTAGAGAGTAAGTCCCATACAGAAGAACGACAGGAACGTTTTCAGCATTCTGTCAAGTGTGACCGAAGACCAATAAATTAGAAAATTAGAAAAAGTTTTTCAATTGAAAAGAGATTTAAGGATGGAAGTGTTCAGGATTTCCATTACTTCCAAACACCTACTCTACCTGATTCAGGGCGTGGCACTGTGATCTGTAACAAGAAACACATATTTGGTCTTAGACCCCTTTCCCGTTCACAGCCCCCAAACCCGCGGGACTTCCTGAGTGATAAGGAGCGATGCAAACATCCTGTCCTATATTTGGTCTTTTGGCCTCCGTTCCTGAAATCGCTCCAGAGCAGCAGAGGTGAAAGGAGTGTTCTGTCCTTCATAATAAGCCCCTTGCGACCTCACCTGCCCTCAGGTGAGTGAGGGGTGGTGGAGAGCCCCCGGGTACCCACAGGAGGGGCTGGTCACCAGAGGAGCCGGCCACGTGATGAGGGCTGAACTTGCAGCTCCACCCCGGCCTCTGGGAGGGCAGAGGGGCTGAAGGCCGAGTCTGGCAGGAGCCTAAATAACGAAGCCTCTGTGAAGACCCTTCAGGCACGAGCTTCCGAGAGCTTCCAGGTTGCTGAACGTGTGCAGGTGTTTGGGGGAGGCCACCATCCCCCACGTCCTGCCCCGGCACCTCTTCCATCTGAGCTGTGTCCTTTGTGCCCATCTGCCAACCTAGCAAACAGACTGAGTTCTGTGGGCAGCACAGCAAACGTCGGAGGGAGCCCGAGGAGGGGCGGCTGGCATCTGAAGTGGGGGCCGTCATGGGCCGGGCCTGTACCCATGGGGTCTGCGCCAGCCCCATGGGGACGGTGTCAGGCTGAACTGAACCACAGGACACGGCTGGCGTCCCACAGGACCGGGGGAGGGCCAGTGTGGGAGAGCCCGGAGCCGTGGAGGGCAGAGTGCCTGGTGAGCGGGGTAAAGGCAAGGACACTCTTCCCTGGCGCACGGCCCTCACACACCCAGAGCCTCTCCCGCCCCGGGGTCACTAAGGGCCTCACTCCTCTTCCCTCTCCAGCCTTGCTCTGGTTTGCTGCCATTACCTAACCCTTTCTTGAGTCCGTCCCAGGACTCACAGTCTGACATGCTGCTTGGGACCCAAAGGTGGTTTCCTGTAAGGAGCGAGCCTCTCCCCGGGCAGATCCGCACCGAAACGTGGCCGCCCAGGGCCAGCTTCCTGAGACCAGAGCCAAGGCCGGGGAAACAGACGAGCTGCTGGGGGCGGGGCAGTCGGGGGGGGGGGGCTGACCAAACACGGGGCGGCGCGGGGAAGCAGAGGAAACCGGGGCACGTCTTCAGGGCCACACAAGTTACTTGCTACGGCGCACAAGTGCTTTAGCCTCATCGTCATTTTCAGCCTGCGCTACGGCACACCTGCCAACAATTCCAAGTACACCTCCTTTCAGTGGCTCAGCAGGCCAAGAGGACCTTGCTCTGGGTGCTACTCACTGACTTATTGTCATCGAAAGCGCGCTCCTCTGTCTCCTTCTCCAGACGGTCTGCCGCCTTCCTCACGTCCTCAAGAATTTCATCCAGGAGGGATAAACTTTTGTTCCGATGCTGCATGTTTTTAAGAGCTTCAACTTGATGTTTTTCTGCTGCCAGAAGTTCCACATATTCTGCCTCTTCCTATTCATGTGTAAGAAATGAAGAGTGGTGTTTATTACGAAGGAAACCTGGGTGACCTGCCCACACCACAAACAGGGCAGGGGAGGCCGGGGGCCCCAGGGCACTCAGACTTCTCAGGGCAAACCCTGCAGGAGGGCTACTTACACACACACGAACGTGACACACAACCGTAAAGAGATGCTGACGGTCATCTCTTCACACAAAAACCACCCGCCGAACCCTGATGCTGTTCCAGCCACTGTGCCGTGTGTGGAAGCCCAGCTGTGGCACTTGATTATCTAGCTAGACATTTCTAGGCGGAATACACAGTCGACTTCCAAGTTACCAAGGGGAGATGCTCCAGGAGAACCTGACAGCATGACTCACTTGCACAGTTGCAGGCTGGTGCTGGGAACCGAGTTTAACACGTGTACGGCACGCAACCGTGTCCAAGCTCGAGGGATCTCAAATCAGTACCCTCACTACCTACTCGCGTTTGAGGCGGAGTGGGCGCCGAGCGGAGGACGGTCCCAGGCACAGGCTCGGCTGTTTCGCGGCCTCTACTCAGCGCCCCCAGCGCCTAGACCGCCTTAGACCCGTGAGGCCAGAACCAGCAGAGAGCAGGCGTGTGGGGTCAGTGCCACTCAAACTCATGTCTGTTCTCTGTTCCACCGTAAAACTACCACAAACCGACACCCCTGCGACTCCCTCTTTAATGCCAAGGAGTTTAATGTCCCACCTGTGCGAAGGGTCTGGTGAGGCGGTGATCCCGCTCGGAGGGGGCGGTCTGTTTCTAACAACAGACAGGACGACCGAATCCAGTTTAATGTCCCACCTGTGCGAAGGGTCTGGTGAGGCGGTGATCCCGCTCGGAGGGGGCGGTCTGTTTCTAACAACAGACAGGACGACCGAATCCAGTTTAATGTCCCACCTGTGCGAAGGGTCTGGTGAGGCGGTGATCCTGCTCGGAGGGGGCGGTCTGTTTCTAACAACAGACAGGACGACTGAATCCAGGGGGCTACTTACCCCATCACCATATTTCTACCCAAAATACCACACTTGGGTAAAAAAAAGTTTAATAATTTGTATCTTCTTTACTTTTTAAGCTGTATAATATTATCATAGCCTTTCCATGAAGACGAAATGATACTTTGTATATTTAAAGTGCCTGGCACATAATAGATGGCTTAAATGATAGCTTTAAAATGTTATATAACTATCACATCTGACGTAATAATAGTTTCTTCTCATCATTTTAAAAGTATCCTTCAGGGGCTTCCCTGGTGGCACAGTGGTTAAGAATCCACCTGCCAATGCAGGGGACATGGGTTTGAACCCTGGTCCGGGAAGATCCCACATGCCGCAGAGCAGCTAAGCCCGTGCACCACAGCTACTGAGGCTGTGCTCTAGAGCTGGCGAGCCACAACTACTGAGCCCACGCGCCGCATCTACTAAAGCCTGTGCACCTAGAGCCCGTGCTCCACAACAAGAGAAGCCACTGCAACGAGAAGCCCGTGCACCGCAACGAAGAGTAGCCCCCACTTGCCAGAACTAGAGAAAGTCCGCGCACAGCAACAAAGACCCAACGCAGCCAAAAAACAAAAACAAATAAATAAATTTATTAAAAAAATAATAAAAATTAAAAAATAAAATAGGGCTTCCCTGGTGGCACAGTGGTTGAGAGTCTGCCTGCCAATGCAGGGGACACGGGTTCGAGCCCTGGTCTGGGAAGATCCCACATGCCGTGGAGCAACTAAGCCCGTGTGCCACAACTACTGAGCCTGCACGTCTGGAGCCTGTGCTCCGCAACAAGAGAGGCCGTGATAGTGAGAGGCCTACGCACCGCGATGAAGAGTGGCCCCCACCTGCCGCAACTAGAGAAAGCCCTCGCACAGAAACGAAGACCCAACATAGCCATAAATAAATAAATAAATAAATATTTTTTTTAAAAAAATAAAATAAAATAAATAAAATAAAAGTATCCTTCATCAAAATCCTTAATTCAAATGTATACATTTGTTTAAAACTACCTTTAATATTTTTGTTTTCAGCATGTGGGCCTTGAAGAAAGTCAGCCTTCACACTAAAAGTAATTCTTATCAGAAGCTCAAAACCCTGACGGCAATTACAATGGGCTTATTTGCACGTCAGTTCACTGGGGGAACATGAGTAACTCTTTTCAATACCCAGGGATTTCCACCACGGAGAAAGCGTGAGAGACTCCTAGAAGTGCTCAAATGTGGCCCTGCTAAGTGACTGTGCAAAGGGACCGGCTCTCCTGCACCTGCCAGGCCAGATCGGAGGCCCTGGGTGGCTCCCACCTGCCGAGCCCCCTTCCGCCGGCGCACGCCGCCCCCGCCCTGGACCCACCTTGATGGCTGCCTTCCGCAGGGCCTCCAGGCGCTGCCTGCTGCTCTCCTTCACGTTGACCACATCCCTGTAGTCGCCCTGCAGGGCCCTCTGGAGTCCGTGGATGGCCTGGAAGACGGAGTTTTCACTTTCATTCAGCTCTTTCTGGAAAATTTCAAACATGTGCACCTGAAACAGCTTCTCCTCGTCCGAAAGGCTGGCGTCTTTTTCCACTGCTCTGACTGCACTTTTCAGTTTGTTAAGAACCACAGCCTTTTGGCGAAGAAGCCCGGAGAGCTTTCTGCAACCGTCCAGGACCCACTGCCTCCTCTGGGTGACGGCCGCGCCTTGGCCCCGGTGCCACGCGATGGCGGGTCTCACGGCCTCTTCGTGCTCCGCGCCGCTGGCCAGCAGGTGAAGGAACGGGAGCCAGACCCAGAGGTGGCTCTTCCCCAGTACCTTCATGATCCAATTCTAGGGACAGGGCAAGGCAGTCCAAAGATTCCTGCTAAGTCGGGCTCGCGTTTGAGATACGCATTTTCAGCTGAAAAAGAGATTTATTGACACATATAGTTGAATGATGATTCATTGCTATTGAGATTAAAGTGTTAAATAATTACTAAAAACTATCACTTTTCCGAGGAAAATGTTATTTTTCGTAGATCAACATCTGAACTACCTGCTGCCCTTAGATTATAATCAAATACTGAATTTAAATTATGGTGCTTGATGAAGAGTTGAGATTAAAGATTACATCTGAATTTAAAAGCAATTTTTTAAAGTGAAACTCAGCCTCATATATCTACTAAATCTACCGTGTGCAAAAGACAAAAACCAATTCCATTTAAGAGGGTCCACGTATCAAAGGCCGCGAAACACCACCTGCTTCCCCCATCGCAGACGAGGGGCCCCGGAACCAGGTCCGAGGGGCTGGGAAATGCAGCCGAACTGCTATGAGCTGGCTGGGCCGTACCGTCTGCTTTCCTGAGTCACCTGGAATTCCGTCAAATTTCCAATGTCACTCTACCGTTATGTGCTAACAAGATGTCAAGGAGAGAAAAAAAAAAATCACAAACTACAACCACACTCAAACACTTTCTATCATGCAGATTCAGGCTCCTCCTCTTCTCCCTTAAGGAAGACTTCAAGCAGTGCCTGTGAGCTCATCCTGGCGGCGGGGCGCAGACAGGACCCCAGCCTGGCCCGGGCGAACAGGAGGTTTCAGCGCCACGAGCGGGGGGAGCTGCAGCTGTGTCGCCCAGAGGAGGGCTGATCGAGGCGCAGGTGGAGGCCGGGTCAGCAGGGTCACCAAGAAAGAATGACCTCGGAGGCAGGAAGATAGAGAACAAAGACGGAAGAGGTGACAAATGCAGGAGAGCCCAGTAAGATGCACCCTGAAATACACCCACTGAGCCTGGCAACTAGGCCCAAGTCCTTACGCCAAAAAGAAAAGAAAACAAAAGAAAACCCACTCTTTCCAAGGAATCATGTTATTCTAGCATATATATATTTTCATTTCACTGGTAATCCCAATTCTAATGAGTTTAATCTGGTTTCCCAGGAAAAGTAGATTAGCAAAAATAAGAGTGTGCATTTCTAGAGATAGAATCCTGACCAAACCAAGGAATGACAGCCACAGAAAGTGGACACCGACCGAGCTTACAAAGACACACACGGGAACGCAGCAGAGAGCAGCAGCCGGCGGTCTGGGGGCCGCCTACTCCATGCCCCCCAGCAGACCCTGAAGAGGCGACCGCTGAGGGCAGGACAGCCACCCGTGTTCAGAATGACGATCAGAAGTCGCCCATTAAAGACTGCACACTGGCTCGCTATTCTGGGTAAAAAGTCAGGAAACTGTCCGATTTCAATACTTGTTTAGATACTCTGGGCCCCAGCATCTCCCAGAGGATCCACGGGTGCAGGACAGCGCGCTTCCTAATGAGGTGGGATAAACGAGTAGGGCTGTCTGAGCTACTGGGTTCACTGGCACAGTTTTAATACAACCTTAAGTAAACGTTACCACCTTAAGCAAACAAACCACTGATCAATCACACAGACAGCCGGCAATATCGCTGATCTGTTATTTTATTGACTCAGTTGCTAAGCTCCTACTGTTTCAAGGGAAAGAAAGAATTCAAGCACTACTTCAGACGTGCACACAGTTAGTATTCTTCAGAACCGAGACACAAATTTCAGGTGCTTTGTTAACTGCACAGACCTAGACATGCACATTTTCTCCAAAAGATCTCAGAAAGTGATTCTTTTACAGATTTCAAACTTCAGGAAAATAAACTGCTGCACAGCTGGTATGTAACTCCCCTCCGTCCACTTTGGGCCCCTCCCTCAGACAAGTTCCTGAAGTTAGCTATCCCTCTCCCCAAGACACCGAAGACAGCTATTCACTTTTATGAAAAACCTCTCAGAATTTTAGTTGTAGTCATACTAATATTTCCACTGAAAAGAGCTTTTACCATGAACATGAAGTTATTTACAGACCTTAAGATATGAACCAGTCCTTTTTCATAAACATCTCATTTTACCTTCAAACTCGGCTACCAAATCCTACAGACTACTAAACTGTAACATGTTTTTTTTTCAGTAAACAGTGTTATTTTGTTATTGTTATTTTTAATTATAAAAAAAGACACTCTGGATTTGTTGTGGTTTTATAATGAATTCTTAAAATTTCCACATCTTGAACGACTGACGCAGTAACCCGGGCGAACTCAAGGCCGAGGAGAGCCTGCCACGCTCACGCGTGATGCCATTTACACAACTTCTTTTCTTTCTTCTTCTTTTTTTTTGGTCGCAAGCCTTGTGGGATCTCAGTTCCCCGACCAGGGACTGAACCTGGGCCCTGGCAGTGAAAGTCTAGAATCCTAACCACTAGGCCACCGGGAACTCCCTACACAACTTTCTTAAAATGACAAACTGCAGAGACAGGGAAGGGACAGTGGGGGTCAGGGCCCAGGGAAGGGGGAGGCGACGGCTGTGGACCTAACAAGGCAGCAGGAGGGACCCAGTGGGGTGGATGCGTTCTGTGCCCTGACAGTGGTGGTGGCCACACGCGTGTGCACGTGTGACAGAATCACACAGATCTACACACACACATGCATGCGTGCATGTGCCCTGGTGCACCCGGATTGGGCAGTGGGCTGTCTCTCTCCCAGCTCCTGCTTATGATACAGTTTTGCAAGAGCTCCCACTGGGGACACTGGGGGGAGGGTCTATAGGATTTCTCTTTATTTTCTTAATTTATCTAATTTTTTTTTTAATTATTGGAGTATAATTGCTTTACAATGTTGTGTTACTTTCTGCTGCACAATGAAGTGAATCAGCTATATGTATACCTATATCCCCCCTACCTTGGACCTCCCTCCCACCCCCGCCATCCCACCCTTCTAGGTCATCACAGAGCACTGAGCTGAGCTTCCTGTGCGTTATAGCAGGTTCCCACTAGCTATCTATTTCATACATGGTAGTGTATTTATGTCAAACCTAATCTCCCAATTCATCCCACCCTCCCCTTCCCCCGCTGTGTCCACATGTCCGTTCTCTACGTCTACATCTCTATTCCTGCCCTGCAAATAGGTTCATCTGTACCATTTTACTAGATTCCACATATATGCATTAATATACGATATTTGTTTTTCTCTTTCTGGCTTACTTCACTCTGTATGACAGACTCTAGGTCCATCCACATCTCTAAAAATGACCCAATTTCGTTCCTTTTTATGGCTGAGTAATATTCCATTGTATATATGTGCCACACCTTCTTTATCCATTCATCCGATGATGGACACTTAGGTTGCTTCCATGTCCTGGCTATTGTAAATAGAGCTGCAATGAACATTGTGGTACATGACTCTTTTTGAATTATGGTTTTCTCAGGGTATATGCCCATAGTGGGATTGCTGGGTCATATGGTAGTTCTATTTTTAGTTTTTTAAGGAACCTCCATACTGTTCTCCATAGTGGCTGTAACAATTTACATTCCCACCAACAGTGCAAGAGGGTTCCTTTTTCTCCATACCCTCTAAAGCATTTATTGTTTGTAGATTTTTTGATGATGGCCATTCTGACCAGTGTGAGGTGATACCTCATTGTAGTTTTGATTTGCATTTCTCTAATGATTAGTGATGTTGAGCATCTTTTCATGTGCCTCCTGGCCATTTGTATGTCTTCTTTGGTGAAATGTCTATTTAGGTCTTCTGCCCATTTTTTAATTGGGTTGTTTGTTTTTTTGATATTGAGCTCCATGAGCTCTCTGTATATTTTGGAGATTAATCCTTTGTTCGTTGCTTCATTTGCAAATATTTTCTCCCATTCTGAGGGTTGTCTTTCCATCTTGTTTATGGTTTGCTGTGCAAAAGCTTTTAAGTTTCATTAGGTCCCATTTGTTTATTCTTGTTTTTATTTTCATTACTCTAGAAGGTGGGTCAAAAAAGATCTTGCTGTGGTTTATGTCAAAGAGTGTTTTTCCTATGTTTTCCTCTAAGAGTTTTATAGTGTCCGGTCTTAACATTTAGGTCTTTAATCCATTTTAAGTTTAATCCATTTTGAGTTTATTTTTCTGTATGGTGTTAGGTAGTGTTCTAATTTCATTCTTTCACAGGTAGCTGTCCAGTTTTCCCAGCACCACTTATTGGAGAGGCTGTCTTTCTCCATTGTATATTCTTGCCTCCTTTGTCATTGATTAGGTGACCATATGTGCGTGGGTTTATCTCCAGGCTTTCTATCCTGTACCATTGATCTATATTTCTGTTTTTGTGCCAATACCACACTGTCATGATTACTGTAACTTTGTAGTATAGTCTGAAGTCAGCGAGCCTGATTCCTCCAGCTCCATTTTTTTCTCAAGATTGATTTGGCTATTTGGGGTCTTTTGTGTTTCCATACAAATTGTAAAATTTTTTGTTGTAATTCTATAAAGAATGCCATTGGTAATTTGATAGGGATTGCATTGAAACTGTAGATTGCTTTGGGTAGCATAATCATTTTCACAATAATGACTGTATATTTCTCCATCTGTTTAAGTCATCTTTGATTTCTTTCATCAGTGTTTTATAATTTTCTGAGTACAAGTCTTTCATCTCCGTAGGCAGTCTTATTCCTAGGTATTTTATTCTTTTTGTTGCAATGGTAAATGGAATTGTTTCCTTAATTTCTCTTTCTGATTTTTCATTGTTAGTGTATAGGAATGCCAGAGATTTCTGTGCATTAATTTTGTATCCTGCAACCTTACCAAATTCATTGGTAAGTTCTAGTAGTCTTCTGGTGGCATCTTGAGGATTTTCTATGTATATTCTATAGGATTTCTCTGTATTATTTTTTAAAACTTCATGTGACTCTATAATCATCTCAAAATAAAGTTTTAAAAACTCTATATAAGTTCTTCCTGTTTCCCACTACACCCCTATTGTGTGTAATGTGCACCATTTACACTGCAGAGCATGGCAAACATGCCTGTGACATTTTATTATTTTAAAGTAGGAAACGCCCTAAAACCAAAGGTTTGCAGGATGACTCAACTAAAGTGAAACCCAAGGTTACTTTTCATTTAGTGTGATAGCAAAAACCAATACTTGGAGCACAAACCCTCCCTCCTAAAACTTCCTATTTATACATATTCCAATATTAATTAAAATATATCTCCCCAACTTTGCCAAATTTCTAGCAGGTTTGGCTTGTTTTTTTAAAGGCAGAACAGGAATCCCAAAACAAACTTTAAAATCGATGAGATTATTTGATTAAGAAAAAAAATTTGTAATAAATGATTCAGAATAAAAAGGCATATGGGTTCATTATTAAGCCTACTCAAAAACAAAGAAACTTCCAATAATTTTACATAAAAAGTCCAAGATCTGGGGCTTCCCTGGTGGCACAGTGGTTAAGAATCTGCCTGCCAATGCAGGGGACACAGGTTTGAGCCCTGACCCAGGAAGATCCCACATGCTGTGGAGCAACTAAGCCCATGAGCCACAACTACTGAAGCCCGGGAGCCTAGAGCCCGTGCTCCACAGCAAGAGAAGCCACCGCAATGAGAAGCCCGCGCACCACAACCAAGAGTAGCCCCTGCTCGCCGCAACTAGAGAAAGCTCGTGCACAGCAACACAGCAGCGAAGACTCAACACAGCCGAAAATAAATAAATAAAATTAAAAAAAAAAAAAAGTCCACGACCAGGTGTTTTCAGAGCAAAGTCACCAGGTGAAGATTTCTCTCTCGCCTCCACTCTGAAAAAGTCCATGACCAGGTTTTTTCAGAGCAAAGTCACCAGGTGAAGATTTCTCTCCCGCCTCCACTCCGAGTTCTGTCGAGACTGCAGGGCGTGCAGCACTCTCCTGGGACACCCGCTGCTGGACCACAGAGCCCTAGACCATTGCTGGAGGCCCTCTGGAGACTGGGGGGCCGGGAGGCAGCGCCCCTGTGTTTCCACTTTACACACTGGGCTAAAATAAAATGCGAGAACCTGGCAGTCCTGCCCCCCAGCCTCCTGCACACGTGTAGCCAGAGGCCCCTCCATCTCTCTTCCTCAGGACCTTCCAGACCCACCACCTCAGATTTACCAGATCCAACTGCTGAAAGTCAGTCTGGTTTATTGACAGCAGGCTCTGTCTGTGGGCAGAGGCCATCAGGACCAGGTGGGACCCAGCTCCCGGGACAGCCCACCCTAGGGGCCGGCCGTCTACCCAGCTGAACCCAGACCCTAAAGGGGGGAGGGAGCTGACCTGGTATGGGAGCTCCGGGCAGGAACTCCAGAGCGAGCCGCTTGGATGGGGCAGGATCAGGGTTAGCGGGTGCAGGGCCTCTGGAAAAAGGAAAGCAGGAGGGTTGTCTGTAGTATCTCTTCCTGATGCCACCAGAACTTCCAGGCCAGGCACAAAACGGGCAACAAAGCGGGGAGCTTGTGGGAAGATCCAAGGAAGCAAAGAAACCTCCCGTGGAAGCAATCTACCTCAATGTAATCTGTGGAGGATTTTTACTTGAAAAGCCTATTTTACACTTTAACAAGTTAGATGATGTAAAGTCTATTTCTTAAAAGATAAAGCACTTATAACCACTTATAAGCACTTATAATACAATTTACGGCTCACTTCTAATCAGTAAAATTGGAGAACGAGTTAAAAAAGGGGGAGAGGAAGGAAAGAAGAAAATTCTTAAGGACAGTAAAAAGTTTTAAAGTATTTAATGTTAATTAAACTGTACAAAAACCCAGTATTCCGTTAATAATCCAATCACTGAGACACTATCTTTTCAAAAATTTATATTATAAAAGAAGTTTGGGACCAGTAAGGCAGTAAGACGCTCTGGCCGGAAAAATGATCAGAAAAACGTATAAAAAGGCTGTGAACTCAGTAACGTTATTCACCATCCGGTTCCCCCGGCCTTGGGGCGCCGGGCGCCCACAGCGCAGCCCGAGGGGAGCGCAGACCCAAGACGGGATGAGGCCTGGCGCTTTGGGAAAACAGGCCCTTCGACGGTTACACTTTAGGAACAACATTTACAGACCGGATCCTTGCATCTTCCCACCCTTAGGCAAGCGCTAGAGTCATTCACGGGGATACCTGTCCCCGTGACAGGCAGCGACCCTCCACGAGGCCCCCCTCCTCGGAGCGGCTCCCCGGAGCTGGATGAGGGGCTGTCCCCGAATCACGCGGAAACTCGGGGCTCACGTCGTGCGTCCTTTTCAGGGGACCCGGCGGGGCCGCCTGACACCTGGACGAGAGCGTGAACGGGGACCACGGGTGAGGTCCGACGGGAACCGGGGAGCGGCGCGCAGAGCCGGGACCCCCAGGGGCTCGTGGAGCGGCGGCTCCTCCGCAGATCTGACCCGAGGATTAGGCGCCGGGAGAGTGTAGACGGTCCAACCGAGTGGTCCGCAGGGTCCGAAGCCTCGCCAGCTCCCGCCCGCGCCCCCATCACGCGCTTCCCGCAACCCCGGGGCCGCCGCCAGGTGCGGGGTCTGGAAAAGGGCGCTCAGGTACAGCACCGCTCTCGGCGCAAAGCCCGGAGGAGGAGGGAGCGGGCTGGGGCTGAGTGAGGCCGAGGGGGTGGAACCTCGGGAGAAGGGGGAGAGACCCCTGGGAAGGAGGAGGGGAGACCTCTAGGGAGGGGAAGGAGAGACCAGACACCCCTCCCCCCAGGGAGGGGGAGAAGACATCCTCGGGAAGGGGAGACCCCCGGGGAGGGGAGACCCGGGAGGGGGAGGGGAGACCAGACTCCCGGGGAGGGGGAGAAGGGACCCCCAGGAAGAGGAGACCTTGGGAGGAGAAACCCCGAGGGGAGGGGAGACCCGGGAGGGGGAAGGGAGACCAGACCCCGGGGAGGGGAAGAACTGACACCCACCGGAAGGGGAGACCCCCGGGGACGGGAGGGGAGGAGAGGGAAGCCCTGAGGGCCCCACTTCAGGCCGGACCCGGGGCCCCGCGCCGAACGCTCACCCGGACGTTCCGGCCGCGCCGCGTCCTGGGCCCGGCTTTCCAGAGGGGAGGACCGGGACGCCGCTTATCCGCATCCCTTCCCAGGCGGCGGGGCCGCCCCCGGGGCGGGGACGAGGACGGGGACGGGGTCGGGCACGGGGAGGGCCCAGGAGGCCCGCAGTGCTCTCTCGAACGCCCTCTTAGCCGACGCGGCCGAGAGGGAGTCACGGCCCCTTTAAGGAGGAGGGGGTGTGGGTTCTGTCTACCCCAGGGCGGCGCGGTGCACGCCGGGAGTCGGAGGCGCAGCCGGGCCTGCATCCCAGCGGCCCCGGGCGGCGCAGTGCACGCCGGGAATTGGAGTCCCGCCGGCCTGGCCTGACCTGTCGCTGCCTCCCTGGGCGGGTGTCCCGGGGGCTGAGGACGGGGACGGGGATGGCGCGGCCGGGCCGGGGCGCCTGCGCAGACGGCCGGGGCCGGCGACAAGCTGGGGAGCGCGGGGAGAATGGTAGGTGGCCCGCGGCTCGCCTTCCTCTCGGCCGCTCTTGGGCATCCGGGGCTGGGGGCCGGCGAGGCGCTGCTGGGGCCGAGGGTTGGGGTCGGAGGTCGTGGGTCGGGGGCTGGCGGTCGGGGCCCGGGGCCGGGCGCGGAGTCCTCAGGCGCGGCGGGGAGCACGCAGGTGGGACCGGACCGGTGACCCAAGTGCGGCGGTGCTGCCTGACGAGACGGAGGCACAGAGCGGGCCGGGGACTCCGAGCATTGCCTCCTCGGGAGCGCGAGCAGCCGGGTGACCCCGGAGGAAGGACGTTGCGGGCAGGCGGGCGTCCTGCCGGGAGATGCGGTGGACCGGATCGCGCCTGAGCCTTGCCGGTGGTTCAGAGCGGCCGGAACGTGGACTTCAGGGTCGAGAATGGCAGGGCTCCCGAGCAGGGCCTCGCGTTCCCCGCCGAGGAGAGCAGAGTCTCCCAGGAGAGAGCGGGAGCCTGGAAGGTGTTTGAGAAGGAGGGGTGTGTGCGAAGCGATCGCCTTTTGTCCCGAGGACAGGACTTGGATGGGAGAGAGTCAGGACTGCGGGTAGGGGAGGCCAGCTAGGAAGCGGTAGTAATAGCTCGGCAAGAAGAGGCGAAGATTTGAACGGAGACTGTCGGTAGGAACAAGGGGCATGAGAGGAGGGAAGGGTGGGGAATTTTGCAGAGCCGTTCAGAAAAGGAGGAAAAGGAGAGGAAGGGCTCTGCAGACCCTGGCTGGGGCGTCTGAGCAGACGGTCATGGTGTTGACCAAAATAGGGATTGTAGAAGGAAGCGCAGGTTTGTGCGGAAAGATGATGCAGTAAGGAGGGGGAGATAGCGGGATCGTCTGGTTGGTTAGAGACGTAGATCTGGAGCCCAGGAGAGGGCGGGCTTTCTGGAAACGTACAGTTGCTTTGAAACGTCGTGGAAACCATGGTAGTTGAAGGGTTTCAGTGTTCATTCTGTAAATGCAGTGGCTTCTGCGTGCAAGCGAGGTGGTGTGCAAGGTGCCAGGGCTTCGACGCTGAGCAAGGCAGACGTGGGTTTGGTACTGATGGAGCCGATATCCCAGCAGGAGAGACGGGCACTGAACACGCAGCTACGTTATTGCAGCTGGAATAAGTGCCAGGGAGAGGCACCGGTTCCAGGAACCCGCAGGGTGGGGTGTGTGGTGTCAGATGCCCAGCCAGTGAAGGCTTGGCCGCGGCAGCACGGTGTGAGCTGAGCTGAACTCTCGAGAATGAGTGGGGCGTGGGGCAGCCAGATGTGCGCGGCGCTGCGGGTGGGAGGGACAGGAATGGGAAGAGGGCCCCGCGGAGCCCAGAGAGCCAGGGAGCAGCCGCGGCGGGAGGCTGTGATGGGGCACTCAGCTGGTCACAGGGAGGAATGGCAGCCTTTGTCCTCGTGGTAGTGGGAGACTGGGGAGGGGCTTAAAGGCCGGAGAGAGATGGTCCAGGAGGAACGTGCCAGGAAGAGGGGAGGCATGAGAACAAACCTTCTGGGTGGGGAGAGCAGCCAAGAAGGAGATGGAGAAGCGCCGGTCAGAGAAACATGAGGGCCCGAGAAAGCCGTCCCAGAAACCAGGAGCGGGCGGTCAGCAGTGCAGCCCGGAGGCTCGTGCCGGCCCCGGGGCAGCAGCTGCACTGCCCGGCCGAGTGCGCCCGCCTTGGCCGGCGAGACCACAGCTCCAGCTCTTAAGGGGAAGGGGCTGGGTGGGCAGGAGCCTGACTTGCTGAAGAGGTTGGAGAGGAAGGAGAGTGAAAGGGGGCACTTGGGTGTGACTGCATGCACCACCCCCGCCTGCTGTACCTGAAACCGTCAAGGCGACTGAATTGAAGCCACGAACTGGGTCAGTGTGGTTGCCCTGGCGGCCCCTTGTAAGTTGACCCTAAGAGGAGATTTTGTTGTATTCAGTGTCTCTGGAAGGGCATTTTAAGGATAACATTTTCATTTTGTATGTGGTCAGTTTTGGTGCCCAGATCACATGAGTGATTTTTTACAAGGTCACAATTTAAATGTTTGAGACTTTTTCCAGAGGTAGAGAATTTATCTGATGTTTTTCCTGGATTGTCCAGATTTTTATTTCAAGAATTTTGTACATTTTAACAGGGTAAAACAAAGAAATGTAGAAAAAGCCCTCCCACTTCCCTTAAAAGCTGCCGTTAATACTTTAATTTCCTTGGCGTGGTGAGCCTTAGTGAAGGCCATCAGAGCTTGAAGGGCAGGCTGTGGCCCTTCCAGGTTATGGACCTTTATTAATTTTAGATGGATTTAGTCCTAAGTAGACCCAGAGCTTTCTTTCTCTGGTAAATATTTAGTTTATGAGGCTTTTTTTTTTTTTTTAGAAAGCTTTATGCCAGGTCCCTTTTTTTTACAAATTGCAACTTGAATCTCTTCGTCCCTTTTGGGCAGGAAGCACATATAGTCTTTAGATTTAGCTGTTGGTTATTGTTTTAATCACTGTAGGGGTAACACTGAATCACTGGAACTTTGTTGACCGTCCCCTCCCCTTTCACCCTGGCCAGAGACCTGCCCTGGGCTCGGCTTGGACCCGCGGCCGCTGTTGCTGATTCAGAACCGGCACCTTCGTGCCGCTGTGCGGTTCCAGGTGGCAGGATCTGTCTTGGAATAGACAGATCCTACCACCGGGAATAGACTGATTCTCTATGTGCACTTCTCCCTGCTTTGTAACTCACGCGGTGACAGTTCAGACCGCCCTGGGTGGCCTGGGCCACGTGCTGCCCCTGCCCCTCTCCGCCTGGGCTTCCCGGAAAGCGTCCTCCTTTATGCTGTCACAGAGCCGCCGGGTCACGGTTTAGGAGGGGCTGCGGGAGGCTACCGTCAGGAGAAGGACCTCGAGATGGGACCTCGTGCTGGGCAGCACCTCCTTGGCGGGGATCTGCTGGCTGCATGGTTGTCACCTGAGCAAACGTTGCTCTGTTGGCTCATCTGGGAGAGGCTCAGGACGCTAGGGTGGATTTTTCTGAGGTGAAATCACATCACATAAAGTTAACCGTTTCGAAGTGTACGGTCCAGTGGTGCGTAGGACCTTCACCGCGTTGTGCTACCGCTGCCTGTGTCTAGTTCCAGAACATTTTCATCCCCCGAAGGAAGGCCCACACCTGTCAGCAGTCCCTCCCACGCCTCCCTCCCCCAGCCCCTGGCCACACCGCCCGCCCTCCGTCTCAGGACTTGCCTGCGCTGCACGTTTCACGCGAATGGAATCTCACGGTGTGTGACCGTTTGTGTCTGACTTCCTTTGCTCAGCATAATGTTTTCGAGGCCCACCCATATCGTAGCATATATCAGTACTTCATGATTTTTTATGGCTGAATTTCATTGTATGTAAGTACCGAATTCTGCGTTTACAAGCCTGACAGAATGTTAAAATCTAGCACTGATGGCAGTTTCCATGGTAAACATGTCATGGTTCTTCTGAACGGTGCACCATCTTGGGGTCGAACACCTGTCACTGTCTTAAGGTGTCTGCGGTAAGCCTTGGCTTTGCCCACCTCCCCTGGGGAAGCCATCGGTGTCATCAAAGATGCCAGCATTGTCTTTCGTCAGTTTACTGTCAAAGCATTTGGAACCTGACCGCACTGAGTTAAATTTAATCTTCCCAGAGAATAGAACCTTGAACTCGTTGGTTTTTCTCAGAGGCTCACTTTCAGGAAATAATGTAGAGAACATGCACTCTACGTGTGCCCCCGGAACCCGGGCTGTAGGCTGCAGTCGCAGGGTAGCTGAGGGTTTGTAAATGCAGCGTGTGGGGCACGGTTCGCCCGCCTCTCTGCTTGGTACTCTCACTGCGGCAGAGACTAGCACCTCCTGCCCTAGCTCCGGGGTTCTTAGCCCGAGTTCCACCTTCCCCCAGCCTCTGAGAAGCCAGGATGGTCCTAAAAGGTCCGTGAAAACCCGGAATTTCTGTGCCAAACCATATGCCCACCTGTGTACCACATACGTTTTCCGGGAGAAAGGATCCATGCTATCATCAGATTCCAAAAGGGCCCCAGGGCCCCAAATGATCAACAGTCATTGTTCTAAGTAGCCAAAATATTAATTCCCTGGGTTACTTAGATCAGTGTTTCTCAAACTTCTAAGTCCCAGGCCCCCTATACACTTTAAAAAATTATTGGGATTGTAGCCATTGGTATTTACCATATTAGAAATTACAATGGAAAGTTTAAAAATATCTGTGTTCAAAAATGACAACAGTAAACCCGTTATATATTCCCATTACATTTGTGCAAGCATCTTTAATCAAAGTTAGGTTCTCCAGTCTTCTGTGTTCAGTCTGTTGTGAGGTCACCAGTCAGGCAGCCTCTGGAAGCCTCTGCTACACACCAGCGAGAGTGAGAAAGGTGGGTAGCGGCTTGGAGGCATTTGGAGATACCTTTGTGACCGCGGAACGCCTGAGACGTCTTGGGCCCCCGGGGTCCCCGGCCACACTGGGAGAGCAGTGTGTGTAGACGGCAGTGGCGTAACCCCGCTCAGTCGCCCTCTGCTCTCCTGGCACCAGCAGGCACCGAGGGAGGCCTCAGCAAAACGCTTTGCAAGCCTGCTCTGCTGCTTCCTGGTGGCATTTGGCGCGGAGCTGGTCTGGCACAAAGGGGACATTTCATGTCTCCACTGCCTTCCAGTTTCAGCGCCAGGAGGAGCTGGGCCACTTTGGGGCCACTGGTGGGTCTTTAAATCTTATGAAAACAGATTTTCCTAACTAATCCTCTTCTCTTCTTTACGTTGGCAACTGAGAAGCTCAGAGCCTAATTTTCAGCTCACTTTCAATTCATATGTGGTATGCGTGTCTGTGTCTTATCTCTGGCTTTCTTATTTTCCTTATTTCCTCTTCTTGATTTCCTCATCTACATCTTGTTTTCCAGTTACACATTTCTGTAAGTTATCATTTATTCTGTGTGCTTCTATAAACTCATCTTTTTTTGAACAAGAGTGAGTATAAATCATTTTAAGTAAAACTGTTCCCCTTATCATATTATTGTGTAAAGTGTCTTTTAAAGTATTAGCACCCAGTAGATTACAGAGTCTGTTTTGATTTACAGAAATTAGTGAATGACTGTCATTTCTGCTGTTGTTTTCATCAGGCTACCTTAGATAAATAAAACCTTAACCGTTCAATACCTGGAAACATTAAAATGCTATTTGGTTTCATTATATACTATATATAGTACTGTTACATGGCAGTTTTGTTATTTACTACCTACCGACAGCCTCTGCCCTATTTTTCCATCTTATTTCTGTCTCATGTACACAGGCATTCTCATTATTAGTATCATCTTCATTTAATCATAACAGGCTTTTTGTGCCTGCTTTTGGAACTTCTATCAGTTATTTTTCACACAATTCTTTGTTATGTGTGTTTTCATCAGTGTTGTTCTGCTAATTTTAAACGGAGAAAAACTTAAAATAATCATGTTTCCAACCATGAGGTCCTCCTCCTGGTCGTTAGGGCCTGAAATTAATTGAAGCCAAGGAGGACCCACAGGTGGGCTGTGGCGATGCGGTCAGGCCTCGGGTTAGCCGCATTTCATCAGAGGGTACCTACGCATTATAAAGAGGGATTTCACTGAGACTTAGAAAAAAATTAACATCCTACTTCATGCAAAGTGAACCAGATAGAGATCAAAATGTATGCTGTATAAAACATGGATTCTTCTGATTTGGGGGAGATTAGACTTTGTATATTTATTACTGTGTAGATGCTGTCATTTGAATTTTCAGAAGGCTGTGCAGTCTTTTTAACTGATGAAGAACAAGGCTTTGTCTTCCTGTAATTCTGAAGTGAAGTCCAGTCACCCAAGGAAAAATTAAGTCCAGTTACAATATAGGCGTTAGTGATAGAGCTGAAACAGCTCTCTGGACTGGCCTCATTGGCTTTCCTGCTTCTTTTGCTTCCCACAGCATAAGCTTAAATCATCTCAGAAGGACAAGGTCCACCAGCTCATGGCATTCACTCAGGCTGGTGAGAGAACTGCCATCCACTGCTTAGCCCAAAGTGAGTGGAAACTGGACACGCCACGGACAGCTTCTTCCAGAACCCGGCCTCGTTCCACAAGGACTCCACGAGAACCTCCGCCGTCAGGAAGAAGCTGGAGCCGCTGTATAACAGGTACAAAGGTAGGGGGCGCAGTGGCGACTGCGTCAGTCTCCAGGGAGCAGGGTGGCTGTTCTGGAGTCTCCGTGCTGCGTCCCAGGGCCCCCGACGTGCATTCCTCCCCGTGCAGATGTTCAGCTGCACAATTCAGTCAGTCTAAGTGGGACCGTGGCTGCTGATGGCGCGAGGCTGGGCTGGGACGAGACGCGTGGGGTCTGAGGACTGACGAGCAGCGAGCCCTCCTGCGCGTGGCCCGGGCGGAGGCTCGTGTGCCCCCGGTAAGCTGCGGGCGGTCACTGCCCGGAGGCCTGGTGTCCCGGCCAGGTGGCTACACTCGTGAAGACAGTGCTTTTCCCCAGCACTTCCACATAGGCAGGAATACGTGGTGAGAAGGCCATTTCAGAACAATACCAAATCGTAAGAGTAATTCTGACGTGAGGGTACAGGACGCCGTGTGCTGGTGTTGGAGCCCTGGAACAGCTCCAGCTGCAGAAGCTTCTGAAAAAACTCTTGGCAAAAAAACCTTTGTGTTGTCAGTTGGGGACAGTTGTTATTTTTATTGAAATTGGCACTTAGAATGGAGCTTTCCCTATCAAAATACAGTCATGCTGCAAAAATAAGTCTGCATGATAAGTCTGTTTAGATCCAGACTGCTCAGCAGGCTTTAAATTCCACATCAAATGTCAAGTCTATGCTGTAATGGGAGAGGCGGCAATGATTCAAGAGCTGATTTTTTTTGTTTTTCTAGCAGTTTCTAAGGTTAATCTTATCTTTCCAAAACTTAAAAAATAAAATCCCTCATTTAAACAAGTATTAACACAAACAGAGTAACTCCCTTGGCTTTAAGTTCTTGTTTATTTATTATTTTCATTTTTTACTTTTGAAAATACTGTGTATAATCTATTTAGATCCAAAAAAATCAATTGAAAATTGCATTCCTTTTTTTTAAAAAAATAATCTTGGTTCAGAAACATGTTCTGTGGTTTAAAAAACAGATTTGTACTTGTTGTAGTTCTCCAAAAATGAACATTGTTTTCAGTGTGCTTTAAATTTTTTTGGCTAAGTTAATTACTGAGCTAATTTTGTAAGTCATATGCTATGCAGATTTTAAAAGTTATTCAGATATGTGCAGCTGCCTTTGGAAAAATATTTTTATGTGAAAATTATCTTTAAGCTTCATCCCTTATCATTTAATTTTATTCATGCAATTCTAGTCATTTAAAGTAGACATATGGTACAATCATTTTGGGCCCTAAAAATAGATGTATAGTTCAAAGACTATTGACAAATAGAACAACCGTTGTTACACAATGTATACAAATGAATGAGTGCTTCCAAACTACTTTAAAGCATTCAAAATTACTGTATATGAAGTTTATCAGGACGGTTATTAGGTGAGGGCATCGTAGACCCATTTTTCTGTTATCCTGAAAGTCTGTCGTGTTCGGAGCACAGGCCTGAGTCAGGAGGTGTGTGGGAATCTCTGACCTATGAGCCCACAGCGGCAGGTTCTCACGGACACAGGAGTGTAGAGTTGGAAGGGTCTGTGTGATTTTGCTCATTTAAGGTAGGTCAGCAGTTCTTCTTTGGTAACAACATATGTATATATAAATGTGGCGTTGAGCACTTAAGAGTTCGATCTTGTGTGATGGAAGAAGAGTTTGCTGCACTTAACCTTCCTTTGCAGGAAGGTGCCGCAGGCCTGCTTCTCGCAGCTTCTGCGGCAGCAGGTGGGCTGTCATTGTGATGCCGGTCAGGAGACACGGGCTGAGGTCACAGGGCCTCGCTTGGTGAGGCCTTGCTGATTCTTTTAATGGATTTCACGGTTTGATTTTCCCATGGAGAAATGCTAAGTTCCTTAATTTTATTTCTAAACTAGAAATTGCCGGGGGACGGGGGAGGGAAGCCTGAATTTCTAAGCTGTTAAATGTGGGTGCATAAACTAAATGACTGAAAAATAAGTATTGTGCAGTAGTATTAGCACTATAGCAAATGAAATCACTTTTAAAAGAAAAACATCTTTCTTTTGCTTTGACAAGGTGGTGGTAAAAACTTAAAATATTTTGAATACTTTACAGTGTTTTTCGTAGCAGTTTGCCTTTGGGCAAGGTAAAATTCTGTAAACTTGAAATTTTATGTTACTTTAGGGAGATTAATTAATTTTTTCTTAATGATGAAGTCTTCAAAGAAGTTTCAATGATTTTTTCCCCCCTAAATACCCAGGAACCTAGATTTTAAAAATAAAGAGTATTTTCTGGATAAATCATTATTTGTTGCTATTTCTTTCACATATGGTAGAAAATTGCAGTGCATTGATTGATGAATTTGAAACACACTTGCCAGAACTATGTAGTCGAGGTATGATTCTTACCACCCATTTTAGTAATGCTTTTCAAAATACCCAAATTTTTAACTTCTTTTTCCCTTAATTTTAACTATAGACCCACAAGATGAAAATAAAATTGGAATTGATGGAATTCAAAAGTTTTGTGATGATTTAAGCGTAGATCCTGCCAGTGTCACCGTTTTGGGTATAGCTGGAAATTCAGGGCCACGACTCTATGTGAATTTAGCAAAAAGGAATTTGTAGATGGCATGGCAGAGCTTGGGTAAGTAAATTGGTCTCAGTTTAAACTTTTTCAGAAAGGAAAATACTTTCAACATTAATTATGTTTCAGCAACCTGTAAACTTCATATCAATTTATGTCCTTTGAATATTTTACAAATTTCTTATGCATTTGTACTATTAAACTTTTGGTTTTCTTTTAAATTCCAGTTAAAGTTTTGTTCAGTGTTTTTATTCAGATTAATTTCTTTTGTAACACTTTCTCCTTTTTAATTTTTTTCCTTCCAGTTTTGAATTGACAGTAAATATCCAGGTGTTTTTGTTTGTTTGTTTTCAGCCATTTAATTTATTTCATAATACTGTGTGCTCCATGTATAATTTGTTGTGTTGCTGTATTAAGCGTTAATAAAATGTCATTCTGTCTTTTTGCTTGTAACACCTCTCTGTTCTACCTACAGGGTTGGGATAAAAGCTTCATTCATACCTTAACATGTTTCTTACTTGCTGGATGAGTCGGAGAGGTAAAGGAAAGCACATAAACACCTTCTAATCACTAAGCTTATTGAACTGTTTCAGGAGGTGTGTAAAAGCTGACTTGCTGACTTGCTGCTACTCTGATATCTCAGTGTTGACAACTTAAACTCACTTATTTTTAGCTCCTGAAGGAGCTCAAAAGCCTTAGGTAAACATGTTCTAAGGCTGGGCGGACAGCGTGCTTGTTTTCACTAAACCCGTGTGTCTGTTGTGATGTTAAACTCTATGAGACTTTATTTCTAATATATTACCACATTCCTGGTAGTCGAATAAAACCAACCAAACAAAAGGTATCATTGTAACAATTTGTAACAGCATATGTGTTTGGCATTCTTTTCACCTAGGAAAGCCTAGATGAGTTACCAGTAGTTTTAGAGTAGGAAAGACCTCGTAAAGAAGCGTTCCATTGGCATTGGACTACAAGTTGTCCCACCTGTTAAAATCTCCCCCAAAATGGGCCATTTTGGAAACAAGTGCTTCTTATAGAGACAATTAATGGCATTTCTTAGACATTGTCTAGAAATATGCTATACAAGTAAAATGTTTAAATTCCTATTATCCTATGAAGTATCATAACTTAAAAAATATATTTTAAAGATTTTGAAAGTGAATCTTCCCAAAATGTTTTAGATAATCTCACGCCCTCTTATCTGGAGTATACAGAACATAACTTTAGCTTACAGGTTAATGGTGGTTGGTGGACTGCTCTCTCTCTACACCTCAGGGAGCAGTTAAAGGTGAAACTATTTTTCAAAATATTAAAAGTATTGTGAATGTATTAGTGAACTATATTGTGGAGATAACCTATGTTTTCAGAGATGTGAAGGACTTTGCTTCTAGTCTAAATAGCACTAACCTCTAAAAATACTTTGGCTTTGGCGTCTGCTCTGTTATGACTTCTTCACGTTTTCCTGGCTGTTAACTCCTGACTGCGGTTGGAATACCTGCCTTTAACAGTTAATTCTTCATCCTTTCTTTGGGGGCTGGAGGATTCTTACGTAAACTGAATAAACTTTATGAAATACCTTGACATCTTTTTAAAAACAAAAAACTGTCTGTGTGGATCTTCTCTGTTGAATTCCATGGGTCTTTTTATCTGTCTTTAACCCAACATCACATATTCTTAATTGCTGTAGCCTTAGAGTAAGTCTTGAAATGAATTAGTAAAGTCTTCCTACTTTGTTCATCTACTGCAAGGTTGTTAGTCGGCTTTTATTATTTCAGTGGGGGAAAAAAGAGCCTTTTCAACAAATGATGCTGAAACAACTGGGTAAAGGTGAAAAAATTTAACCTCAGTCCCTCTTTCATATCATATATAAAAATTAATTGGAGCTAGATTGTACACCTGTACAAGATACTGACAACCATAAAGTTTTAGACGAAACATGAAGAGACTATCATCATCTTTGTAACCTTGGGTTAAGCAACACTTTTTCAGGGAAGACATAAAATGCACTAGCCATAAGGAAAAAATTGATAAATTGGACTCCATCAAAGTTAAAAACTTCTGCTTATCAAAAGATGCTTTTAGGGCTTCCCTGGTGGCACAGTGGTTGAGAATCTGCCTGCTAATGCAGGGGACACGGTGTGCGAGCCCTGGTCTGGGAAGATCCCACATGCTGCGGAGCAACTAAGCCAGTGAGCCACAACTACTGAGCCTGCGCGTCTGGAGCCTGTGCTCCGCAGCAAGAGAGGCTGCGATAGTGAGAGGCCCGCGCACCGCGATGAAGAGTGGCCCCCGCTCGCCGCAACTGGAGAAAGCCCTCGCACAGAAACGAAGACCCAACACAGCCAAAAATAAATCAATCAAATAAATTAAAAAAAAAAAAGTTGTAAGTAGAAAGGATTTGTAAAGCCGAAAGCTTGTTATGTGAACACTTACAAAGCAATGAATAACAAATAACCAATATAGAATGAAAGGGGGACATCACTATAGACCCTACAGATTAAAGGACGAGAGTATTATGAACAACTTTATGTTAGTACATTTGAAAACCTGAGTGAAACAGAGAAGTTCTTTCAAAAATGACAACTTACTGAAATGGGCACATGAAGAAATAGTTCCATAACTCTTACAGAATCTGAACCCATAATTTAAAATCTTTTCAAAGAGAAAACTCTTGGCCAGAACTGGTTCACTGGTACATCCTGCCAAGCTTTTAATAAAGAGAATAGCACCAATTTCACACCACCTCTGCCAGAGAACAGTACAGGAAGGAACACTCCGCAATATGTTCTGAGGCCAGCACAACCTAGATAATAAGACCTAGAGAGGACATTTTGAGAGTGGAAAATTACAGGCCACTCTCAGTCATAAGAGTCAAAAGATGCATATGATGAACATAAGATCCAAAAATCCTAAACAAATTTTCAGCAAAATAAATTAAGCCCCCAAAACAAATCAACCAAAAAACCAGGATAATTTGTCATGACAAAGTCTGCTGTAGTCCAGGAATGCAAGATTTTTTTAACATTACAAAGTTGATCAATGCAATTTATCACCGTAACAGAAAAGTGAGGGGGTGGATATTATCTCAGTGCATAACATGGGACTTTTCAAGCTACAGTAGTTACGAGTACACGGCATTGGGGGCCAGATTAGATGAATAGGCCAGTGGAGCAGAATGGAGAGCCCAGAAACAAATCCATGTTTACAGGAACACTTGATTTATGGGAAAGGTGGCCCTTTGGAGAAGTGGAGAAGGGACAGCTTTTCAGTAAATGGTCCTGGGAGAATTATCTAGTCGTATGGAAAAAAACGCATCCTGATCTCTGCCTCACACCATACATGAAAGTCAGTTCAAGTGGGTTGTAGATCTCAGTGTGAAAGGCTGAAGGCAGAAACCTTTAGAAAATAATGGAGGAGAATATCCTCATGGCCATGCAGTAGGGCAGGTTGTAAAACGCATGAAAAATCACTGTAGAGAAGACTGTAGCGTGTACTATGCTAAAATAAGAACTTCTGACCAAGAAACAGCATCGAGAAGTGAAGAGGCATCCACGAGAGGGGTGGGGGCCACGAGATACTCAACTGACAAAGGCCTGTGTCCCTGATACCTAGAGAATTCCCACAGAACAACAAGAAAAAGATAACCTAATTGAGAATGGGCAAGAGACTTGACAAAGCCCTTCACGAAAGATACGTTCCATATAGCCAGTGAAAACACAAGCAGGCGCTCAGCCTCATTCATGGCAGTGTGCAAATTAGAATACACAACTCACTCTTCCAGGACAGCTCCAGAACAGCGCTGGTGGGCAGTCAGCTTGGAGAACTGTTTAACGAGACTCATGAAATCGTGGGTGGGTGTCTGCCTCAACACATTCACTTGTATGCCAGGATCCGTGTACAGAAACCTTTTAGCAACGTTCTTTGTGACCGGAAAACAAGAAACAGCCAAAACATTTACCATCAGTAGCACATAGAAGTTATAAAATATGAATACAGTGGAGTGCTGCGTGACAGTCTAAATTAATTACCTAATTTAAAGTTTAAAAACTTACTTTCTGCATGAATAATTTCAAAGAAATACAGTATGAGGGTACGGAGTATTTTGAAACACTTTTGCAATACGGAGCCTAGTATGTTAGCCTCTATTTTAAATAGATCTGCTGTAGCATCAGGCAGCACAAAAGGTGAAATTTATAGTTATCCTGTAATTCCTTTACTGAGAAAAAAATCATTGTCTTATTTATTTTTATGCCTATAGACACTTAAATAACATGTTTATCAAAAATCATTCACTAGGCACTTCCCTGGTGGCGCACTGGTTAAGAATCTGCCTGCCAATGCAGAGGACATGGGTTCGAGCCCTGGTCCAGGAAGATCCCACATGCCATGGAGCAACTAAGCCCATGCGCCACAACTACTGAGCCTGCGCTCTAGAGCCCGCGAGCCACAACTACTGAGCCCACGCACCACAACTACTGAAGCCCACGCACCTAGAGCCCGTGCTCCGCAGCAAAGATTAGTCCCCACTCACCGCAACTAGAGAAAAGCCTGCATGCAGCAACGAAGACCCAATGCAGCCAAAAATAAATAAATAAATTTTTAAATTAAATTTATTTAAAAAAATCATTCACTAGAGAATTAGAACAGTTACTGATTTTTTCTTTGCTTCGTGAGACTAATTGGAGGAATATAAAATTGTATTAAAGAAAATAATAGCCTCTACAGGAAAATGATTAGATACCTGAACATTTATAAGGTTTTTTTAGGGCTTTTTTAAAAAATAAAGTAAGATGAGTAATTTTATGGCTGCGAACCCCAGATGGAACAATTGATTTTACAATTTCCAAAGTATATTACATGGTCTGTCCTCTGAAGGGTTAAATATAAATTAAAGAGATTGATACAAGTGTTCCTATAATTCCTAGAAAAAGTATGGACAGCAGTGGAAAGGGGTAATCAAAAACAAAAAACCCACAGATGAACCCTTCCTTTCCTTCAGGTTTGTGTGTCTGCTTATGTGTGTGTGAAGATGTACATGTGCTGTATTGTTTTGTGTGTGATGATTCCTTAGCCTGTGCTTAACTGATAGGCTAAAAGAGGAGATAATTAAAGCTCCTTGACTCCATGTTTTGATGTAAGAAGCTTAGCATGGTTTTATACTGGCTAGAGTCTGGAATCAGTTGGCTTTGAAAAATCATAATTTTTGAGGAAGTAAAGTTTCATGATTATTAGCTAATTTTTACATCAGCCCAAAGACCCTTTTTTGACAGAAGGAACATCTTTTTTAAAATTTATTTATTTATTTATTTTTGGCTGTGTTGGGTCTTCGTTTCTGTGAGGGCTTTCTCTAGTTGCGGCAAGTGGGGGCCACTCTTCATCGTGGTGCATGGGCCTCTCACTATCGTGGCCTCTCTTGTTGCGGAGCACAGGCTCCAGACGTGCAGGCTCAGTAATTGTGGCTCACGGGCCCAGTTGCTCAGCGGCATGTGGGATCTTCCCAGACCAGGGCTCGAACCCGTGTCCCCTGCATTAGCAGGCAGACAGAAGGAACATCTTTATGATCTAATTCTAAAGGGAATATCACAGATAAAAATTTTAAGTAGGAGTAACTTCTAAACATTTTCTTACTCAGGAGGTAGGATTTTTCAGAGGTTATTGGAAAGAAAATAGGTGCTATGAAGATTCCTTTTATGGTCACTGGAGTAGCTTTTATTCTTGATTTCAGCTCTCAAGTTCTATAATTTTGAGTTTTGTTGTTATTTTGCAAATGGCCAAGTCCATCAGGACAGCACTCAGCGTGTTTATGTAAGTGATGCTAGGTCTCTGAAAATGCACACTTCTACTTTAGTTGTGTGGTTTGCAAACATACAAATCGGGAACTTTATAAGAAGGGTTTCGAGGACCAAACGAACCTAAAAGTAACTAGATTTAATGTCTGCCAAAAAACTTATTTTTCTTTCTTCCCCAGGTTTACCTCCATTTCTCAATGTGACACTTTTCATCATTAAGATGCGTTGAGGGTGGCGCAGTGGTTAAGAATCTGCCTGCCAATGCAGGGGACACGGGTTCGAGCCCTGGTCTGGGAAGATCCCACATGCCACGGAGCAACTAAGCCAGTGAGCCACAACTACTGAGCCTGCGCGTCTGGAGCCTGTGCTCCGCAACAAGAGAGGCCGCGATAGTGAGAGGCCCGCACACCGCGATGAAGAGTGGCCCCCGCTCGCCGCAACTGGAGAAAGCCCTCGCACAGAAACGAAGACCCAACACAGCCAAAAGTAAATAAATAAATTAATTAATTAATTTTTAAAAAAAGATGCGTTGAGTATAGATTTCCTAAGTGATAAGGATGTAGACTTAGCAGGACGGGACTAATCGTCTAGGCGTAAATGCCGAGGGCCCCATAGGTAAGGTCCAGCCAGCCTTCCCTTCTACCAGCTCCTGAAATTTTCTGACCGTTGCTTTCTTTCTGATCAAGACTCCAGGTTATTTCAGGCTGAGAACATCTCACTCACTTTAAACACATAGGGAACAGAGGCACTTTATTTAAAGTTGGCTGCTACTCATATATTTCTTCTGCTCATCCAGCGTTAGCGATGGACCCTGGAAATCTCAGGTCAGAGCTCCAGCTTTAATAGTTTTTGTCCAGGTGGGACCAAACCAGATTTAGGTAAAAATCTGAAAAGTGATTAGTTGAGTATTTTGCATTTAAAGGAATTTGTTACCTTAAATGTTTATTCATCAGCTTTTCGCATTAATCTAACTGGTGTGCACACGTAAGCATTATTGCAGCATGACTGTTTGATCATCTGAAAGTGATGAGCGCTAGGCGACATGGTTCAAGGTCGTCAGCTTTAGGACGTAACCTTCTCAGCCCCTTGATGTACTTGTGTATCAGTCACGTAGGAAGAAATCAGCGCTAACCTTGCAGTGAGCAGAGAATGAGTCTGTGTTCCAAACACGGTGGGTCGGGGAGCATCCTCTGCTGCAGCCCCGAAACGGCGTTCGTGTTGCGTTAAGACACCGTCTTATGATCGATCCCCACAGCGTCGGTTTGTAGAGAAGTTGTGAAATCGTCGCTACCTTCCAGCCAAGGAAAAATGAAAAATGAGGACGTTGACTTTGACTAGTGACCAAATAAACATGCTTATTTGTCTTGACTTTAAGAAATTCCAAGTCTTTTTTTTAAAAGCTTGTTGTTTTTTTTTTAATAAATGTATTTATTTATTTTTGGCTGCGTTGGGTCTTCATTGCTGCGCACGGGCTTTCTCTAGTTGCGGCGAGCAGGGGCTACTCTTCGTTGTGATACGTGGGCTTCTCATCGGGTGGCTTCTCTTGTTGTGGAGCACAGGCTCCAGGCACGCGGGCTTCAGTAGTTGTGGCACGCAGGCTCAGTAGTTGTGGCTCGTGGACTCTAGAGCACAGGCTCAGCAGTGTGGCTCGCAGGCTTAGTTGCTCTGAGGCATGTGGGATCTTCCCGGACCAGGGCTCGAACCCGTGTCCCCTGCATTGGCAGGTGGATTCTTAACCACTGCGCCACCAGGGAAGTCCCAAGAAGTTCCAAGTCTTTATAGTATTTATATGATCGACTTTTGAATCAGATTCTGTTTTAGTTCTTAAGTGGCAAGGCAGGTCTATTTGGAAAGCACTGTGTCCCTTCCTTTCTAAATGAGTTTTTAACTTGTAGTTCATCACTTAGAAAGTGCATTGAGCTATTTTTTAAAAATAAATGATCTGTGTTAATGGTATCCAGGTCGGTTCAGCTTTCAAGAAAGCCCAATACGTAAGAAAATGAGAGTCTTTGAAATGGTTTAATTAGGGGATACTTATTTACATGTCCAAATAACATAGTACACAAATCCTTTTTTTTTTTTTTTGGCTGTGCTGCGTGGCTTGCAGGATCTTAGTTCTCTGACTAGGGATTGAACCTGGGCCACCGCAGTGAAAGTGTCAAGTCCTAACCACTGGACCGCCAGGGAATTCCCAACAAATCCTTTTTAAAAGACATTTCCCCAGAGTTACAAAATTAGATCACACACGACTTCAGGAACACTTCTGTGAGCATTAGCCCTCATGGCACTCCGAGGTAAGACGGCTGATCGTTACTGAGTGAGTGAATACCAGCGTGCTGAGAAGTAATCACTGTGCAGCGGAAGAAGAAACTGGGGTTCACTAACTGCTCTTTCTCTTTTCTTGCCAGACTTAGAAGTGGCCTTCGCATATTGGAATTTGGTATTATCCGGAAGCCTTAAGTTTTTAGATCTTTGGAACATCTTCTTGTTGGTAAGTGTCTCCCTGCTTGCGGGGGCCCCGCGTGAGGGGTCAGTGGGTGCGGTGGCCGTCCCGTACTAACTGATGGCTTGTCCGCGGGCACTGTGGAGCCAGGGTCTCGCGCAGAGGTCACCAAGGAGCCGACCCGCGGCCACGCTCTGCCACCAGCTGAAAGCGGCACCCGGGGGCTCTGACCCGGCTGCTCCGAGGCCGCCTCCTCTGGACTGTGCACCACTGGGCCCCCCCAGCTGTGTTCACGGGCTGGGACTCCTGAACGTCTTGTGCATCGCTCGGGAGGTGTGGAGGGCTCAGCTGGCCCCGGGGGGGGCGGGTCCTTCGGGGCGGGGTCTCGGCTGCGGCTGCGGGGCGGTGCAGGGTGCGGGCCGCCCTGACCTCCGGAGGTGGCCGTGCTGTCCTGCTCAGGCCCCCCCTGCACGCGAGGAGCAGCCCTCCCACTGGGTGGCGGGGCGGGGGCTGTGTGGGAAGGCCCAGCCCGGGGAAGGACCCCAGAATGCCACGCAGCGGAGGGACACGGGGCTCCCGCGGGACGGCAGGTGCAGAAGAGCACGCGTGCTGTGCCGGTTACGCGCGTGTTCTGAGGTGCGAGACGAGCTTGCGAGCCGTCTGTGAATTGTGTGCGTGTGACGTGTGCAGACGGGCCCACAGCGGCACCTGCTGCCTTAGGAGCTGGGAGCCTCTGGGAGATAAAGGGGAGGCCGGGCCGGGGCCGGGGCTGCCCCTTCAGCTGCGGGCAGGTATCCTGCACGTGTTTGCTGCACCTGAAGTACCGAGGAGCAGAGACATGTCCAGAAAAGTGTCCCATCCCACTGCAAAGAACTCCCTGGTATTTAGGAAAATAAATGTATCAAAATACTACTTGCCTGCACTGTTTCTGAATTGGTTTGGGGGTTAGGTGAAGAGATTAAAAAGTGCTGCCTCTCGATTTGAAATAAAAGTTTATAATTTTTGTATTTTTAAAGTTTTATTTTAATTTGTGTTTAAATAAGTCTGCTTTCTACATCTGCACATTGGCATTATGTAACTCTTAACGTTTACCCAAAGCGTTATTATTATTTTAACTTTTGACAATATTGTTCCGGTACTTATTCCTTATCAAATTCTGTTCTGAGATTACCAGGCCAGTAGAACACCTGAGAGCTAAGTCTGTATCGTAAGTCTGGTGGTTTTTTTCTCTTGTGTATTAGGAGCATCGCAAGAGATCAATCCCAAGGAACACTTGGAACCTTCTGCTAGATTTTGGAAACATGATTGCAGATGACATGTCCAGCTATGATGAAGAAGGTACGAGAAGTAGTCGGACTTCAGGCGATGGCCAGAGGCACTGATGCGGGCGCACACGTCTCTGCCCCCGGACCACGGGTCAGTGACGGCAGCGCAGGCCCCGGGGCGGACGGCACCTGCTGACTCCTGGCCCGACCCCGTCCGGAGACGGGGTTGGTGAGCACAGTGACCGGTAGTCAGTTTATTATGTCTTGTAAATCGCACAGAAGAAAATACAGCTTCATATCTAGTTCAAGTCAGGAAGACAGTTGTCTGAGCGAAAGCATTTCAGAGTGGATGTGCAGAGGCCCTGAGGCAGACCTCAAGCAGGACAGTCACTGGGGCCCGCTGCCCCGCGTGTGGCTGCAGCGGCTCTTCCATCGCACCGCCGAGGCTCACGGAAGATTGCAGCCTCCATTCACTCACCTGAGCACGATCACGCCTGCTGAGGCCCCCACCCCAAACATTTCAGGACTCGGGGAGCGTTTGCCTGCCTTCTGAGCTGTGGGCGCTGCCCCGTTAGGGAAGGATGCCCACCCCCCCCGGCCCCGCCCACCGTCAGCTCCCTCTGCCCGGCCAGGAGGTGACCGTGCACGTTCCCGGCGGGGTCAAGGGTGGGCGGTCCTCACAGGGCCGGGTCCACACAAGCACACCTGCACTTGCCAACCCTGGTCTGGCTAGAGCAGAAGAGGGTCACTTTAGCCAATTCTTTAAGTGGAGCACAGGCTATAGAAAGTTAAAATCATTTGAGTTCTTGAAATATAAAAGTTGGATTGTGAAAAAATGCTTTGAATATAAAAATATTGCTCTAAATCGTTGATTTTTTAAAAAAATCTGTTTGCTTTCCTTCAGGAGCATGGCCTGTTCTTATAGATGATTTCGTAGAATATGCACGGCCAGTGGTCACAAGTGGTAAAGGCAGCCCTCTCTAGGCAGAAAATCGAGATGGATTAAGGTGAAAAGGGAACTGTCCTGCAGGAGACACTGGTCAGCTATGCCTGTCGCCCATTTTGGAAGTCCTCCTGACCAGTCGTGAGACTGGAGACCCTCTCCTGCTGCTTAGAGAAGACACCGCTGACTGGACACCGCACGGAGACCCTCTGAGCTCGCTGCTGGGGCGCCCAGAGACGGGGCCCTAGCTGTTGCTGTAAGAGACCTCTGCATGATTTCCGCATTTACGGAGGAGCTGGGGCCTGTCTGCAGGCTGCAGGGTCGCTGTTGATCATGACCCAAAGCGAGGCTGTGCTCACCGCACTCGCTGAATTGTCCGTAACCACCCCTGAGAAACAGTACAAGTCAGGCTGCTGGAAACGTGCCCTAAAGAAGACGATCGTCGTGGATGCTGACGGTTTTAAACTTGGTGCCAGGGTTAAGATTTATATTTTTTGAATCATCAAGTGTCTAGATTTATCAGCTCTATTTTCATTTCACTTTTCGCTGGATGTTCATCTGGGAATCATTTTACAGGTTAATGCGCTGCTGCAGTTTGCACAGCGATGGTGTCATCGTGATTCCAGAAAAGTGTTCTTTTAAATTGCCTGCAAGTCAGTAGGTCTGCTTTACTTCTAATAATGTCAGCTGAACTTTCTAAGAAGCTTCATAAAGTATGCTTTTAAAAAAACTGTATTTAAAAGGACATTTTTCCATGAAAAATTATGTTTCATGTTTAATTATAGATTTAAACATCAGCATTCTCTCCTTTCAGCCGTCTGTGACATGAGTACTGTTCAACCACCTGCCCTCATACGGTTGTCACATTTGGGAGGTAAAATACACATTGTTGTCCCAAAAACCCCACACCAGAAACCATGTCATGTGCAGGTGGACGTGTGTGTCCGCGTCCCGTTGCCCGGCCTCCTGGTGCTCCCCTGTCGGGGGGACGCTGTCCAGAATCGCCGTGTGGACCCCACCTCGTACTGGGAACGATCTTCACGCCACAGGTGTGCTTGTTGCCCAGCCCGCAACCCCGTTCGTGAGACAGATAAATCGGGGTAATTTCACAGGAGAGAAGAATTCACTCAGATTTCCAGAAAGTGTGCCTAAAATGTGTAGTTGGTTTGGCGTCCAAAAATGTGACCCATCAGGCCTGGGGCCTGGAGACCCAGTCTGGGCGGGGTCAGCCCGTCACGAGGTGCAGGGCCAGGGAAGTCACCTGATCTCTCCCAGGCCCCGCTGCCCCGTCCTCTACCTGTAAGACTGGGGTTCTAAGAGGCTTTAATAGAAACTTCAACAATTGTAACACGTCCTTCGAGGCTTCATGGGTTCTGACATGCAAGAGTTCTGTTCAGAGAGCTTATGGAACTCGGACGGGCCTGTAAGAATCATGAGGTCTGTGGCACTGTTTCATTCTTGAGATTTAAAGTCATGTGGAGAAAGGTGTTCTGTGGAGTTGTTTATCAACAGACACCAAAGCACCAGTGACAAAGGCTCTTCAAACACTGCAGGTTTCCCTTCTGTAATAAACGTTTGAGTCATGCGTGCTGGGAAAGTGCTGAGGACTCTGGAAACACTAAAATTCTCTTCCTGGCGTCACGGTGCCTTTCAGTTCTGTCCTGGGACGCTCGGCCCTGGATGTCAGGGTCCTGGTCCCACGTCAGGGGAGTGGCCACCACACTTGGGACCCTCCCAACCTGTGTCCAGCCTGCCGCCTTGTCACAGGATCACGTCCCACACGGACGGCCTGGGTCACATGCTTTCCTTTCTAGGTATCACGTGGTATCTGCTAAATACACCTGTTCCATGTGGGCGGTCACAGATCTCATAATACACGAATTTCCTTGAACTGACGGGAGTTACATAGCTAACTGATCCACTGAAACGCAAACTATAAATACAGTGAAGACACGCGGATTAACCAAACGTGAGAGGTTTAGCACACGTGGGCTCCCCGTGCCTGCCGGGAGTTCCTGGGCTGGACAACATCACCTCCTTCCGTGTTGGCGACATCGTACACGTCGGTGTGTTCTTTTACGTTAGTAAACGCTTAAGTGGGATATTACCTATGTCTCCGGCTCCAGGCTCCGTGGGGACAGCCATACCCACGACTCATGGCACACGGCCAGGGCTCGGCAAATGCTGCAGGAACGAGGCAGTGGGCTCGCCTTGCCGCTTCCTCTCGGCTGACGTCGGCCGGATAGTGTGCGGTTGCTCTTAGCGTCTCCGACGACAGTGTCTGCTGCCTCAGATTCAGCAAGAGAGACCAGCAGAAGACGGTACCTCTGCTTCAGTGATAAATGGTTCTGCCACGTGGTGCCTTCCTCCCCACGTGGGTGGCTGTCTGGGGGGCTGCCCTCGGGGGGTGGGGGGAGCCTGCACCCTCGCAACCCGGGCCAGCTGCACTGGTCGTAAAGGGCTTTTG
Organism: Balaenoptera acutorostrata; assembly: GCF_949987535.1. Classification (NCBI taxonomy): domain Eukaryota; kingdom Metazoa; phylum Chordata; class Mammalia; order Artiodactyla; family Balaenopteridae; genus Balaenoptera; species Balaenoptera acutorostrata. The sequence continues at coordinate 461,157 of NC_080081.1, forward strand.
CTTCAGGGCCTCTCAGAACTGTGCCCACCGGAGTCGTGTTCCAGAACCTCACTTTGAATAAGTGCTGTGATGATACTACCTGTTCATTTACCTTTTCTTTTTATTTCTTGCCACGCCACGCGGCGTGCGGGATCTCAGTTCCCCGACCAGGGATCGAACCCGTGTGGAGTTGTAACCACTGGACTGCCAGGGAAGTCCGACCCGTTCATTTAAAGGCATCTTAGTATCTTGTTATCGAAAGAAACTTAAGTTTTATCAGACGTGTTTCTTACATCCCGCCTGACGCCCTCCTGCTTGTCCTGGTCTCACGTGGGACCAGGACCTGGGGGACAAGGGGCCTGGGGACAGAGGTGGCAGCTCTCCTGACCCCTCTTTTCAAGTCAAGGTCCCTGGTTTGCAGGGGTTCCCCCCACTCTCAGCCTCAGCACGGCCGTGAACACCCTCCCCGCGGAACGGGATCGGCGGGAGGGCGCTTACGGTGCGTGAGCCTTCACGGCGGCGCCCTCGCCAGCCCTTGGGGCTCCGGGCTCTGCGCACACACGGAGCGGCCGGGAGGCTGGCTGTCGGGGAGCCTTTGCCGACGCTGGGCCGCGGGGACGCCCGTGATCACGCGTGTGGCGGCTCCACGTGCTTTCCCCCTTCGCACGGGGCAGTTTTCTACCATAAACACGCTTTATAATCAACGAATCCTCCGGAAAACAGAGCCGTGCGTGTGACAGCCGAGTCGCAGTGTGGAGGCCGCCGGGCGCGATCCCATGTAACTGAAAGTCCCAGAAAGGCAGAGCCGCAGAGACCAAGTGGGTGGGTGGAGGCCCGGGGAGCAGAGGGACCAGGGGCTGGGGCGGGCCCTCAGCCTGGACTGCGGGGAAGGTTGACACACGCGCGTGACTGGACCGAACGCAGTGAGCCCGACGGTGCGCGAATTACACCCGGAAGCTCCAGAAACGTGCGCATCTCCCCGGGGCGCCGTGCAGACCTCCCCCCGAAGCGGTGGCTGTGAGCCCGGCGATGCGCTGAGCCGCAGGTGCCCCCGCGGGAGAGCCAGCTCTGGGCGCACCACGTGGCTGCGGGCTGCGGGCCCAGACGGTTTCCCCATTGGTGCCGCCGCCCGGGGCAGAAGAGGGCGCCTGGCCACTCGGGGAGGCTCCCGACGGCGACGCGACGACCAGAGCAGAGGCCAGCGGGGCGAGCTGAAGGCTGGGTGCCCGGCAGCTGCCGGCAGAGATGGAGAAGTTTCAGGCTGCGATGCTGCTGGGGGCCGTGGGCGATGCCCTCGGGCACGGACACGCCTTCGGGGAGGACAGCGCCTCGGGCCCCAAGGTCCAGAAGGAGCTGGGAGAGGTGGGGGGACTGGACCACCTTGTGCTCTCGCCAGAGAAGTGGCCGGTGAGTGACAACACCATCATGCACATGACGACGGCAGGGGCCCTGGTCACAGGTGAGGCTCAGCCCCGGCGTGCCGGCGGGCCGGAGGGCGGGCGCGTGGGGTCCCGTGGTGAGGGTGAGCCCGGAGCCCGGGGGTCACCCGCTGCGGCTGCTGAAACCAGCTGGTCACACCCGGGTCCCCAGCCAACCGGCCGTGCCGTGGGTTGTGTTCCCACGCAGCCTCTCGGGTGACACTGCCACTCTCTGCTCATCTGCAGCCTCAGGTTCTCAAACCCGGACTTTTCACTGTTTCGTAAACGTTCACTTGGCCGAGCCTCCGTCTCTAGGGTTAAAACCAACCGAATGGCTCGCTTCGGGGTTTGGAATGAGGGCTCAGCTTTTCACCGCAGGTAGTAAGCCTGCTTCTGAGTTTATTTCAACAACACGTAAAATAATAAGCCAGTTTGAAATGTGGACCCATTACAGTGATATTTTGGGGGAATTACTTCTAAATTCCAATGAACTGTGGTTAAAACGCCGCCTACCAAAATAGGATTTAGCCTGGAGAGTTGCTGCAGTTTCCCAGTTGTCCTAAGAAAATGCTACGATTTGAGGGGAGACAACGTTTCCGAAGGAGCAGGGTGATTTAGGAGCAAGTCTCACTGAGTTTCAGAGAAGCGGCGGGTGTCTGTGAGGCGGGGCTCCCCCACGAGTATCGAGTGGTGAGCACTTCACTGCCAGATCAGAACTCGAGCTGGCTCTGAAGTGGCTGGAATGCGCGTGTCACCACGTGCTCACCCCGCCGGCCGGTGCCAGCAGCCGGGCTTAGCTCTGCTGTCACCGCACAGGAATGCCATCTGCTCTGCCGGGTCCCCAGGAGCCGGGGGGAGAGCCAAGGCACCCCGGATAAGACAGTGTCACAGCAAGCTAGCGCAGCAAGCGTCCTGAGTCTGCCAGCTCCGAAGCTGGGGGCAGCGGGGGCTGATTGTGCGGCTTTCAGGCCGGTTCCCGTGTGCCCTCGTGCTGGCCCTCACCTGGCAGAGCCCACGGCGTGTCTCCGTCCCGTGCGGCGGCGCCCAGGACAGCTCCCGGCTCGGCCCCCCACGAGAACGTGCTCCCCCGGGGTGGATCGAGTCACGTCCTCTTGGCAGGAATAGGGCGGAATCCGCCCCGGGTGAGGACGGTGGCAGCGGGCCTGGTTCCGACGGCTGCGGGCGCAGCTGGACGGACACACGCCCTCCGGCCGGCGGGTCACCAGGGCGCGCTCGGGCGGGCCTGCGCCCCCAGAAACTCGGCAAGCGGACGTGTTTCCAGCTCCCTAAACATCCAAGTTGGAATTTCATTTAAGTTTAGTTTTCAAACAGCCCAGCTTTTTTCTTTACTAACAAACTGCAGCCTGTGGAAGGGGCCTCTGAGCCCCTGAGTCACAGCGACCGCAGGCTCTGACTGTGGCCGGTGCTGCTCTAAGTGCGGCGGCGTCATCGGGTGCTCGCACCGCCCTGCAGGTCGACTTTATCACGAGGGGCCACAGACAAGGGAGCCGACGCGCAGAGCGGGGTCCAGTCCACACTCACTGTTTGGCGCTGAGTAGCCTGCCCAGCGTCACACCGTGAGCGTGGCCTGGACCCCAGACAGCGTCCTGCCTGCAGCTGAAGCACCACCCGCCTCCTGGGGCTGCTGTGCACGCAGTACTGCAGGGGCCCCGACGGACAGCGGCTCTCCACGCGGCTTCCAAAGACAGGCAGACACCCGGAGGGGAGGGGCGGCCCCCGAGGCCTGAGCCGCAGCCCCGCCCAGGCCGGGTCCCTGGTGCCCGTCAGCTGTGTGGGCAGGTGCGCCCTGCCCTGCACTGTCCAGTCTGCTCTCCGTGTGACCAGGCACCTTGGGCCCCAACTTTGGAGGGTGCGTGGCCTCTATCCACCACGCTGTGGATTCATTTAATGGCAGAAGCGCTCAGGCTTTGCGATCGAAATCCATTGGCCAGCTCTGGCCTCGGCAAGTGACCGCCCCTCACTGAGCCTCGTCTGGGAGGAGACGGTAGACAGACAGGAGCCTGACCCTGCAGTGGTGGGTGCGTGGGGGGGGCGTCACGTGAGGCCACCCAGATACAGGTCAGCCAAACCCGGTGCCACCCAGGTGACAGCCTGGGCGCCCCTGTCCTGTGGCCCGTGATCTCCGAGGGACTCGAGACCACGCTTGTCCCCAGAACGCCTTCCCACGAGGAGGCAGTGGGGACGGTGGGCAGCGGGGACTTGGCCGCTTCGCTGACAGGGAGATGGGAGAGGGTCAGCTCCCCGTACCCTGGACGTGGGTCCCCGAGGGCCCGAGGAACAGGCAGGTTTCGGGCCAGTCGGGCCTCTCAGGGATAGAATCGTGAGCCGTGTATGAGGATCCTGGGTTTTTCTAGATTCTGGTGTGTAACTAGAAGAGGCACAGCAGCAAAATACAACATCCGAAATTCAGTGAGATCCACAGCGCATTGTTCGTCTGCGGTCAGGTTTCTCCGGGGAGCCAGGGTCCTGTGAGCCGACCCCAGACTCTCCCTCCTCCTGGGGGGATGGGGCCGGACGCTGGTCGTGGCTTCCCTTGTCGCTGCCCTCCACCCGCCCCTCGTCTGACCCTGTCCTCCACACACCCCCTTCCGCCCCAGACTTCTGGTGCCTGGACGACCTGTACCGTGAGATGGTGCGGCGCTACGTGGACGTGCTCGAGAAGCTCCCGGGGCAGCGGGTAGACCCGGCCACCATCGAGGGCTGCTCGCAGCTGAAGCCCGACAACTATCTCCTGGCCTGGCACACACCCTTCAATGAGAAAGGTCAGAGCATGAGTTCCTCTCCCTCTCAGGCCACGGGGCTGCAGGGCCCCGCGACACTACCCTGCCTGTCACCCCCTTGACTGGCCGCCCAGGGAGCCCGCCAGCCTGGCCGCTGGCTTCAGGGCCACTAGCGTCCCCAGCTCCTCTGTCACCAGCCCTGGTTTATTTTAAGGAACGTTTTCCCACTGCTTTCCCTTTAAATGTGTTATTTTTAGCCAGTGCATCAAGGAAAGCACACACCACCTGCATAAATGTCTGTCTCTGTGATGATATCATGTGTCCTCGGGGTGACGTTATCAGGCAGCTGCAGTCTCTGCCCCCAGGGCCTCTGCTCCTGGGGTCCTGGACCCGCCCTCTGGGTTGACGCGGAGGGCAGACCTGTCCCTCTGGGTTTACCTTGAAGGATGCCATCAAATCAAATGTTACTGGCACATAAAGAAGCAGGAAACATGGTCCATAATAAAGACAAACATCAGTAAATCAGAACTGACGAGCCCTGACACAGTCATTAAAGTTACCAGGTGAGGATATAAAATAGTGTGTATTCTATATATTTTTTTTTGTATTCTATATTTTTGAAAGGTTAAATAGAGACATGTAGGTATAAAAAAGACCTACATCACAGTTCTAGAGAAAAACACTACAATGTCTGAGTTTAAAAATTCACTGACTGAGATTAACAGCAGATTAGACATTTCAGAAGAAAAGATTCGTGAGTTCGAAGGCACAGCGATAGAAACTATCCAAAATGGGACATACAGAAAAAAAAAGAACCCCAGAATGTGGAAAGGGCACCAGGGAGCCACGGGACAAGTCAAAGCACTAACACACCTGTAACTGGAGTCCTTAAGAGAGGAGGGGGGACAAAAAAAGACGGGAAGAAATAGTGGCCACATTTTTCCAAATATGGTCAAAAACATAAACTCACATGCCCAAGAAACTCAATAAATTCCAAGCACAAGAAACACGAAACAAACTACACCAAGGCACATAGCAATCACACCGCTCAAAACTAATAATAAAGACAGGAACACGCCTCCAGCACCGACCGCCAAGGCGAGGACGGCAGGTTCGCGTCAGAAGCAGAGCCATCCGGGTGCAGAGCGAGCGCCAGCCAGACCGACGCCCAGAGGACGCCTTCCCGAGTGAAGGCCAAGTGGCCTTTGCAGGCAAACGAACCGAGGAGTTCATGCCGGGCGGGTGCCCAGGGAGAGATGCCCAGGACGTCCTTTGGGCAGGAGGACACCGCCAGTGGGGCAGGGAGTCGGTGGAAATGGCGAGGACGCAGGTGTTGACTTTTATTATTTAACCCTCTCTAAAAGATGTGGCATTACAAGTAATAACGAGGTGCCGCAGCGTTTATCAAATATGTCAAAGCAAATGCCTGACACCCCAGCACGGGGGCGCTGCGAGGGTCAGGGCCCCATTCAGCCCTGAAGTGGGGCAGTGTCCCGCGAAGATGGACCCAAGGCAGCTGCTCAAACCCCCGGACAGTGACAGCTCGTAAGCCAGCCAGACACGAAATGGAACGCTTTCAATGACACTCGCTGGGGGAGCAGCCGTCGTGCGACCTGGGCCCTCAGCTGGGTCAGGCAGCGCTGGCTGGACGGTCCCCTCTGTGGGGACCAGGAGGCGCGGCCCTTGGCCCAGACGCCCCTTCCCTGGCAGGAGACGCCTCTCCGTTGTGGGTCCGCATCCGGCACCACGTCTGCCCCGTGGGGAGGGGACAGGGCCTCCCCCGCAGCCCGGGAGGCTGCATGCGGCCCGCCGCCTGGCCCGGCCCCGGGAGCGGGGAGCGGAGACCACACAGACCTCGAGTCCTCTCCTCCCCACGAGGAAAGCCGGCTCCAGCCGGTCTGCGCGCTGAGTGCTCCGCGGCTCTGACCCCTGTGGGCCCCTCCCTGCTGGAGCTGCGCCCGTGATGGTCTTTTCCGTCCCCCACCCGCGGGAATACTCATCCGGACGGAAGCGAATCTTCCCGCTCCATAACGTGCCGTCCTCTTGGCAGGAAAGAGAGAGAAGGGTGCAAATAACAGGTAGGACAGGCAGGAAACCCAGTACCAAGATGATGCCATCACCTCATTGTCAACCATCACAGCAAACGAGAGTGGTCTAAGGACCCCAAACAAAAGGTCAGACGGGACAAAGAAGCAAGTCCCAACTCTGTGCTGCTTGTAAAGGACACACTTTAAATACAAACAGGTTAGATGGGAAAAGACACGCCGGTTGACACTAATCAAAGGGAAGCTGGAGTGACTCCTTCAAAAACACCCAAAGTGAAGAATGTCACCAGGGGAAAAAGGAGGCACCCGTTCGTCGGGAGAAGTAACAAACCTGGAAGTTTATGTGCCGCGTAACAAACCTTCAAAATAGATGGAGCAAACACTAATAGAGCTGCACAGAGAAGCAGACAAACCCACAATTATAGGCAGAGACTTCGTAGCAAGTTCTCAAACCAATGACTTCATCTTTACTGTAAGAAACTAGAAAAAGAGCAAAAGAGCCCAAAGAAAATGAAAGAAAGGAAAAATTGAAAGTCAGAGCGAGAATCAATGGCATAGAAAACAGAAACATAATAGAGAAAATCAACAAAACCAATAGCTGACTCTTTAAGAAGATAAAAAACTGATACTCTTCTAGCCATAATGATCAAGAAAAAGAAAACACAAATTACCAGTATTGACAATGAGGGGGTGACGTCACTACAGATTCTACAGAAATTGAAAGGACAGTGAAGGTATATTATTAAAAGTTTTATACCAATAAATTTAACAACTTAGATGAAATGGATAAATTCCTTGAAATACATAAACTACCAAAGGTCACTCAAGACTAAACAGGTCACCCAGGTAACATTAAATCTATGAAGGACCTTACAAGGAAAACTCTGGGTCCAGGTGGCCTCAGTGGAGATTCTAGAAACAGTTAAAGAAGCAATGGTACCAACTGTACACAACTCTTCCAGGAAAGTAAAGAGGAGGAATGCTTCCCAAATGCATTCTTCTGCCCTCCTGACGACTCTGCTAAGAGAATGAAAAGGCAAGCCACGCGTCTGTTTATATAAAACTCTACAAAATGCAAACTAACCTGTGGTCGGTGAGGAGGGCAGAAGGGGCACAAGAAAACTTTGGGGGTGATAGATATGTTTGCAATTTTTATTTAGGTGCCAGTTTCACAGGTGTATTTTTGTCAGGACAACTGGCATTCCTTAAATATGTGCAGTTGATTGTATGTCAATTATAACTAAATGAAGCTGCTTTTAAAAAGAGGAAACATGTCATTGAAGACATACTGTGCGTGCAATTCTCTCTCCTACGTTTTCCCAGAAGGAGCATTTCCTCATCCCATCAAAAATCCTGTTTTTAATGGCTGCATATGGCTGCTTTGCAATTTCTTTCCTCTCTTTTCTTCGTCAGGAATGTGGGCAATTTCCCTATTTTTGACTCATTTAAGTGACCCTATGATAAACATGGTAGCACATAGTTTTTGTACATCTTCATATGGTTCGTGAGAGCTAGACTGCCGGCGTTGGAATCACTGTCACAGAGGTCTAAGACCAGGTATCCCACGTTCCACGCAGGCTCCGGGTTTGGTGCTGCCACCAAGGCGATGTGCGTGGGCATGCGGTACTGGCAGCCGGAGCGGCTGGAGACGCTGCTCGAGGTCAGCCTGGAGTGCGGCCGGATGACGCACAACCATCCCACAGGTGACGCAGCCGCGGGCGGCGGGGAGGCGTGGGGAGGCCGGACGGGAAGGCCTTCTCCCCGCTTCAGAGTCGGGCACGTCACAAGAAAAGCAGGACGGCACCGGTTCCGAACGAGCCTGGGGTCTGGCTGGAGCCCCGGGAGCCAGCGCTTCTGCCGGGCTGTCCAGCGGGGAGCCAGCCCCGCCGTCGGGCCCCGTGGGCACTGTGTGCCGCGTGCGCCGCGCCCTGGCCGAGTCCGCCCCCCCACCGTGTGTCAGGACAAAGCGGGTCGAATAACAGCACCGCTCAGGGTGCGCAGGGGGCCCACACTCCGGGCTGCCCCCCCCAGGGTCGGGCTGCAGACGGAGGGCAGGCCTGCTGGCCCAGTGCCCGCCCCTGAGACGTGACCGGGGAGCAGACAGCTCCAAACTTCCGGAATGGAGAACCCTCCTGAGTTCTGGCTGAGCTCGGCTCCCGGCCCCCGAGGTCGAGGGAGCCAGCTGCTCTTGGTGACTGTGCCCCTTTCAAGGTCACCTGCAGGGTCCGGGCTCACTGGTGTCGCCCCCTGAGCTGCGAGGGCCATCCTGTGCCCTCCACGAAGCAGCCAGCGCGGGCGCCGTGGCACCTGAGGCGTGGACGTGGTAAAACACGCCGCTGAGTCCACAGCAGGCGCGGCCGCTGAGCCACGGACCCCACGGCTGAGCCCGTCAGATCTCTGAGCACAAAGCCATGTAATTCAGCCGGGTGGCAATGTCCAGGTGGTGGAGAGGAGTTTGCTAGCCCCCGACTCAGCAGAAGTGAATTAAACACAAACAGCCTTTCAACAGGAAAATGTTGGACGTTTGGAAACAATGCCATGAGTACAAGAATTTAAACATCTAGGACATTAGTTAATTTATTGCCCACTCTTATTAAAGAAATGTTGTTTCACATGTTTAAGAGCTGGGTAATTTATATATTTCTAAGCTGGTGACTAGGGTCAGACAGCACACACTTAATACCGGGAAGCACTCCACTCTCCTTTGCAATTTTTGAACTGCCTTTGGAGGCAAGTGTCAATTTTTCTTACCTTTATTGCCTGGGAGCGTCGCGTCCCAGATCTGGAGCTGAAGCACCCTGTGACGGGAGGTGGGCGGTGGCAGGCGGTCAGGACGGCAGCTGGACCCCGGGCGCGAGAACCAGACGCTCGTCGCTGCCCCAGAAGTGGTCGCGGCTGACGCCTCCCTGGGGCCCCGCTTCCCGTGGCTGCTCGCGGGGCAGCTCGGCAGGTGCTCGCCTGGGCTTGGACCCCTTCCGACAGCAGCGCTTGGAGGCGGGGACCGTGCTCTCCCCACCCCACCGCTGCCCCCTTGCAGACGGTAACTGAAGGTCAAATTCGCAAAGCCCAGGGACACAGCGTGTCCAGCACCTGGGAGGGGGCGTGGCTGGTGCCAACTTTGACCCTCTGTCCTGCCACCCCAGGCTTCCTCGGGTCCCTGTGCACGGCCCTGTTCGCGTCGTACGCCGTTCAGGGGAAGCGGCTGGAGCAGTGGGGACGAGACATGCTGAGGACGGTCCCGCTGGCCGAGGAGTATTGTAAGAGGACCATCCGACACCTGGCAGGTGAGCCCGGCCTCCCTCCCGACACCGTCCCCCGGCACCTTAGAAGGAGGTGGGCTCCAGCCACACCCAGGGCAGACTTGGACAGACTGGGGGGGCCGTGTGACAGGCTCACCCCACAAAGGAGGTCTGCAGTATCGCCTGGCCCGAGGGCAGCGGGTCAGGCGAGCAGGGGGATCCCCTCTGGGTCCTCGAGATGCGGGTGCCGCACCCCCCACCCCCCACCCCCGTCACCCACGAGCCGTTGCAGCTGCTGCTCCAGACTTCGCGGCAGCATCTTCCTAAAATGACTCCAGAAAAGTCGCTTCAGCGTCTCTGGGGCTTGCAGGTCAAGCTGCTAGTTAGGGATAATGAACGTCCTCTCTCCTGGCTTTGCAGGCACAGTGTTGAATTAATAAAAATATACAGGTTCAGGGCTTCCCTGGTGGCGCAGTGGTTAAGAATCCGCCTGCCAAGGCAGGGGACACGGGTTTGAGCCCCAGTCCGGGAAGATCCCACGTGTTGTGGAGCAACTAAGCCTGTGCGCCACAACTGCTGAGCCCGCGTGCCACGAGCTCGTGCTCCGCAACAGGAGAAGCCACCGCAGTGAGAATCACGCTCACTGCAACGAAGAGTAGCCCCCGCGCAGCAACAAAGACCCAACGCAGCCAAAAATAAATAAAATTAGTTAAAAAAAAAATACACAGGTTCAGAATTTTCAAAAGAAGCCACTTAAAAATTCTGTGATTACTGCCTTAGTTCAGTGCATTGTCAAGCAATTCTTTGGGTTGGTTTCGATCTCCATCTTCCTTGCTGGCATTTCAAAGTAGCTACAATGTGAGCATTTTCGAACTTCCGGAGCCATAGTTAAGGTGAGGCGCCAGGCCCTCCTCTGCCCCAGACTGGGCAGAGGGCGTGGGCTCTGCCTCCTCCCTCCCGCCTGCTGCCCACGGCGCCCAGCTAGACGGCCGCCACAACCCACTCACCTGCTCTTTGTGTTTAGAATACCAGGAGCACTGGTTTTACTTTGAAGCTAAGTGGCAGTTTTACTTGGAGGAGAGAAAAATCAGTGAGGACACGGAGAATGAAGCCAGCTTTCCCGACCGCTACAACGCGGAGGAGAGGGACAAGGTAGGTCTGCCGGGCCGACATGGCTGGGGAGCAGGAGCTGTCGGGGCCGCCGCCCAGCACCCCCGGCTGTACGGAACCCCGTGGTGGAGGTGGGCTGAGGGAGCAGCTGGAAGGGGGGGCCGTGGAAGGCTTCTCAAAGGAAGCCCATTTGAAATGGATGGTGCTTTTATCTTTTCATTTTCTCTGATTATAAGCACGATTTGTGTTAGAAAAGTTGAAAATGTGAAAATAGTCCATCTCACTTCATCTCTTCTAGGGACTGGGGATAGAGGGATGAATAAGTCTGTGCAAACCACCGGCATTCCCCATGCTGAGAAAACCCCCCTAGTGGCTGAAATCGTCAGGATTGTGTTTGGTAGCATAAGAGAAACCGCTGTAACTGCGGTTTAACCAAGATAGAAGTTCATTATCCTCACGTCAAGGGAATCAGAGCTGAGTCAGAAGCCCCTTGCAGTGAGGAGCTGAGGATCCTTCTGTCTGGCTGCTCTGCTGTTTGGCGAGCACGCCTCATAGTCCAAACTAGCTGCTCCCACTCCAGCCAGCACATCTGCATTCCAGGTGTCAGGAAGGAGCAGGGGAAGAGGAAGGGTCCACCCTTCCCTTTTTAGGTGCTTCTTCCCGCCCTTTCACTTATCTCTCATGGGCCCCCCGATGCAGAGAGACTCAGAAACACCGTTCTTCCTGTGGAGATGCCGTTGCCCCAAACCGACACTGACTCCACTGCTAAGGCACAGGGGTGCGGCCTGCCCGCGTCCGCCTCCCGGCCCTATCTGGCCCCTGCCCCTCGTCAGCCTCCTCCACAGACCCACAGGGGCCTGCTCTGAGCCACCAGCTGCTCAGGCCGCCGTCGCCTCCCCCACCATGTCCTCCGGCCGGCCTGCGGCCCTGACCACACGCGGCACCCCTGCCCGGCCTCGCTTGTCCCTGTGCCCCACGCAGACCGCACGTCATGCAGTGGCGCCCGGCCGTGCTGTCACAGCACTCCAGACCCCTTGACGGCTGTCTCTGTCATAGACTCTGCTGCCCGGCAGCTGGCGTGTTTGTTTATCTGCGGGACGGCTCGGGTGAGAGACACGGGAAGCCAGTCGTTCCCGCTCAGCGTCCACCCGCAGCCCTGGGGCAATGCCTGGCACACAGGGGCGTCACGTAAGCGCGCAGATGAACCCGGAAGCTCGTGCTCTAACGCACGGGACATGGTTCCCGGCGGCCTGTGCCTCTGACCTGTGGCGCTTTCTCCAGACCTACAGGAAATGGAGCTCGGAAGGTCGAGGGGGCCGGCGGGGCCACGACGCCCCCATGATTGCCTACGATGCCCTTTTAGGAGCCAAGGGCAGCTGGACGGAGCTCTGCCACCGGGCCATGTTCCACGGAGGTGAGATGCACCCTCTCGCGACTGTGAAGTAAGAGGCTACCAGCCAGGCCCTCCTGCTGGGCCCGGGCTCCCCACCTACACTGCTGGGACCTCCGGGTGCCCAGGTGTGGAGGCGCGACACCTCCCGGGGCAGGGGGAGTGGAGAAGGGGCAGCGGGCCAGGGCCACGGGTGGACTGGGGGGGAGGAGGCTGAGAGCCCAAAGCGGGGGCGGCGTGGGGGGTGGGCAGCGCGTGGGCGGGACCCGCGGGAGGTGGGCGCGGGAGCGCTGCCCGGGGCCGCAAAGGCCCGAGCGCACCAGGGTGTGCGGCTGTCCCAGGAGGGGAAGGGACCCCCCTGCCCCCTTCCCCCGCACCGCCCGGAGCAAACCTGGGCTTTGGCTGAGGCCAAGGGCAGAGGCTGAGATGGCCCGGCCTCCTGGCAAGGGGGCAAGGGGGCAAGGGGGGCCAGGGACCTACGTGCAGCCCTGAGGGCCCGTCCTTCATTCTAGGTGAGAGCGGGGCCACGGGGGCCATCGCCGGCTGCCTGTTTGGGCTGCTGCACGGCCTGGACGCCGTCCCCGCGGGCCTGTACCGCGAGCTGGAGCACGGAGAGACGCTGCGGCACCTGGGGGAGGCGCTCTACCGCCTGTCCACGGAGGAGAAGTAAAGCCCCCCCCACCCCAGCCCCTGCCCAGCCCGCTCTGGGGCCCCGGGGGGCCACTCGCAGCTCACGCCACATCTTAACTTTTCCTCCCGATTGCAGAGGCCTAACTGCTGTATAAAACACATCGTCTGTCCTATGAGAATAGTCTTCCTGTCCCGGCCAAGCCTAGTGCCTCACTGACGTCCCTCTGGGCTCGACAGCCTCCACCTCCACACGCAAGGTCACGAAGGGCCTCTTGGACACTCGGTGTATTTTATTCTGTCGCGAAACTAACGCATTTGCTCACTGACCCCAACAGCACCCATAACCACGACGGCTCTGCTCAGAGCGCCTCCTCTGTCTGCGGGCGCCCAGCGCGGTCTCTTTCTAGCTCTTAGACGTGCGGTCCGACACCCGCACGCCTCTGGCTCCCCGGCCTCACGGGGCCTCACCTGGCGCTGCGTCCGCGTCCTCACCGCCGTGTGTCCAGAGCAGGAGGAAGAGCAGCCAGCGCTGGCGCCTTCGGGGGGGCCCACGCGCTGTGTTTCAGCTCCAGCCCACATGTTCCATCTCACTAGGTTTAACACCAGCCTCTCTTAGAACGACTAACTGATGAAGCCAGGAAGCGCCCTCCCATGTGCCGCCCTGCCCCGGGCTCGCTGGCGAGGACAGAGCTGGCCCCGTTCCCCGTGGCCGGGGCTTCTCCACACTTGCTCTTGTTAAAAATAACCTTGGACACGAATCTCTTTGAAGTAGCCTCTGGTGTGAGTAAAGGAGCGGTTGGTGATTGACGTGTAACATGTGCTTTGGCGGCTTGGCTGGGCCCATCTTGTGACCGCAGGCCCCGCGTACTGAAGGCTTGCCTGGGAGCACGGCCGGGCGCCTCCCTGCCGGACACGCAGACACTCGGCCCCGAGGCGCCTCCCGGCGTCCTGGGCGAGGGGACGGACGGGCGTGTTTTCCACAGAATCCGTCACTTTGCACTCCTCGGGCAAGTGTGGCTCCCGGCTGTGTTGGAGAGAAACCTTGGGCCATCCTGCACATAGTAACACAGTGGGCTCCACGCCACGTTTCTGAATAACTGAACTAACCTTTGCTGCTCAAGATGCTTTTCAGTCAGAAGAGGCAGAGGGGGGGACGCTCCACCATGCGGGGTCCAGATAGGTTTAGGGGGGCTGGGAGATTAATGAGAATTGTCTTCCAGGAACAGAACCCAGTTAAGGTAAGTCGACACTTTCCCAGACACACACGGCAGGTGGGGCTTCCTGTGTGGGGTCTGTCCCGTGTCCCCGGCTCTCCCTAAAAGCGGCCCTTCGCAGTCTGCTGCGCGGAAGGGAAGTGATCAGAGGATGAGGGCGGCTGGATCGGAGGCCACTTGGTCTCCACCTCAGTGACGATGTAGGAGAATTAAACCCATCCTGAGAATCAGGGAGTGAGTCTACTTATAGACTGATTATAAATTAAAACACATGAATAGAAGTTCACCAGCATCATAAAATAAGAGTGAAACTATCTCCCCATTTCCTTTTCCTATTCCAGAGAAATGCAAAAGTTGAAAAGAAAAACAAAACCATAAAAAGTAATGACGAGAATTCCATACCTACTCAAATTTTTTAAAATTTAACACTTGCTGATTTCATTTTTATTAGAAAAGTGATACCTGCACACAGCTTCAGAAACTCAACCCCATAAATGGGGCATGTGGGAAGCAGGGTTCCTCCAAACCCTCAGCCCGATTCACATCACCAGGCACCAGAGAAACCGTGGGTCACGATTCCTTCATGTCCTTCCAGAAAGTTCTCTACACATACGGCCGGGAAGGGGGGGATTTGCATACATGCATTTGTGTGTTACACACACACACACACACACGACTTCCCTCCACAAATAGGAATTACACATTACATATGATTTGCTTTGGGAATTTTTCACCTGACGGTTTTCTGGATATTTTTCTATGCCGTCACACGTGTCCCCCTCAGTTTTTTTAACTCTTGCCTGAAACTCCACGGGCGCGTGTACCATCATGCTGTTTCCCTCCTGCATCTGTGGCCACTCCCCCGTCTTAGCGGTGCCCGGCGGGAAAGGTCTGCGTCCCCAGGGACAGGTGCACGCCCTGCACTGCAGTGAGTTTCCAGACTTCAGGCCGATTTCAGTTAATTCCTGTCCCCAGACTCTTTGGTTAAGAGATTGTGCCTTAGATTTCCCATCATTTTCCCAGCGTTTTCATGTCTGGAAGCCAGATGATGTCCCCCCCCCCCGCCCCCCCAGGTCGGGGGAGCCACTCGGGGCTGAATCGCGGGGCAGGGTCAGAAGGGCCCCCTCGGAGGGTCCAGCAGGGTCCAGCGGCCTCACCGCCAGGCGTACCCCTGAACCCGGGCCTCCTTAGCGGGAGGCGCCGCGGCGGCGCTTGACCGCCCCGTGCTGTGGGTTCAGGGGTGGGAGAGGCCGTCCGACAAGGGACTCCCGCGCCCTGACCGCCCCGCCGGCCTCCCGGACCCGTCGAGGCTTCACCACAGCCCCGAATCCGCAGACAGAGCCCTCGGTGAATTATGAACCCAGCACCCGGAGCAGACGGGATGGGAAAAACGGACCAGATGCCACGTGATGGAGCAGGAAATACCCAGCTTGACGTTTCACCCAAACGTGGGGTTTAAAGCCTCATCACCGAAATGCACCCCAAAGGTGGGAGTAACTCTTAGGTAAGAGCGCGGACACCGTGAGCAGTGGAGTTAAAATCGCTCCCGTGTTGGCTCATCTCCAGTTAAGAGGTAGAAATACAACGCGAGCACCCCCGGATGCTATAGGGCGAAACCAACGTGGGGGAAACGGCAGTCTCGAGGCCTTCGGGGGCTCCCCGCGCCCCGTCACTAAGGGTGGCTCTGGCGCCGGGCCACACACCGGCCGTGGCTTCCCCTGGATGGCGCTCAGGCTCTGGTGCCCGATGACACCCGGCCAGAGCCCGTGTCCGGCCCCGGGGGCGTCTCCCCTCAACTGCCAGCCCCCCGGGGACGCAAACGAGTAAACACTCGCTGGCTGGAGCCTGACCACAGGGCCCTCTCAGAACTGCAGCCCCCCTGGGGGCACAGGCCCAGGGGAAACCCAGAGACCCCCCCCCAGGGTCCCAAGTGTCCCCACTGGCCCAGGGCCATCTGTGCTTTCAGGGTGGCTTTGCTTTCTCCCTGTCCCATCTTAATCGTTTGTTTTCAAGTACTTCAAACACACAAAAGTCACAGAACAGCTCAAAGAGTCCATATACCCTTCACCCAGCTTCACCCACTGTTACTGTACTAATACTGGGCCCCGTTTGCTGCATTGCTTTCTCTCCCTCTCACTACACAGAGACACACATAGACATGCACAGACACAAAGACACAGACAGACACATACACACGCACAGACACACACAGAGACACACACTTACACACACAGAGAAACACAGAGACACACAGACACACAGAGACACAAATAGACACACAGACACACATAGACACACACATACACACAAAGACACACGCACAGAGACACACAGACACACACAGATACATAGAGACACAGACACATGCACAGACACACATAGACATGCACAGACACACAGAGACACAGACACACACACAGAGACACATAGACATGCACAGACACACACACACAGAGACACGCACAGACACACAGACACACACAGAGACACAGAGACACACACATACAGAGACACATAGACATGCACAGACACACACATACCCACACACAGAGACACAGACACACGCACAGACACACATAGACACACACAGACACACAGAGACACAGACACAGACACAGACATACATAAACATGCACAGACACACAAAGACACACACACAGAGACACAAATAGAGAGACAGACACACATAGACACACACAGACACACACAGACACACAGACACAAATAGAGACACACAGAGACACAGACACAGACACACATAGACATGCACAGACAGACACACACACAGACACAAATAGAGACACACACACACACAGACACGCACACCCAGCAGTAGTTGTCACTAGACGTGAGGGGAGTGTCCCCAGAACACTCTGCTATTTAAATCTCAGGTCCTGAAATAGCATCCAACCCTCAGGGCCTCAGGCAGCCGGTTGGATGGACGGCCCTCTGTGCACCATGACCAGGGCCAGGCTGGAAGGCCCAGGAGCAGGACCACAGACCCCAGCCCGGAGGGCGCCCACCAGCCTTTATCCACACTTATTTCCAGGAAACACAGAGGTTCAGGCTGTCAGACTCTGATTCATTGGCAAGTTTCAGCCGGTAGCTCCCTGGTCACTGAAATGTACAGCGCAGTCGATAGACGTGCATTTGTGCTTCGGTGGGGGAACCGCTACTGATGAGGGGTGTGCAAGCTGGGGCCTGCAGTCCGCGTGAGAGCCGCCCGCCAGCTCCCCGCCAACGGCCCGTAGAGACGGGGGACGACAGCCTCTCCTCCTCCCCGTCTCCTCCGAGTGGAGGCGAGGCAGGCCCCTGCTGTGTGCAGGCCCCGCCTGGCGCTGGGGAGGGGTGGCTCGAAGGTCGCTGTCCCCCTGGCCTTCGCGGCTCCACGGGGACGTGGGAAGAACCGCAGCCAGAAGGACACGGTGCGCGGATGTCCCCCTTCCGCATCCCGAGTGAGCGGCCGCCATCTCTGCCCCAGGCCGGGAGGACGAGGGGGTGACGTGTCCCTGTCTCTGCCCCCCGACCCCCAGGCCCACAGCTGGGGGAAGAGTGTCCGTGCGACGACGTTAGGTAGCATGGCCGCGTGGCAGATGTGAACTCACTGTGTGTCCTGGGGCAGCACACGTGCTCTCGGGGTGCAGGGGATCGGCCTGGAGGGAGGTCATGGCTGCGAGTGGGGAAGGAGGTCTCAGTGCCCCAGAGAGTGCCCCTGCCAGGGCGGCGGGACGGCCAGCCCTGTGCCCCAGGAGACCCCGTACCTCAGCGGGGACACGGGGGCCGGGGGACATCCAGTTGCTGCCCCAGGACACGTGCTGACACGTGGTAGAGCAGGCCCAGGCCGACCAGGCCCTCGAAGAAGCAGGACAGGTTGCCCCCGTGGAGGGGACAGGCCCCCAGAGGTGCTGGACGCTGCTGCCGTTTTAGGACAAGGATGGGGTGGAGGGCCTCAGCTGGGAACGCAGGGTCTGCGTCCTGCCCCACCAGTGAATGCCAAGGGGGTCCGGTTGGTGACCGGGATGGGAAGGGGTGTGTCGCCAACAGTGACTCTGATGTCCCTGTGTTTTCAAGTGACCTCTCGGGAGCCAGAGTTACTGACAGGACTAAATGAGGAACGTTTGCTGCAGCCCTACTGTTTAGATTGGCCCCTGAGAGAAATATGTTCCACTCCTGTCTTGGGATGGGCTTGGTCACGTCCATGCCGCCAGGGGCTGGACATGAAGCCACGGGCCCACCGGTCCTCCAGGAAGCGCTGACCAGGCCGAGATGGGCTGGGCCGACCCCCCGTGATGGGCGGGAACTCTCACCCAGGCCCGAGGTGCCCTGGGTGCAGGGAGGTCCCAAAAGAATGTGCTGGGCCTGCCTTCAAGTCTGGCCGGACAGGCAGACTTGAAGTCTGGACAGAAGGACCTCGCCTCCCCAGGGGAGCTCACCTGCCGTCCACTCTGACTCAGTGACTTCGGGGTGCAGAGGTTGGGACTGTCACCCTGCGGGGGACACTAAGAGACCTCACAGGACCAGTGGGGACAAGGCATCCGGGCCGCTGGGAAAGCAGGGGCATCAGAACCGGGTCCTGAGGGATGAATAGGAGCTAATCAGGAGCATGGCTGTGCCAGGCCAGAAGGCTCAGCGTGGGGAAAGTGTGGAGCTGGGACAGAGCACAGCACGGCCAGAGCTCGAGGGGAGCGGAAGAGAGCAGGGCAGAGAGGCTGGCGGGCGGGGGCAAGGTGCAGGGTGGGGCAGGCGCTCCGGGACACACCCGGTGGCCAGGGCCCTTCCACAGGTGCTGCTGTGAGCCCTGGGAAAGCGGGGAAGGGACAGTCTCCCCGCGCGGAGCCTGTGTGCCACTAAGGGGCCACGCAAAGCCACACTCCACGTGCTCTGTGCTGCACCCAGGCCTCAGGCAAGGATGAGGAGCGCACAGCGGGAGGCACCCCGGGGATGTGCTGGGGGCGGCGCCTGGGGGCTCTGTGCTCAGGCGGGGACCCCAGCAGGGGACACGAGACGCCCGGCGCGCAGGCTGCTCGGGCCCTGGGGTGGGAATGAGCGGGGACCAGTCGAGGGCCAGTGCACTGGAGCCCGGCTGCCCAGCGAGCCCAGGGCACGTCCCCCTCTGGCCGGGGCTCAGCACAGCCCGACCCCCTCAGATTCCCGGTGCGGCCCCAGATCCAGCTGTCATTTGTTTTCGGCTGTGGGCACCCCGCAGCTGCGCCGGCCCTGCCACCTCAGGGCTCAGTGGGCTCAGCTCTGGGTTTGTTGGAGGAGCCTCGTCCACCACGTCGGGGTCAAACCCACAGCTGTCTGGGGTTGGAAAGCTCTCGCTCCATCCCGGCCGTTCTCAAAGCGGCTCCCATGGCCAGCAGCTACGGCCACCCAGGGGACTTGCTGCAAATGCAGGTCTTGGATCCCTGAGACGTCTGAGCTGGGGCTTCTGGTGGGGTCACCTCGCTCTGGGCGTGCAGGTCCTCCGGCATCTCAGTGTAATGGGAGCAGCCGCGTTCCGCGTGGGTTCACTGCGTCGGGGTGAATTCGGGGTTCCACGGAAAATTCTGCGGTTACATTCACTCCCCCTCGCTCCTTGAAAGCAGTAATTGTCCGTCCGGGATCCACTCCCAGACAGTGGACGGGCGCCCGGCTCACCCAAGGGGCTCACCCGTCAGGCGGTGAGGCCAGCAGGGGCCCCGTTGCTGTCCTACCATCACGGAAGCGCTCTTAACAGCTCTTTTTTTTTTTTTTTTTAAATTTTATTTATTTACTCATTTATGGCTGTGTTGGGTCTTCGTTTCTGTGCTAGGGCTTTCTCTAGTTGTGGCAAGCGGGGGCCACTCTTCATCGCGGTGCGCGGGCCTCTCACTATCGCGGCCTCTCTTGCCGCGGAGCACAGGCTCCAGACGCGCAGGCTCAGTAATTGTGGCTCACGGGCCCAGCTGCTCTGCGGCATGTGGGATCTTCCCGGACCAGGGCTCGAACCCGTGTCCCCTGCATTGGCAGGCGGACTCCCAACCACTGTGCCACCAGGGAAGCCCTTAACAGCTCTTAAAAGAAGTTTGTGTGCAGCTTCCAAAAACAGAGCTCTCTCTTCTGCGAAGTACAGAAAGAAAAGTATGTTCGCACGTTCCCTTCCAGCCTGCTTTCGGTCTATGTCTCCGCCGGCTGCGTCCTGAGCACTTTCCTGCTGTAGACTGTCTTCCCTCAAACTCAGATGTGACGTTTTCTGAGGCCCCCTGCCCCGTGTCAGGCACTTAGGATGTGTCCCGTTTCCAGTGTCACACGCAGCACACTAATCTTTGCTCTGCGCCCTGATCGTCCCTTTGGGATAAACAGCTAGCCGGGCTGATGGCTGGCTGCAATTCTGGGCACGTCTTTGCCAAACTACCGTCTGGAGGGGTGGGAGCCCCACCAGGCAGGAGGCTCCGGCTTTGTCAGTGCTCGGCAGACGCGTCCTCAGGGGAGAGCCTCTCAGCCTGGACCCTCAAGGTCGCAGCCCCGTCAGCGGCTGGGCTGGGGCAAAGGGGTCTCGGGGACAGGGCCATGGAGGGTGAGGGCTCAGGCCCCTCAGCCTTGGGGTTTCTCTGGGAGCGTTCCCGAGGGGGCTCAGGAGGGCAGGTCCCGGCCGGTGCCCCCAGCCCTCCTCCCCTCTACTGGGCAGTGAAGCCCACTCCCTCCTGCTCTGGGGGCCGCGCCCCAGCTCCCGCCCCACAGCTGAGTCTCCCGCTGCCTGACCCGCCCAGGGCCTGGGGTCTCACTGCTTGCTGCTCTCAGAGTCAGCTCTGGGGATGGTGCCCTTGGGACTGAATCAGAATATAATGCGGTACAGTTAGAGGAAAGCAGAGACCACACAGAGAATGTAAACTCTTTATGCTTTTCTCCTAACTTATGCAAGAAAAACATGCCCACTACAAAAAAAAAAATGTAAATACCTTATGCGTACAAGTAGTTTTCCAAAGCGCTTTCCCAAAGCCACTTAGTGTCAGCTCTCCAAAGCCCTGCAGAGGGTACAGGTCAGAAACAATGGCCAGTTAACAGAAAAGGAAATAGTGACCCAAAGTTCTAGGCGGTGGGCGACCCCGACTCTCCGAGGCTGCCACAGGGATACACTAGAATCCAAGCCTCTTGGCGCCCAGGCTTCTGTTCCTGGACTTCTTGGGGTATTTTAAATGGGATTGTCCCATAAGATATGTTCCAAGGAGCCACCTAGGAAAAAATGATGATAAAGTCTGTGACGATTCATTCTTTTCCCCACAGCCCCAAGAGCAGCAGGATTTGCAGCAATAAGACACCCATTGATGTCCAAGCCCTAAAGAAGAAGGTCAGCAGGGTGACATGCGACCCGGCGGCCCGAGCCATCCTCAGCAGCCTGCTGGTCTACATCACCGACCGCGAGGACGGGCCCCGGGAGCTTCCTCCCGCCAGGAGGGCAGAAGGCGGGGTGAGCAAGACCAGCCGGGCGCCGGAGCCCCAGGACGCCCAGCGGCGACCCACACGCTTCCAGCTCCTCAAGGCCAAGTTCATGGGCACCGGCCGGGAGCCGTGCCTCAAGAGGACCCGGGAGGTGGGGCGGCTGATCTTCAAGGACAGGCAGGGCCCCGGCAGGAGCCTGGTGACGGCCACCGTCCACAAGCTCCTGGAGAAGGCCAGGGAGGGAGCCGGCCGCCCCGCCTGGGGCCGGGAGCCGCTGGGTCGCGAGAAGCCCCGGGGGCTGCCCGCCGGGAGGAGCTCCGTGAAGAGCATCCTGAAGGTGTTCTTGGCCGCGGAGGAGAAGGAGGCCGAGGAGAAGCCTCCCGCGGAGCCGCCCAGAGCCGCCGGGGGCCCCCTGCCGAAGGTGGGCGGCAGGCGGAGCGCCGCGCTGGCCAAGCTGCGGGAGACGTTTGAGCGGAGCGGTTGCCGCTGTGCGGAGGCCGGCCTCCTGCCGCTGCGCGCGGACGAGCGCAAAAAGCGCCTGCCGCGGAGCCCGCTGCACCGGCCCGAGCGCCGCGTGCTCCGCACGGCCACCCTGGCCAGCACCTGCATCCGGGCGCCCCCCGCCCGCTTCCTGGCCGTCTCGGCCGAGCCCCTGCTGCCCTTCAGCATCGCCACCGTCGTCTGCGGCCCCCACAGCTGGATGTCCCACGGCGCCAGAGTCACCCGCGCGGATCTGCGCCGCGCGCCCAGAGGAGAAACGGGCACGGCCCCCCGCGCGAGAGAGACGCCCGGTGGGATCCTAGCCCCAGGGTGGGGGCAGCCCCGGCAGCCCTCCGCGCCCCGGGCGACCACCCCCAGGGACGGCCCGCAAACAGTGGTCCCAGGTGCGGGGCCCCAGTGTGTCCTCAGGGCGGCCCCCTCTCCCGCCTCCCCCAGGGGTGAAGTCCTTCCTGGCCGCGAGCCCGTGATGAGCCCACCGGGACCGGACAGCCAGGGCGGCACGGGGGCTGCCCAGGGGGCGAGGGGAGCAAGGCTGGGCCCCCGGCCTGGGCTCGTGGGTGGCGGACCAGGGGCTGCCCCTGAAGTCACCCTGACCGTCTGCAGTTCAGAGGATGAAACGGAAGGGATGACGGCAGACTCGGAGCCAGAGCCCCTCTTCGCTGTGCAGGAGAACTGCCCAGAAGAGAGAGCGCCAGGGCAAATCCCCCCGCTCGCGGCGCACGCAGCCCAGGCCGCGCGGCGCACACAGCCGGCCGTGGAGCCTCCGCGGCTCGCGGCCAGATTCCCGGCTGCCCACACGGTGCCGCCCCCTCCTGCCACCCTGCAAAGGGCATCAGGCCCTGAAGACCAAGGCTGGCGTCTTCTGGGAGGAGAGGGTGTGACTGGAAATACAGGCGCCCCACCTCCCACTACGGCCCAGGGTGGAAGCCGGGGCGCCCCGTCGTCGGCAGGACTGAGCCCGGCAGGTCTGAGCCCGCCCGCCCTGCCACAGCAGGGCCCAGGGGCACAGCCAACGCTCGCGCCTCCGCAGCGTGCTGCCTGCCATGGTCCAGACGTCCCCGAGGCAGTTCCCACGACGAAACCGCAGAAAAGTTCCCCTGGAGGAAAGGAAACCAGACGCAGCCCTGGGACTTCACACAGGCTCCCGAAGCACCAGGACATGTGGGGAGAGGACGCGTCCCAGCTGAGTTCTAAGACGCCTCTGCTGCGAGGACGGGAGGAAAGGCCGGCTGGTGACACCGGCACCTCATCACATCGGTCCACGGCCTCGGAAAACCGATGGGAGGGACTCACCGGCTGTGCCCCTGGTGGTCGGCAAGCGCTGGTGCCCAGGGTTCCCAGGAGGAGCGGGGTGAGTGTCTCCATGAGGCCAGAAGCACCGGCCCAGGACGGGAGGAGGCCTGAGAATCTGCCTTCAGTGGACAAGAGCCCCCCACGTGAGCAGGAAGGACACAGGGGGCCCCCGTCGTCCCCGGAGCCAGCCCGGCCCCCGCTGACGGCTGAAGGGAGCGCCAGCCGTGATCCTGGCGAGAACAGAGTGAGCTCCTTAAATGAACAGACACAGCCGAGGAGTGTCAAAGCCCCTGGGCGGGTGACGGCTGCAGGGGCCTCCAGGAGTCCCCCAGCCCGGGCGCCAGGTGATGCCCTGAGCCCCGGAAACAGGGCGGCCGAGGAGCAGGAGGAAAGGGGCGCCGCCCGACCCACAGGCCCAGGTCTCGCGGCCGAGAAGCCTGATCGCCAGCCCGGGGGCCACAGCGTGTGCAGAGCCTCGGGGTCCCTACCCGCCCCCCCTCGGGAGGCCGCCGGCGCCCAGACCCTGCCTGTCGAGCCCCACATGGCAGCTCCAGGTGAACTGGTCACAGGCGAAAGGAAGGTGGCAGCTGGGGGCAGAATCTCGGGCGCTGCGTGGCAGAGCCCCCGGGGGGGCAGCCTAAAGCCCCCGACTCCAGCCCCGGATGTCCCGGTGCCCCAGGGGAGCCAGGTGGCGGGGACCCCGCGCCGCACGCTGGGCACTAGGCCGCCACCTTCTGAGAACCCGCAGGCCAAGGGCGGGCCGTGCATCTTACCCGGGGCACAGCTTCCTGGCAGTGCTGGGCCTTCCCGCCAGCCTCCCCCCGCGTCCACAGCGGCGGATGGGCCGAGGGCGGGGCGGGTGGCCCAGAAGCACCCCGACCTCCAGGCCCCCAGGGAAGTCGCGGGCGGGGAGAGGGCCAGCCTGGGCGGCGGAAAAAGTCACCGCGGGCAAGAGGAGGGGCCCCCGGGGGCTGCGAGTCTGGACGGTCCTGGAAGGAAGGGAGAAGGCGTTTGGGGCGAGAAGGCCCGCTCGAGTGGGGCCCAAGAGGCTGTGGACGGTGACCCGGCGGCCCCGACAGAGGCTCCCAGCCAGCACACTGGGAAGAGCCCAGAGTGGCCGCAGAGGCAGCGGGCGGGGCACACAGAGGGCCCCCCTCTGGGACGTGGCGCCCCGGCTGCAAAGAGCCCAGCTCCTCCCCCCGCAGGGAGCCCGGCGCACCCTGCCCAGGCCCAGGCCGGCAGGACGGCCCCCCCTGACTCGGCTCAGCCCGTGAGCAGGGCAGCGGAGGTGGCGCCCCCCGCAGGCAAAAACGAGGCGTCCCGGAGACCAGTAGCCTCCAGGGGTGGCCA
This sequence comes from Balaenoptera acutorostrata, assembly GCF_949987535.1. Lineage (NCBI taxonomy): Eukaryota > Metazoa > Chordata > Mammalia > Artiodactyla > Balaenopteridae > Balaenoptera > Balaenoptera acutorostrata. Next base: position 485,468 of record NC_080081.1, read on the forward strand.
GGGGGGTCGCGGAGAGCCACGCGGGCAGGGGGAGAGCCCGACGGCCCCTGGCCCCCGGCCAGCGCCAGGCTCTGCGGTGCCCTTGGCCGCACTAGGGGGCCGCGGCCTGGCCCGCGCCCCCACCCCGGGGGGGCCCCCAGACACCCCCGGGGCGGGGAGGGGCACGCAGGGACGCGGACGCGGTGGCAGGGGCGCACACCTGGCCAAGTACAGAGCCCAGAGCTTCAGAGACCAGAGGTCCTTCGAGCTGTCCTTTAGACCAGCCATCCTCAGGGCCAACGACACGTTCGCGCTTCCAAAGTGAGGCCCTCACGGGGGCCAGCGGCCCGAGGCCGCACGCCCGTTCCTTCCTCGCGGTGACCCTCGGCTCTGGGCGCCGGCGCCCGGTCTGCAGGGTCGTGTCCTCTGTCGTGAGTGGCCCTGGGAGGACGGGAGCCCTGCGGCCAGCACACTCTGGCCACGTCGGCGACACTCTGCCCACAGCTGGCGTCTTCACGGGCGTCAGGCTCACGCCCGTCTCTGCACAGGAAGTTCTGACCTTCGGGGCTGAACTTCCTGTGCATCTGTCCCGTCCCCTCCTGGGGCGCGGCCTTCGGTTTTGAGGGCACTCTGCCTCTTGCGGGGTCACCAGCAGGTGCTGACGTGACCCCTCCTGGCTCAGACACGGCCGGGGTGGCGAGTGGCCCCGAGTGGCCCTGCCCGTCCTGGAAAGAGTCAGAGGGCTTCAGTTTGACATGGTGACCACCGGGGGGTGGGGGGCTGCGTCCGCGACCCCACAGCCGCCTGACAGTCAGGGAGACACTGGGATCCGGGTGTGGCCCCTCTGTCCCCCCAGCCTGGCCGGAGCCAGCGAACCAGGGGGAGTCGATTCCAGACGACAGTGACCGTCAGAGCCGTGAAAAGGCTGTTTTCAGGTGCACGATTCCAAGGACGCTTTCATTCAGAAACTGGTGAGAAAAGTAACCCGGTCTCGTCTGACCCACCATCATCACAGCAGCCTCCTCGGGGCCTGCGCGTCCTGCAGGGCCTGGACGGGGCACAGGTCGGTGACGGAACGCACGCTCCAGCCCTGCTGCCCTCCCGCACAGCGTCCGAGTGTTTCCCGCCAGAGACGTTGCTCAGTTCCAGCTCTTTCCATCACTTAGACGATGCACTTTCTGTCTAGAATATTTGAACACTGTATAGAAGGACAAGGAAGGAAATAAAAACCACTGGTCGGTCATCACATTGCCTGGAGGTGATTTTGTCACTGTCTTGCCGTTAGTTCTCCGAGCGGTTCCCTCAGCCTCTGTCCTGAGGCACAGACACAGGGTCACACCGTGTGCAGCTGAAACCTTAGTCGCAGCCATGAAGCGGCCTGAAACCTGGCGTGTGGGGGGCTCAGTCCCAGGGGCCACGGGGGTCCAGGCCGAGCTGGGTGGGGCTCCCCCAGCGCCCACGCTGTGCTTTTGATGCCATCCCTCTGCGGAAAGCGTGCTCTGCTCTTTGAGGCTCCGTGATGCTTGCTGCCCTCACAGCTGAGTGATTCCCTGGCGGATCCCTGCTCGTCCCGGAGCAGCTACCCTGACGGGTGCCCGCCCTCCCTTGCTCTCCGATTTGAAGGTTCAGTTGCAGAGACAAGGCTTCTGACCTGAGCTTTGATAGGCGCTGAGTAAGAACTGGCTCTGTCCCGTCTCATCCCAGGACAGGTCTGCCGAGGGGTGAACGGGCGTGGTGGCCCGAGCGGCCCTGAGCTCGGCAGGGGCCCAGGTGGAGGCAGCAGCTGTGCAGCCAGCTGTGCTCCGTCCAGGGAGGGGCTCACTCCTGCCGCCCCCCTTCTCCAACCAGGCCGTTAACTTACCATCCAGCAAACTGGAAATGTCCTCAGCGTCAACACTGGGCACGTCTGAGGGCCACTTGGGGGCCCCCCTCGGTCACCCCTCCAGGTATGCGTCCCCCCTCCATAGAGCAGGCAGTGCTCGGGGCCCAGCCAGGGGTGTCTGCAGCATGAGAGTTACCTGCACCCACAGTGCTGCCTGTGTCCAGTGTCTGGGCACCTGGATGATGACCCCGACTTCCGGGATAGGGACCCTGGGGTGGGCGTCTCACCTGCTGAGTTTCACTCCCACCAGTTGAGAGCCAGCGTGGACAGAACCGAGGTCGCTGGCTCCGGGGCCGGCCCACCTCCGGGAGGGTGGTCAGCACGTGGGCTGCGGGGGTCCAGGCTGCCCCCCACAGGGGGCCAGGAGTCTCGGAAAGCCTACACCAGGCTTGGGGTCGGCCCCCTGGAGCTGCAGAACCCAGGAGGCTCCTTGGACAAAAGCACAGGGAGGGGTCCCAGCAGAGGCCCGGACCCTGGGCCTTTTCCGTCCCTCGACCACGCCTGCTCACAGCCGGCATCTCTGCTGGAGCTGGAAGTTCCCTTCCCAGAACCGCACCTGGTGGCCCCATCTGATTTATTCTCTTTATTTATTTCTACTTTGTTCCACAAAGGATTTGAGGCAATGTTTGGCAAAGAACGTGATGACAGATGGAGGAGATAAAAGTACTATATTCACTGGGTGTTCCCTTTTTAAAATAAGAAGCAGGAGCGTTTTGTTGCTATTTTTAAATAGACCAGAACGTCCACTGGAGATGCAGCCGGTGGTATCACTTCAAGTGGTAGAAACATGACCAGAATCCACCCGGATCGCAGCCTCGGAAAAGGTGTACACGGAGGTCCCCTCGACGTTGGCAGGCACAGGGCGAGTCTGCAGCCCCAGGGGCCAGCTTCCACGATCACGGCTGCAGGTTACACCGCCCTCCGCTTGCCCATGCCGGGCGACCCCACAGGAAAGAACCGACAGTGATTTTTCCTGAGCATTTACTGGGATGTCAGCGTGCGTCACGCTGTCCTAGACCGTAAAGTCGGAGGGTGACAGTCTTCTCTACAAAAGAAAGACCCTCGAGCCCCCCGGGTTGAAACAACTGTTGCAGAAGTGGGTGGGCTGATGTTTACATCAGCGTTTTAGTGGACGTTCACTTTCGCGTATTTGAGTAGCTTGTTGACCTTCACCTCGATTCAGTGCTTTACAGCTCCGACTGTTTACAGACCCGTCCGCGAGCCCCGCATGTACATACGTGCAGCTCACAGAGGAGACACCATCGCCGGAATCACAAGAGCGCGTTTTATTTCAGATGCTCCACCGGGAATGGCATCATTCAGAAGTTTACAAACTCAGCGTCACTTCTTATTCTTGTAATGAGGGCGTCTTTGCCATTTGGTCACGATCTTTTAATTATCTGATTTCGTATAAACCCTCGGCTGTTGACTCTGTGTTCCTTGTTTTATCCTCCTGTGTGTGCAAATAACTCTAAAATGATTCATTAGACAAAAATTACTAAATATATTTTGTGGTATTCTCTCCTTTGAGAGAATTATTATTCAGCTGGAAATAATTTCAAGAAAGGAAATAAAATGTGTCGCTCATCACACATCTCGTCCTCGGCTCTTTGAGGGCTGCACGAAGGGGGCAGAATTTCCCGTCAGGAAGCAGCCGTAGGGCCAGGAGCTGCGGGCGGCGAGATTCGGTCAGAGGCCTGCGGGGAGAGCCCCTTGGGTGGGCTTGGGGCAAAGCCAGCGGCCTCCCAGGACGCGTAGGTGCCCGGTGGGCTGGGCAGAGCTCCCCGGGGAGACGCGGGGCCGCCACGCGGACAGGAGGCGGGGGGCGCGGGAGGCAGGGCCCCAGCACAGCCACCCCCGGTGCCCGCTGCCCCCAGGACGTCCAGGGAAGCGGCCGGGCCTGGAGCAGGGCCTGCAGCTCAGCACCCGGGGAGGCGAGCGCTGGCCTCCGGGAAGGGCAGGGAGGCCGCCAGCGGGTGAGCCACGCCCCCCAGAGCGAGCGCTGCTCGTGGGGGCGGGGCTTGGGGGGGGTCCAGGCTCCTCTTCTCCTGACACGCTCCTCGGCGCACGGAGACCCAGGAGATGAGGTCACCGTGTCCCCCTCCTTCTGCCCAGGAAAGAGTTCTCAGAAGAGCAGACGGGATGATCCCGAGCCCACAGCCGTGTGTTTCCTTGACTGCGGGGACTCGCCTGGCTCAGGTGGGCGCCACTGGACACTGGTTTGTGGATCCACCTTCGACCTGTGAAAGCATCGGGCATTTTCCCTAAAAGAACTAAGAGGCTAAGGAAATCGCCTTTTCTTATGTCGACAAAAAACCTATTCAGTTATTGATCTAAGAAAGAAATGGAAAATTCTGTTTGAGCCAACCCAGGGGAGAGTCTCAGAAAGTTCTAAAGACTGTTTCGCCCGTTCGAGGTCAAAGCACAGTTAGGTACGTTTCTGAGATGAAGGGTTAGAGTCGAGTGACATATTGCCGGTTCACACAATCCAGGTCTGCACGTCCAAAGTGAGTAGTGGGTCATTGTGACCCCCTCACACAATCAAGAGGGAAGGTTCTCTCCTAGGAGGTCTGGTCAATGCAGATGCACAGCACAGACTAAAGAGGAGGGAGGAGGCCCAAACGGGCAAAGAAAAATTTTATGTTTAAAGTGTTCTTGTCTTGCCATAAAATATGAATTCTATTACATTTCATCACTTCTCACAACACTCTGACAGCGGACGTGGCCCCTGTTTCCCTGGACACCAGCTGGGTCCTACAGTCAGTTCAGTTCGGACACACCATCCACCCCACAGATACAGGCTCAGCCCCAATCGCAGTGGCGGGTCCCCAGGTCACCCCCACTTCTATCTGATGCGGCTATAAATCGAGGTTCCCACGACCCCTCCTCGGGTTTGATAATTTGCTATAACTGCTCCCAGAACTCAGAGAAACACATCCCTACTGCTACCAGCTTCTTACAAAGCTTACAGATGAACAGCCAGATGAAGAGGTCTGTAGAGCGAGGTCCTGACAGGGGCTGAGCACGGGGGCTTCTGTCCCTGTGGGGCTGGGGTGCGCCACCCCCCAGCACCCCGATGTGTCCACCAACCCAGACGCTCACTACACCCCGCGTCTAGGGTTTTTATGGAGAGTCCCTCACCAGGCAGGGCTGATTAAATCACTGGCCATCGGTGATTAACTCAACCTCCAGCCTCCCCCCTTCCCCGAGGTCGGGGCTGAGGCTAAAGGTTCCAACGCTCTGATGAAAAAAATGTTCACATACTAGGTGTGGGGAGGTCATTCTGGCTTATCCATGAGATAACATGAATTTTATGCAACGAAAGTAGCCTGTTTGTGGCCTATCAAACACACACTGTACATTTGCTTTAATTATTAGAGAAAAGGGCACATTGACCAGAGGTCAAGAATGTCCACGTTAGAAGTAAAGATGAAATGCCTCCCTTTCTGGGATGCCAGTGCTGGTCCTCCTTGGATGGTGACATTCCCTTCCCAGGTGCCAAGGCCACGCTGACTTGATGTGCACGTGCTGGTCTGTTGTTTTGTTTATTTTTTCCAGCCGTGAAGGAATGTATCCCTGACTTGTTTGATGTTCTTTGTCCAGACAAGACATAAAACCGTGCTGGCAACGCTGTTTCTCCGGAGCAGATCCTCAGAGCAACCTGCGAGGCTGTCTTCCGGGCCACAGTCCTCAGTCTGGCTCACGTGAAACTCTCTTCTGTTCCTATTACAGATTGTGTATTGGTTATTTTCGACACCGCTAACCACGGGGTTGGTCTCCCTGGCAATCAGCCCTCACCTCCAGAGCTGCCGCCTTGAGGTCCAAAGGGGCTTGTCACGAATGACAAGAGCAGAGTCTGAGGGTTGTGGGCACTCAGAGCCAGGAACCCGGACCAAATACGCGCGTGCTGCTTATCGCGTGTCGCAGGCCACGTGGGGTCGTGCTGACAGGCAAGGACCCGCCCTGGGGACTGCTCCACAGCAAGTCGTGTTTTAACCCCAAACCTGAAGGAGGTGTGGACCCGCCAGGAACCCACAGCCAGAGGAGAATTTTAAATCTTTCAGAAACAAGGCTGAAGAAATCAGCCAACAAATGCTGTTCCCATGCTCGCCCCGTGGATGGCTGACAGTAAGTAATGAAATAAGCAAGTCCTGACGCCAGTGGGCGCTGGCGGCTGCAGCAGCGGCGACAGTAGAGAATTACAGATACTTTTCTTGTTCTCGTCTTTATGTGTCACTGTTTCCTAAGTTAATCTAAACGCATCTGAGACACTTTTAGTCCTGTTTCCAAGCGTCAGGGGACAGGGGAGGAGCTGCCCCGCTCGAGTCCTGGGGACCTGGCCCCAGTCCCCACACGTCCGGGCCGCGTTTGCCCGTCCCCGAGTCGCGAGGCCGAGGTCACCGGGTGGAGGGCTCCAGCCGGCTGGGCACAGACTCGCTCAGTTCTGGGAGTGACGGTCGGCGTCACCGGGGCCACCAGGGGGCACTGCGGGCCCGGGAACCCGGCGCCGGGATCTGCGCGGGCCCGGGGTGTGCAGACCCGGGCCGGGAGCACGGGGGTGGGCGCGTGGCTCAGCTGCTCATCACGCCGAGGCACCCCCTGTGTGCCAGGCGGGCACGCGGGGCCCCCAGCCTCCCCTCGGGACCAGGACCGGCTCCCGCCTGGGCAGGGCCCTTCCCTGGGTGGCCGCGGGGCGGGGGGCGCGGGCGCGGGCGGGGCGGGGCGGGGCGTGCACGCGCGTGCGCATAGGGAGGCGGAGCCGGGGGGTGGGGTCCACGGGCGCCTCGGCCGTCTCCACCCCAAAGGGAGCGTCGCGGCACCTGCCCCTCCACAGGCAGCACAGAGTTACTGCTCCCCTTTCAATCACTGTGGATTCGATTCCTGTCCTTAATCGTCACGTAGATGAACCTGCAGGATAAACTCTCGGGTGGGCTCCTCTTACCGAGCACCATGTGATCAGCTGCAGGTTTTAACTGAGGCACATGGGATGCAGCTTACCTAGCAACATGTACTCCTGGTCTTAGAGGTGGTAGAAAGGGCAGGATTGGGTTCCCGAGTGAGGGTGGGCTGAGGATTCAAGAAAGGCTCCAAGGTTATGTGGAACGAGAGCCTATTAAAGAGTGTGCATGTGTGTGTGCACGTGTGTAGGTGTGCATGTGTGTGCATGTGTACATTATGTGCACTGTGCATGTGTGTGGTGTGTGCACACGTGTGTACGTGTAGGTGTGCATGTGTGTGTGGTGTGTGCGTGTATGTGTGTGTGTGTGCATGTGTGCACTGTATGTGTGGGGTGTGCGCACGTGTGTAGGTGTATGTGTGCATACGTACATGTGTGTGCACGCATACGTGCTGTTCTATTCCCTACACAGGTTAGGTGTGGAAGGAGATGTGCACAAAAGTGTAACCCGTCGGAGCCCCTGGAAAGCAGGAGTAAGACAGCGTTGTAGAAAACGCAGGACCAGAGCCCACAAAGGGCTGGGGTCTAGGCGTCGGCAGGTATTGGAGGACGGAAGGTGGTCTCAGAGCTACTAGAAGCTTTAGGCAGAGGCATCGCTCCCCTTGGACCGCGAGTCTGTGCCCCCCACTAGGGCCGCCCCCCCCCCAAATCCCCAAGCAGCACGCCAGCCTCACAACAAAATGAACAACCAAGCGTCTTCTAGCCCAGAAAACCTGTCCAGAAAGGAGGAAGGCAAAGAGAACAGTTCTCCCCTCCAACGAGCTTTGAGCAGAATGTACGCCTCCCGGTAATCCACTGAGCTCTGGGAGCCAGACCCCAGACGGCACCCTCGATGCACGACAGGAGAAGTGAAACTCCTGTCTTCTTCACAAGAGGAAGTGGCATCTTGCAAACCTGCTCCTGGCTGATGTTCCCCAGAGGGGACTCTCCTCCACATTCACACATCAGAGACGGGCCGCAGCCCAAGAAAGGCATCGCGGATGCAAACCTGCCCAGAGGCTTCAGAGTTTTACATCACATCAAAGAGGGAAGGGGCGCACCCTCTTTGCACTAGGGAAATTTTATCTTATTTATTTTTTATTTTAAAAATTTATTTTATTGAAGCATAGTTGATTTACAATGTTGCATTAATTTCTGCTGTACAGCAAAGTGATTCATTTATACATATATATATATATATATATACACATTCTTTTTCATATTCTTTCCCATAATGGTTTATCCCAGGACATTGAATATAGTTCCCTGTGCTCTACAGTAGGACCTCGTTGTTTATCCATCCTCTATATACTAGTTTGCATCTGCTAATCCCAAACTCCCACTCCATCCCTCCCCCACAGGGAAAATTTTAAATTAAAATTTATGGTTTAGATTTGCATTTACCCTTACAGTAATCACGGTGTCTTGAATGAAACCGGGTGAGTAATGCATTGCACACAGAGATCCCTCAGGAGTCTGCTCGTGTTTGAATATAACCTTGCCACCATTCTGGCTCTGGCTTCCAGTATTTCTCTTAAAGTTAATACTGTGAAGAGCAGGCTCCTAGGGTAGGTTGTTGACATGCATCTTTGTATATTCAGAACGTTACCCACGGCCTCGGAGACCCTACACCTCACCGCTTCCTGACCTGGGAAGTCCTGAGGGCTCTCACCCTGAGACCCGGTTGCACAGCAGAATGGAACCTGCTTTGCATCTAAGGCGGAGGTGCTGTCAACTCTGTGGGCGACAGAAGCTGTGCTCAGACTGTCAGAAACAAGGACGTGATTGTTCTTCCTGGGAGAACAGCCTTGAGAAAAATTCTCAAGGGAAAAAGATCTCCCTACCTCTTGTTCAAAGGAAACCGGGTCACAGTTTCATATGATTTCAGGACAGGGTGGCCAGCTGGAACGCTGGTCACATCTGAAGTGCAGACACACGTGAACACTTACACATAAGTGTAAGCATGTCCCACACTGGGTGCCCCGAGTGTGTATTTAATTTGCTAAATCTGTCAGCCCTGTTTCAGGTGTAAGTGAAGTGGGTTCCTCTGGATGTGTAACTTTCGGAACATTTTCTCTTTATATTATTGCTCTTAAATCCCAAAGTTGAGAGTGTTGTTATTTTTCAAGACTAGAAATATTTTTGAACGTGACCATATTTGGAGACGGGGCCTTTAAAGAGGTGATTGAGGTCAGATGAGGTCACTAGGTTGGCCCTAATCCCACATAACCGGTGTCCTAATAAGAAGAGGCGATCAGGACACAGACACGCACAGGAGATGATCACGTGGGGACACAGGGAGGAGACGGCCGAGTACAGCCCAGACATAGAAGAATCTGTCGCCACTGTGGCCTTGGGCCTCCAGCCTCCAGGACGGGGAGAAATACACTTCTGTTGTCCCAGCCACCAGTTGGTGCTGGGAGGTGGGGCTTCTGTTACAGAGGAAGGGGGGCACCTGCCGGGGAGGGGGCACCTGCCCAGGCTGGCATCCTTCAGTCCTTCCGCCCATCTGCCTGTCAGTTCCCCTCAGGACAGGCTCCCAGCTCCTCCCGGGGGCCTCCTGCACCTGCTGCCTCTCCCGTGTCACAGCGTCTCCTAGGAAACCTTGTTGTGGGGACGTCCCTGACCGTCCAGTGGTTAGGACTTTGCGCCGTCACGGTGAGGGCCTGGGTTTGATCCCTGGTCGGGGAACTAAGAACCCACAAGCCACGCGGCGCAGCCTAGAAAAGAAAAACTGAAACTTTATTGTGGTCACTATACACGCCCTGTGGCTTCACAACCCTTGTTCTTCAAGAGGCTCATTTTATCTTGTTATAAAAATATATCTTATTTACAGGTTACACTCTCATAAAACTGTCTCCTGAAGCAGATCATAAGCTTCCTCCGGTCCCAGAGCCTGCAAAGCGCCTGACATTTGAAATCGGTATTCAAAGAGTGGGGAGGCCAGACAAACAGCAGGCATGTGAGGACAAGCGGCCCTCAGACCCGCCTTCGTGCTCTAGCACCACGCCCTCCCCACGGCGGTAATCACGGTAATCACCCCGCCGGGAGCAGGAAGACTTTGGACCTGCCATCTCCCTAAACCTGTTTTCTTCTTCAAAGGACAGGGATGTGACTTCCTGCAGGGCACATGGGGCCCCTGGGGGTGGGGGGGAGGGGTGGGGGTTCATCTCAGCACTGACCAAGCAACAGCAGCGCCAGCTGAGCCCCTGAGGTTTTCTCCCTGAGTCCTGCTGTGCACGAGGTGACACAGCCCGGCCAGGGTCACCCACCTAAGGGGCGAGCCTCCAGGACCCGAGTTCCCACCCCTGCAGCCATGGGGATGGTGGCTTTCCCCTGAAAAGAGGCCCACGTAGGGTGATCGTGTGGCCTGGTGTTCCTGGGACAGTCTGGTGCCACCTGGGGTGCCCGCCTGGACCTCACCCAAAGGGATAAGAAAAGGGCAGGAGGGATGGAAGGGACGTGATGATGAAACCGCCCTGAGATCCAGGCCTCCTGCGCTCGCTGCCGGCCGGCGTGGGAGACGTGGGCATCTGGCGGGGTCACTGGAAACCTCAAGACCTCCCCACGTGGGTCATTTCTATGCCCCCCCCCAGGTCCTTAATTGTGTACCCGTGACTCTGCACGTGGCCCTGCTTGCCTTCCGGGAGGGGCAGGAGCCGTGTAGGAGTGGATGGCCTTGTGAGGACCCTCTGAGCACATTAATCCCGCTGTGCCCATGGCGGCCCCAGACCAGGGGCTCAGGCGGCGCACAGCGGGCGGATGGGACAGGACATCTCTCCTTTACCGTTTAAAACTAATTATCATGGAAATATTCACACGGGCGTAAAAACCCCCCAGGTACTCAATACCCCTCTTCAGTGATTCTGCCTTTTTTCCCCATCTACTCTGTCCTTTTTCCCGTTTGCTGGAGTATATTTAAAGCCAACTCCAGATTTCATATCATTTTACCCATAACTACTCTTCTTTAGCCAAATAAAAAACAAGCCAGGCTTAGTACTTTGCTGGAAAGGGTGTGAGCGGCCCTGCTGCAATTCGGACCATCCATCCGACTTCCCCGTGGGGAGGCCGCGGTGCCTGGAGGCCGGCCCACCCTGATCCTCAGTGACCAGCAGGTTCGGGTGTTGTCACCACGGTCCTTTCATTACTCTCAGGTCTTCACAGTGACAGATGACGTTGCCTGGACTTTCCATTAGTCTGGGGGTACCGGCACCCCCAGAACTTCAGAGCTCTGACGGCACGTCTTACTTCAAACGGCAGCAGCTCTTACAATCAGGCGCCGAGAACAGGGAGTCCCTGCAGGAAGAGGGGCATCTGATGGGTGGTGAGTGGACACTGGGCTGGGGGTGGCCAGGCTCCCCAGAGGAGCCAGGGCTCCTGGGCGGGTAGTTCTCACACAGGGCCTGAAGCTTTAGTGCTGCAAAGCAGGTTCCTCAAGCAGCCTGACGGTGGGCAGCGGGACACCAGGAGCTGGCTGCACCCCAGCCCAGGCATGCCCTCGCCCTGAGGGGCCGTGCTCGATTTGGTTCCCTTCCTCTGGATGTGACCTGCCTGTGTGGACAGTCACAGGCTTTGGGGGAAGGGCGTCTGGCCGGGGAGAGTGCCCGGGACGCTCAGGGCACCGGGCGTCTGGAGGTGGATGGAGGAGCACCGAGGACACAGGGGTCCGGCTGCCTCTGGCTCCCAGGCGGGGGGCTTGGGCCGACGCTGCGAGGCGGGGGCCAGCGGCCCTCAAACCGCGCTCTGGCTGCGGAACCTCCTGGCCGCCTCGGACACGGGTGCTTTCTCCCTGTATCGCTGCTTCCACTCTTCCTGGAGGGTGGCCCCGTCTTATCTAATGCTTGCCCTCGTTTCATGCGGCCCCAAATGCCCTCGGTCGGGGGTACTGCTATCACACCCAAGTCCAAGTGCCCGGATCCGTGGTCTGTGTTTCCTGTTGGGGCCGGGACCAGGCGGCTGTGAGGACACAGTGGGAGACAGAGGCTGGAATGCGCCTGAGAAGGGCAGGAGTTAGGAAAAGAGGCCGAGGGGAGCAGGAAGTGCCCGCCAGGCCCGCCGGGCCAGGGGAGCTGCTGGGCTGGGCCAGCGGGGCTGCGAGCTGGGCCACTTTGGGGCACGAGAGGAGTGAGGGCAGCCGTACCGGACATGCTCTTGGAGACAGGGAGTAGGAAATGTGGTTTGGGCCCCAAAGAAAGGCCAGAACGGGTGGGGGATTCAGGGAGTCACTTGCCGCAACTGGGAGCAGCCCTGTCCAGGGTGGCAGAGGGGGCTGCCAGGGAAAGAGGCGGAGCAGAGACAGGAGGGCGGGGCAGCGACAGGGGGGCGGGGCGCCGGGGCGGGGCAGAGACAGGAGGGCGGGGCAGCGGCAGGACGGCGGGGCGCCGGGGGCGGGGCAGAGACAGGAGGGCGGGGCGCCAGGGGCGGGGCAGGGCTGGTGCTTGATGTAAGTCACCCGGCCTGCGGACTGGAGCCTGCAGAAGGAGGCACCCTGTTGGCGGGAGGGCCAAGGAGGTGGGTCTGTGAACTGAGCCGAGGGCTTGGAAAGTCTCCCCAGAACCAGCAAATGGGGGGCATTTGGGGTCCTGTTCAGTGGAGCACTAATTTCCTACAGACTTCCACGGAAATGGACAGACAGACATCCCCAGCTTAGGAACAGGTATGTTCCCCAAATTATTTTCCAGGCTCCTTGCTTAGCCCTCAGATGGAATGTTCCCGAAAAACCAGTGTTAAGGGCCAGGCTGGTTCACAACAGCCCAGGTAGATTTGCAGTGGATGCTGGCAATCCCGTTTCCACCACGCCCAGCCACGGCTTATAGGCACTTGTCATGAGAAAGTACATCTAGATCCCCAGTGAGACACTGTCTCCAAAGGTGCCAGGCCCTGGTGGAGTGGGCCCTGCACAGCCAGGTGGCCACGTGACGTCTGCAGAGATGGTGTCTTTTCTGATTTGCCTGATCTGCCTACGGTCTGAACCCACTTCTTTAAAAGGACCCTTGGCACGTGGAGGGCTGAGGCTACAAAAGTGCCGTAAATCTTAAATTTAAAGAATCTTAAATCCCCTTTTACCTCACCACATTTCCAAGGCAAAATTCAACATGACAGTTTGGGCAAATTCTCGATGGCCTCCCAAGTACGAAAAGCGGTTTAGACATGGTTTTCACGCCACGATATTGAAACGTGGGGACAGTGCAGTGGTGAACAGGGACCGAGAAAGATGCTGTCCTAAACCAGGGCTGTCCTGCAGTATCAAGGGGAACAGCGAACACGCAACATGGTAACCACGGTGCTCACATCCGCTGGCGTTTCCCTCCAACTAAAAGGCACGCAAGGCTGGGATCGCATTTCTGTTCAATCGCGGGCGGCTCACAGAGGTGACTCATGCTGCCAAGATGTGCACAGAAGTGGGAAGAGGCAGTGGGAGGAGGGAGCCCCTTTAGGGAGCAGAGCAGACGTGTGGGCTGTTAAGCCCAGGTCACCCCAGATGGCAATCCTGCAGGGCCCAGCCCACCCTCCATCAGCTGGGCTGGAGGCGCCCCTGCCAGCCAGCTCTTTGGACGTTGTGGTCCCGGCAGGGCTTGGCCCAGGGACGGGGCTGGAGGCAGTTGTCTGTGGAGGGGCTGGACACCACCCCCCGAGTCTGGCTTGGGGAGGCAGGGAGGGACAGGGCAGATTTCCCTGGGGGTGGGGCTGCAGGGATGAAGATCCACTTACTTGGGACTTCCCTGGTGGCGCAGTGGTTAAGAACCCGCCTGCTAATGCAGGGGACACGGGTTTGATCCTCGGCCCGGGAAGATCTCACATGCCGCGGAGCAACTAAGCCCGTGCGCCACAACTACTGAGCCTGCGCTCTAGAACCCGCGAGCCACAACTACTGAGCCTGCGAACCACAACTACTGAAGCCCGTGCGCCTAGAGCCCGTGCTCCGCAACAAGAGAAGCCACTTCAATGAGAAGCCCGCGCACCAGAAGGAAGAGTAGGGCCTGCTCACAGCAACTAGAGAAAGCCAGCGCAGCAACAAAGACCCAACACAGCCAAAATATAAATTTTTTTAAAAAAATCCACTTATTTATGTGTTGTTCTCAGGTTTTAAGTGTAGGTTGAAAAAGACCAAGTAAAAAATAAGACCATCTTTTTCTGCAAAAACAACATTAAAATAGCAGTCATAGGTCAGAACGCCGGCCTTTGGACCTGCGGGGCACTGAGGTTTGGAGTGCTGTCAGAAGAATCCAAACTGGACTGATCTCCTCCAACCTTTGCTCCAGGCCCGGCAGGCCCGGGGGTGGGGGATGAGGGGTGGTACCCGCCGCACCTGTCCGGCCAGCCTTGCCAGGTTGAGTCCCCAGTCCCGCCCCAGGTCCCCCAAATCCCACCCACCCCGGTCTCCCCATCCCGCCCCCGGTCCACCATCCTCCACCCCGCGCCTCCTCCCTCCCGGCCTCGGGGACCGCGTGGCGGCCGGGCTGCGGCCCCTCCCAGGCTCCGGGCTCCAGCTGCTCCTGGCGCAGGAGCAGGTGCAGCCCCTCCCGCCCCCTCATCCCTTCGGGCCCCACCCCGTCCCTCCCTCGCCAGCCGCGCCCCCGCCCTCCCCCTCCCCTGACATTCCCACTCCTCTCCCCCGCCCTCCTTCCCCGCCCCTCCCCCGCCGCCAGCCCCGCCTCCCGGCGCCCGCGGCCCGGCGGAAAGACCGGAGGCGCCCCGAGTCCCGGGAGGTGGACTTGGCACCCCCGGCCCCGCGGCCCGGGCGCCCCCTCCCGCCCCTTCCGGCATGGAGTCCGCGGGGCGCGCGCAGGCGGCGCGGGACCGCGTCCCCAGGTAGGCGCGCGAGGCCCGGGCGCCCCTGGCCCAGCCCGGGGGAGCGGGCGCGGGTGCCGGTGGCGTGGAGCCGGCGGGGGCGGTGGTGCCCGGCGCCTGCGCGCCCCTGGGCGGCCCCTGCGCTGCGCACGCGCCCGCGCTCGGCCCGCCGCCCCTTCCTGCACCCGGGCGGGTCGGGGGGAACACGAGCCCCCCACGGGGGGCCCCGGGCGCCGGGCGCCGCAGGTCCCACGTCCCACGTGCGCGCGGAACTTTACTCTGGGTCTTCTTGTGTCGTAGGATCGATCCGTACGGGTTTGAAAGGCCTGAGGACTTTGATTATGCAGCTTATGAAGAATTTTTTTCCACCTATCTGGCGATACTCACCAGAAGAGCCATAAAATGGTCCAGACTTCTGAAGGGAGGCGGTGGTGTCCAGAAGAGTATGACGCGTGAGTTCGGAGCCTGACCCGCCAGGCGCGCAACAAGTGACCCGACCGACGGGTGACGGGCGCGCCAGGGAGGTCAGGGCTTGGGGTTCCTTCGGCTCTCGGATCTCGGGGGAAGGCTGCCGCGTGCCCGGCTCGTATCCCGCGCAGGCTCACAGGTGAGGGCGCTGCACGGTCAAGGTGCAGGCCCTCCTTTCTTCCCTTCGGCATGAGGCCTGCTTGTCCTTTGAGATGGATGGAGACCATGGCCTTCTTTCCAGAAGAAGGTGGATTTCCTGCTCCTCCAAATGCGAGTGGCCAGGGCTGTGTCCTTGCGCGCTTCTAGGCAGAGCTCTCCCTGACCCCCGCGGAGTGAAAGCGGGGTCCTTCCTGCACACCCCCACCTCTTCCCCTGCTTCTCCTTGGGGTTCTTCCCCAGCCCCAGGCTTTGCCCTCGCCTCCTTCAGGTCTGGATTGGAATGCCACCTCCAGGAAGCCTTCCCGTCTCACCCCACAGCCCCACACTTCCTGTCCTTTCCTTGCCTATTTTCTGTTCCTCCCTGTCTTATGCGGTGTGGGTCATACTTATTTTATCCTTTGTTTCCCCTGCTGGGATCAAAGACCCCTCCCTGCCGGCTGGATTGGATGGATGATTGCTTCGGTGTCTGTTGAATGAATGAATGGAGTGTTTGCCTGCAGTGTTCCTCACGCTGTGGATAGAGGCCAGACCGTGGGTACCTGCGGGCAGGTGGTGAGGGGTGGACGGGAATGTGCCCCGGGGAGCTAAGGAAACTCAAGTATGTGGGGCAGAGGGGCTACTGGGGCTTCCTGACATGGGACATGAATGACAATTAAGGGGTGAGGGCGGGGGTCCCAGCCACCAGGTACTGAGTTGTGAGCAGAGTATTAGGGGTGTGGTGAGGAGGGCCCGGAGGTGAAACAGGGGCCCTGCACCAGGTCACAGGTGGGCACGCGTTGCACCACCAGGCAGAGAGAAGTCAGCGTTTAAGCAAGGGGGTGATAGGTCAATTTTTGCCTTTAAAGGGGTTGGTGACTAGGGCCCAGAGGGGCCCCAGTACGCAGGAGATGCTGGGGAAATACTTATGGGATTAATGCGGGGGGGTGGGAGGGGGTGGAGGCAGGTGGACCTGGACCTCGGCCTCACGCTGGGCTTCTCCCTCAACCAGGCCCCCCCTCCTCAAGGCTGTTACTGGTGGGCAGTGTTTAGTAAAAACATGTGTAAACTAGCGTTTCATATAATCAGCCTGAAGGGACCTCAAAGGTTGACCCTTCTTGCTTTCCAGACCCTGAAGCTAATATCCTGCGAGATTGTACGCCGAGGTCCATCCCTGCGTTGCTGCTGGTGTTAACATGTTTCCAGCAGACACCGGCTTCATTTTTTTACTTTTGATTTGTTTTTAACAGTTACACACAAGTATATAAAAATAAACTTAATTTTTGCACATGGGAAAACATCTTAATCACAGTAAAAGGTGTGAATTGAATTGAGTTTCTCTGCTGCCCAGGCCCCAGTCTCCCGCAGAGGTGACTGCTGGCGACTGTCCCACGTTCCCCCAGGAACAGGGTACACTCTCGAGCTGTCATTTGCTTTTTAATGCAGGAGAAGACTTCCTGTCCAACATAGACCCAGGGGTCCAGCTGACCCAGAGGTCAGTTAGTGCAGAGAATCACTGCAAGATGTACATGTGCGCATAAGCCTTTGTTTTTATATAAAACACACGTGCATGTTTATTCCTCTTTGATTTTGTCATTTGATTCTATCCTGTCATCTTTTCTTTGAACAGGGAGGGTCCACCAATTCTGTATGTTTCCTGCCGAAACCGTACTGAACGCGTTGTATCTGTTTTCCAGTGTCGGGTTTTTTTTTCCAGGTGGGTTGGGAATAAAAGCAATCTGAATGCAGAATCCTTCCAGATCTTTAGTCTTTTCCTCGACTTTTGAGGTTGTCTGATTTAAAGGTTTTGTTTTGTTTTTGCTTTTGCCTTTTGGAGCACTTATCAACTTTTTCTGAAAATTTAACTTGGTTTTATTGAAATAACAATTATTTCTTTTTTGCTTTAATTTTTAAAAAATATCTACAGCGTTCGTTAAACTGTCTGATCATGGCAGCGAGTATACTTGGCGTACAGGTTTAGGAGCAAATATACTTGATCCCTGGTGAGCCTTTGGCCTGGGGACGGGGTTCACTGTCGAGCTGAACCGGAGAGCACAGTGACCTGAAGTTCTTTCAGGAAATCCAGCGAGAGGCGTGTGGGCTCGCACCGTTCTGTGGGCCAGGGCGTCGCCGCTGGAGCTGGTGTGGCTTCCGGGTGTGACGGCCAGGGAGGCTGCAGCACCCACGGGGCTCCGAGGGAGGGGCAGTCGGCGTAGACAGCAGTGGACGTGTGATCCAGGAAATGGGCATCCAGTGTTTTTCCTGCCAGACGTTCCGGGCCGGCCGTAGTGTGGTCGGGTGTGTGGCATCCCAGGGAAGGGAGGCCGTGTGAGGGCTGTGGGACCCAGGTGCGCAGTGAGAGCCAGGCAGCCGAGTTTGGAACCCTGACCCTGACACCATCAAGTACACCCGAAGACCACCTTTGCTCCCGTGCCTTCACTGTTTCTGGCTTTTTGGGTCCTACTGTGT
The DNA here is from genome assembly GCF_949987535.1 of Balaenoptera acutorostrata. Taxonomy (NCBI): domain Eukaryota; kingdom Metazoa; phylum Chordata; class Mammalia; order Artiodactyla; family Balaenopteridae; genus Balaenoptera; species Balaenoptera acutorostrata. Next base: position 503,128 of record NC_080081.1, read on the forward strand.
GTGTTCTCTTTTTTTGAGAGGACTTCCGTCTTGTCTCCAGTCACACGATTACCCACAAATCCTGGCATCCAGCAAGTCTTCAGATGACAGCTGAAACTCACCCTGCTTGAGGACGCTAGCTGTGGATACGATGAAGCTTTTCTTTTTTGTTTTCTTTGTCTGTGGCGAGTATCCAGCGGGAGCCTGAGATCGCTTGCTCTCAGTGCTCGACCTGGAAGCTACCCTTACGTTCCTTTCCGTCTTGGTGTGAAGGCACTTGGCGAGGGAAAAGCTCCGTCCCGTTTGCTTCTTCTATGTCTCCTGCCCAGTGGGCTAGGGTATTAGCGTGATCTAAATGAGAATGAAATTGCAAAACATATTTTAAAGACAAATATAAAAAACCTGGGAATCTGCTTAACTTTTTTGGGGCAGACAGCTGGGAGTTAATTCTTTGCGGTCTAGCTTCTTTTTAAAAAATTGCCAACTGTTTTTACCATATATTTTACACTCCTCCAAATGTCCAGGAGGACGCACGGGTTAGCCCTGCCCTTGGGGAAGTGTCAGTCTCTGAGGATGGGAAAACCGTTTTATTTCTCTTCCAAAGAAACTTAGTAAATTCAGATAACAAACAACGAAAGTAACAGAAGCCTTTATTCTCTGAAACTTCTGGGTGTTGTTACTGCTCTTACAGCCAGCCGAGAGCCCCGAGTCCTGACTGTATTTCAGGCACTGGGCTGTGCTTTGTTCCCAGTTCACAGGTTAGGAGACTGAGGCCTACTCAAGGTCGGGGCTGCTGAGGCACAGTGTGAGGGGTTTAACCAGTTTGCACTTTCCTTTTTATACTTTATATTAATTTTTTAAAATTTGCAGTGAAATTTGCTCTTCTTGGCATACAGGTCTATGAGTGTAGGCAAATGCACAGTCAGGTAATCCCCACCACAGGTAAGGTGCAGAACAGTCGGTCACCTTCAGGAGCCCCTCCTGCATGATCCTCGGTGGCTGACCTGCAGGTCTGGACATCGGCAGAGGCCTGGGTGGGTGTGGCGGCAGCTACGGGGCAGCGGGAGGGATCCTGAAGGTGTATTGGCATCTCTCTCCGTTTATTTAGTTCTTGGATTTCTCTTTGCAGATGTTTTGTTAGATTTATACCTAAATATTTCTCCTTTCATTTTTGGTGCTATTGTAAGTGATACTGTCTCAGTGTTTTTATTTCAGCGGTTTGCTGTTCATGCGTGGAGTTACTGTTGATTTCTGCGTGTCCTTTCCTTTTGCTCCATCTCAGTGGGAATGGCCCCCTCCCGAGTTAGGCCTGACCTGTCCGTCCCCTTGCTGTTGCGAGAAAAGGATTAATTCACTCTGGGCGCTGCTGGTCACGCTGACCCCTGAGGGCTCGTGTAAATTGTACTAAGTTGGAGGGTAGACTTAAAAACGTCACGTCGCCGTAACAGAATGACCAGACCAAGCCACGCTGGCCAAGACGTTCTGGCCCAGACGTGATCCTACAACACACTTCTAAACTGGCAAAGGGTTTCTCGAGTTTTCTTTGCCTTTGGCGGATGGTGTTAAAATCTGTCCTTTCCTTCCTCTGGGCACCCCTCGTCACGCCCGCATCCCTCTGCACACGTTTGCCGTGCGTTTCCTGTCCCACACGCCCTCCCAGGAGCAGGCAGCTGCTCGGGGCGTGGCCTCCGGGAAGCCTCAAGGTGCTCACGTACAGGTGACCATCAGTTTGAGTTATAAGATTTTAGTGATAGTGCTTTTCTTGAATGGAACCTATAATCTTTTCCTGTTAAATACGGCTGGTGCCTCGGCGTCCGGCACAGGCCGAGGGGCGGGCAGGGTGGGGACTGGAGGTGACCCTCACAGCCCGTATTCTTGTGCTGACAGTGAGCTAGAGGTACCAGGGCTGCTGTAGCCTCCAGACTGTGCTCAGCTTGGGGTCGGAGAGCGGAATTCTGTAATGAGCGCGTGTATCCGTTTGGTGGAGGTGCGTGAAGTTCTGCACCTTTTTTATGTCTGATTGACTGATTTCGGTGAGAGCCAGAAGCAAACCCTGTGGTTTCTGGCCTCGGGAAGCGCCCGGCGGTCTGTCTGAAGCTGCCCCTTCCCTCCGTTTCAGTGAAGCGCTACATCCGGAAGGGCGTCCCGCTGGAGCACCGGGCCCGCGTCTGGATGGGGGTGAGCGGAGCCCAGGCCCAGATGGACCGGAACCCCGGCTACTACCGCCATCTCCTCCAGGGAGAGAGGGACGACAGCCTGGAGGAGGCCATCAGGACAGGTGACGCACGGGGTCCGTCCCCCGGGATATGGGGGCTGGGCGGCACCCCCAGAAGGAAACTGTGTGAGCACCCGGTGATGCTGTGATGTGGATGAGGAAAGTTACGTGGTTAAAGATGCACCAACTGACTTCAGTTTTCTGAAAGGAAAATCAAAACTCAGGCATTCACGAGGGGAGGTCAGTGATTTGAACTGGTTCAGAAAATATTTGCGTGTCTAGCTAGGTGGTAAGGAAAATGGTGCTAGAAAGGCCAGATTTCTTCTGAGAAGGACCCCTGCAGGAACGCGGGGCCGCTGAGCCAGCAGTCAGTACGGGAGGGGCTGGGCTGGGTGACCCCCCGGACGCACAGACACGGCTGCCCACGTGCGGGAGGCCACACACCGGAGGCCTCCCTTATGTCATACTCTGAGTGTCCAGGGATGCTCGCGTTTTGGGCTCCCATCTTCCTTTTCCTCCAGTTTCCTCACTGGTCCCATAGGGACAGGCTCATAGGCTCTTAAGAGTTCAGAGTACTCAAAAAAATGTTTAACCTAAATTGAATAATTAGATTTTTAGGAAATACCTCTGCCTTTCTGACTTTAACAGCTTTTGAGAACTACAGATTTAAACACAAATACTTCATTTAAAAAATTTGATTACTTTAAATGTCGGAGAGGTTGGACTGACTTGTAACGTTGAGAAAGTGGTGTGTCCCCAGCGTAAGGAGTAGGGGTCCCAGATCCCAGAGCTGGAGACGGGGTGGGGGACACTGGGGCGCTGGGGCGCTGAGCCTGCTGGCTGCCTCCTGACCCCACAGCAAACCCCGGCCAAAGGGCTCAGGACGGACGCCGCCATGACCCCGCAGGCACACGTGCGGGGTCCCTCCGCAGGGCCAGACGTGCTGATTCAGGGTGGGAAGAGACCTCAGGTCCAAGCAAAGGCCGATCGTGTTAAATAAAGTAGAACGTGGCTGTTTGTTTGAAGAATGAATTTTAAAGGCTTTATTTAGTGCAGAGTTTTTGAATACATAAAATTTACCTTTCTGTCTTTCCAGACTGAACCTCTGTCCCCATTAAACAGTAACTAACTCCCCATCCCCTCCCCCGCCTCCCACCATCCACTCTGTCTCTATGAATTTGACGCCTGTAGGGACTTCATATGGCTGGAATGATACAGTATTTGTCCTTTTGCGTCTGGCTTATTTCACTGAGCGTAACGGCCTCGAGGTTCGGCCTCAAGGTTCACCCACGTTGAGCGTGTGTCAGGATTCCCTTCCTTTCTGAGGCTGAACAACATTCTGTCATGTGTAGAGACTGCGTTATGTTTATCCATCATCTGTCCACGGACACTTGGGCTGCTTCCACCCTCTGGCCACTGTGAGTTATGCTGCATGAACGGGGGTGTGCAGGTAATTCTTTGAGACCCTGCTTTCAGTGTTTTGGGTACATGCGCAGAAGTGGAATTGCTGGGTCACGTGATGATTCGAGGTCTATTTTTGAAGAGTCTGGATCAGTCATTTTATAGGGACAGTAGAGCGGGTGCTTCGTGCCACGTAAGTGCAGACCAAACGTCCCGCTGTGTCTGCCTCTAGCATGGCGGTGGGGTAGGGGTAGAGAGATTTCAAAACACAGAAGTCTCATCACAGAAGACGTTATGTAGCAGTGAGCACTGTTGATCACTGTAGTCTGAATTAGTGAAAAGCACTCATTTCCCCGTGATGGATGCCAATTTCTGGAAGGTTCAGAATTCCAGGAAAAAACTCTTCTTTGTAAAAAACACACAATGAAAACTTACATGCTTTGAGGCAGGCAGCGTGCTGTTCGGCTCAGAGCTGGTTTTCGTGGGCAGAGACCAGGCCTGGGCCAGAGCCTGGGGGCAGAATTCCTGCAGCAGTGGGGAGGCCTGCAGCTACCAGCTGTGTCCCTGAGTCCCGCTGTCGCGCGGACACCACTGCTCTGATCCAAGCAGGGCCAGCGGCTGTTCGTGGACCCCCGCCCTCCTTCCTCTGCCCCCGTCCTCGGTTCACAGGATCGCAGCTCCTTAAGGCAGGCGTCCGCCCGGGCGGGGAGGGGGGCCGAGGAGCAGCGAGAGGCCACCGGGGACTGTCCTGCAGACAGAAGCCGGAGGCGATGAGTTTATGTCGTGCTTAGTTTCCCTTTTGTCTGTTTATCTCTAAATGGGAATCTCGGTGTGTCCTGCCTCCTTATGTGTTCAGTTGTCAGAACTGGGAGGATTTTCCGAAGTCTTATGTAACCTGTTCACCTGTCACCCGCCTCATCCCCAGCTAAGCGGGGGGCGCGGGGATGGCAGGAACCGCCAGGGCCCAAGCAGCCCGGCCTCCTCCTAGGAGCCCGCTCTGTCGTCCTTGCTGACCTGTGTCCCCGGGCCGGGCTGCCGCGGGACAGGGGCCCCAGGGGGCTGCCTCCGCGCCCCCGAGGCCGGCTGATGGTGGAGGTCAGGAAGGGTCCGGGTCCGTCGCAGAGCCCTCTCTGTCCCCAGCCCTGAGCGGCCTGCGCCGCGGATTTCCTCGCAGACATGAACAGGACCTTCCCTGACAACGTGCGGTTCCGGAAGGGCTCGGAGCCCTGCTTGCAGAGGACCCTGTACAACGTGCTGCTGGCCTACGGGCACCACAACCGTGGCGTGGGCTACTGCCAGGTGAGCCCCCGGCGCCCGCAGCCCCAGCAGGGACGTCAGCCTGGTGCTGGGCTGCCGGGTCCCCCCGACACGGGCTGGGACCGCACCGTCGCCCCGCACTGCCAGCCCACGGAGGCGGGGTGGGGGGAAGGCGAAGCAGCTGCGCTGAACACGGGCTGTGTTGACCGGGCTCGGGAGACCAGCACCCTCTCGTCTTGGTGCAGATGGTGGGCATGTGCATGTGTGCCTGCGCGTGCACGCGTGCGGTGGGCCAGCCCTTCAAGGCTGTTTCCAGAAGCCGGAGCAGCCGGCAGTAGGAGGTGACAGGGGTCTTGCCTTGTTCCTGCCGCGCGGAGCTGCCCGTCAGGTGGCGGGAGTCAGTTCTCGTTCCTCCCTGGAGACTCTGCTTCTGGAGCATCGAAGGGACAGTGTTCACGACCCAGAAAGCGAGGGGAGCTGGGTCGGGAGCCGCAGGGGCCGTGCCCTCCCGCCCTGCTCTCCGGAGGCTGCCGGGTCCCGGCGGGTGTGGGCAGGGGCCAGGGGCTGCGGCTGGGGGCTCCTGTCCCTGCGTGCGAGGCCCCTGTGGCCCCCGAGCCGGAGGCCGGGCCAAAGCGTCCCCGAGAGGAAGGCAGGCCCTGGGCGGTAGCACCTACGGTCCCAGGTGGCTCCAAGGCCGGGACCACGAGCGCCGGGCGGGGGGCAGGGGACACGGACGCCTACTCGGGGTGGCCCCGGCAGCTCGTGTCCCGTGTGGATGGCACGTGGCATGGCCTTAGCTCCCGGGGGACGGGGGATCACGGAAAGGAGTGAGGCGGGCGCTTTGAAAAGACCAGCAGCAAAGACACGTGGGGACGCCGTTGAGAGCGGCCGGCGTGATTCCCAGGCTGTTTTCAGGCCGCTGTTCCGCAGGGGGTGCCTGCGGGAAAGGCGCAGCTGGGCGGATCTGTGCTTCCGAGGGAATCCCTGACACTGTCACCTGTTACGACTGCCCTTAATGTACTGTCCTGGGGCAGGAGCTGACCTTCAGGACTTGGGGAGACAGGGCGGCTGAGAAACTGTCCTTAGGTTATTCTAGCTGCTGTTCTTGTGGGTTTTAAAAACAGGTTTAAAAAATAACCCACACCATTTTAAACATGAGCCTGATGCCAAAGCCCTGCTGGCTTTTGGGAAATACACGCACGTATGTACACACACACACACGTATGAGCTTCCTGGGGCTGCCGTGACATCGTGCCGCCGGCTGAGAGGCGCACAGGACAGGAGTCGATCGTCTCTCAGCCCCGCAGGCGGGAGTCCGAGGTCCGGGGGTCGGGGGGCTGGCTTCTCCGTGGCTGTCTCGCTGGTGACCCGTAGCCTCTGCGGGTGGTGTGTCTGGGTCCAAATTTAACTTGTTGGTTGACGAGAGCTGGATTTTCCCCTTACTGCTAGAGAAATACATGTTTATTTTAGAAGTTGTAGAGAAGCAGCAAAGAAGAAAGTGGAAGTCACCCGAAAGCCAGTCACGCAGGAGGGGCGCTGACTCGGTGCCAGGCCACCGCTGCTCCTTCCCGGGTCCACCCGCCCCTGGCGGCCGAGGGTCCTGAACTGTGTGTACATGGCAGCGTGTGCCCCCTCGGCGCTGTGCGCCGTGAATTTCCCCAGATGGGCTCTATCACGAGATTCCACTTCAACGTCCCCGAGCGTCGGACCACGCGCCTTACCGTCCTTAGGAAGTGTGGTCACTGGTGTAGTTTCCCCCCCGATACAGTTTCATGAACACGAGGCCCTGGCTTGTTCTAAGGCAGGATTCATGGGCCCAACTACACGTGTCACTAGATGGCAGAGCCTTAGACGCTGTAGCTCCACTGAAAGGTCGTTCCAGAATCAGGCAAGTTTTAGGGAAGAGCCAGGAAAACGGAAAGTTAGCAGTTAGCCAGGCGATTACAGAATCTGCAGGTGGTTTAGACCTCAGTGAGTTTCTTTTGTTCTTTTGTCTCATTTCAGGGAATGAACTTTATAGCGGGGTATCTGATTCTGGTGACAAAGAGTGAGGAGGAGTCCTTTTGGCTGTTGGACGCCCTTGTTGGCAGGATACTCCCGGGTACGTTGAATCCTCGCGGTAAGAGTGGAACTGTCGCTTTCTGGTGTTGCCGAAACAATGCCACTGACAAGTCAAGACGTGACGAAACAGAAGGAACTGTCTGAGAGTTGAGGTCGAAAACCTTCTTGCAATTGAGTTGAGACAGGAGCGCGCAAGATGCAGGGTCCCAGCAGGCGGCGCTGCATCTCGGGGCCTGGACGCGGCTGAGCCGGGCTCCCGGCTCCTGATCCCGGTCTGCGCCGCTGGCGTCTGGACCGTGGGGGTCGTCGCGGCCGTAGTGAGCAGACAGGCGAGCGGCCGGGCTTCTGTAGCCTTCGTTGCTGGGCTCGTGAATGGCCGTGAGCGCAGTGACTGTCAGCTGTTCTGGTTACTGCTCTCGAGGTGAAGATCGTTCCTCTCGTGCGTTTCTGCTTTTCTATTTGTTATTGAACATTAATTGTTTTAGTTAATAAACCGCCACCGATTTCTGTGACACGCCGCGTAGATGGTGAGCTGCAGAGTAGGGTCCCTTCGGGACAGGAAGTGGCCGGAGCCGTCTGGGGTGGGAGAGGACTTGGGCAGACGTGACCTCCCCAGCCACGATGGCGGCGATTGGTCCAGCCGCTGGCAAAGTCCTGGTGACTGCGGACGGGCCCCGGCTGCCCACGCGGCGAGCCCTGGTGGTCTCGTCTGCTGTGCCCGCCTCCCGTTTCCTTCCCCCTCCTCTGCCACCCGCCTTCCCGGGTCGGCCCGGGCTCAGCCCAGGACCCCCCGGAGAGCAGCCGCCCGTCCTGGGGGCTGCGTGTTCAGATTTGAGGGCAGCGGGGCCCGTCCAGGCTCCGGGCTCGCCTGCACCCGCTCTCGTCTGATCCACGGAGCCCCCACACCACACACGCCACCCGCTGAGCCCCGTTCACGGACGGCGGCCCGAGACCTGGGCTCAGATCCACAGCTCTGTGCCCCCAGGAGGTGAGCCTGGGCAGTGCCGGGAAGCGGGGGCCTCTCCTCAGGCTTGTGCCGCTGTTAGCAAAGGCTGGGGGGATGCCGCCCGCGGGGGACGGAGGACGGAGGGGGCAGCTGCCCTGGCTTCATGGCGGAGCCGGAACGGCCGTCAGGGGAGAAGATGGACAGGCTTCCAGACAAAACGTTAACACGGCTCTGTGGTCACCGTTTGCTCAGTTAGGTCAGAGACGGCATTATGATGAACGTTCCCACCGTGACCAATTCCAGGTGCTCTTTGGGGGTTTGGGGAACATCAGGGCACAAAGCCTAAAAGCCTGGTGGCGACAGCAGCGGGACCGAGATAAACAGAGGCCGTAAGGGCCGACCTAGAGAAACAGAAAAGCAACGCTCCGTGTGGCCCCCTGGGGGTAGTGCATTACACAGACTTATTTTTAAGACCGTAAGATGTCATTTCTGATAATTATTAGGTTCAGTCAAACTAAACTACAATGCAATCAGGCCCATTCTTCTGCAAGGACAGGGCGTCGTGGCCGGGCTTAGATCACAGGATGGCCCAGACCTAAAATGGCTTCTTTTACGTCAAGAAAGTTATGTCTGGGTCTCCTCCTCCGGGGAACCCCTGCCCTATCTGCCCTCAGACTGCTGAGCCTGCAGAGATGCAGAGAAGGGACGGGAGGTGTGATGGGCTGGGCCAGCTCGGGATGTCACATTGGTGATGAGTCAGCCCATTAATGAACGAACACACTTGCGTCCTGAGAGCCGGTCTGACCTGTTTCCCCTTGAGACACAGGGGAGCCGGGTGACGATTGCCCCTCCCGGGAGCAGCCCCGCTGAAGCCAGAAGGTGTGGCCCAGACAAGGGCGGGCAGGGCTCATTCTGGGGGCGACAGTACCTGGGGCTCCCCGTGCCCACCTGCCCCCGCAGCAGCACTCCCCCTCTCCACGTGCTGACACAGCCGTTGGGCTGTTTGCAAAGTGGGGCGACCCCGGGAGAGGCCTGACTCGGGGAGAAGGTCCTTGGCGTCTGTGCGCAGGCCGGCCAGGCTGAGGGGGGGCTGCAGGCGGGGCCTGGCCCTTGGGGTTTGCCATCGGCGGCTCACAGCAGACCGGGGCACGGGGGTGTCAGCGACCCTCCTGTGACTGGCTCAGGCCTGTGGCGGTTTTGGGGTGTGACCTTGACTATTTTGGGAGCTGCCGTAAGCCTGTCTGTAACCGAGAACGAGGCCGTGCTGTGCTCACGGCTCCGCAAATCCGCTGTCTCCGCCGCGCTCGCCTGAGACGGCTCAGCACCCTGCAGGATGGGGAGCAGAGCCTGCCCCTTTCCCCCAGGACCGGAGCCAGAGCGCTGCTGGTTGAGAGGACAGGACAGCCAGCGGCGCTAGGGTTTAGGAACGGAAGTGAGAGGAGGGTATGGGAGGGAAGGAAGTTTCAGTCCCAGGTATTTATAGCTGAACAGGCTTCTAGGAACTGATTTCTGGGGTCTTTAGTACTGAGCGCGGTTTAGCGTGTGCACGCGCTCTGAAAACCAGCGGTGTGACCATGATGTCGTGTCTATACTCATAATGATTCTATTTTAACCCAAATACTTAAGTAACAAAAACGTCTTTCCCTTTGCCGTGGTGAATGACCAAACTGTGTGTGGTAGCGGGCACAGAACAAGTACCAAGTTTTCCTATTTTATTTTATTATTTTTTAAAATTTTTATTTATTTTATTTATTTATTTTTGGCCGTGTTGGGTCTTCATTGCTGCGCGTGGGCTTTCCCTAATTGCGGCGAGCAGGGGCTACTCTTCATTGCGGTGCGCGGGCTTCTCATTGCCGTGGCTTCTCTTGTTGTGAAGCACGGCTCTAGGCACGCGGGCTTCAGTAGTGGCTTGCAGGCTCAGTAGTTCTGGCTCGTGGGCTCTAGAGCACAGGCTCAGCAGTTGTGGCACACGGGCTTAGTTGCTCCGCAGCATGTGGGATCTTCCTGGACAGGGCTTGAACCCGTGTCCCCTGCCTTGGCAGGTGGATTCTTAACCACTGCGCCACCAGGGAAGCCCCCCTGTTTTATTATTTTATTTTGTTCCTATTTTTATAGCAAAGTTTAAGCATTAAGATTTATTATAATACATCACATTAAGCTAGAAAATTCCTTGGCAAGGAAGTGTCCATTCAAAAGACAGTCACGCGGTTGGAAGCATTGGTCTGTCTGATGCTGTCCTGTAACGTTCACCTGCATCTTCTCCATGAGAGGAAAATAGGACACGTGACACAAGAGGGGTGGTGTTCTGTGCTAGGGGGGTGCCCAGGCCACTTTGGGGGGGCCAGGACGCTCACACGTTCAGTTTCCCGTCCATCCATTGACGGACACTTGGTTGTACCCACTGTTGGCTGCCTGATCGTGGGTTGCAAACGTCCCCGCTTTCCATCAGGTTGTGACAGATGCCCAGTGGGGCACCGCTGTCTGGAGCGCTGGGACCCAGGGCCCCACTCTGGGCATTGCTCCCAGGAATTCCTGCATCCCTGTGGCTGGGATCGTGCCCTGGGTCGTCCTCTGGAAAGGGTCTCTGGGCGTGGCCCCCCTCTCACGGCTCAGGGGGAACGAGGGTCACGGTTGTCAGGGGCTGTGGTTTGCGGGGTCCACGTCCCCGCTTCTCCGCTGTCCCCGTGCAGATTACTACAGCCCCTCGATGCTGGGCCTGAAGACGGACCAGGAGGTCCTCGGGGAGCTGGTGAGGACCAAGCTGCCGGCGGTGGCGGCCCTGATGGACAGTCATGGCCTGCTGTGGACCCTGGTCGTGTCGCGCTGGTTCATCTGCCTGTTTGTGGACGTCCTGCCCATGGAGGTGAGGGCGCCTGGCGCGGACTGGGGCCGACTAGGCGGCCACGCGCTGACCCGCTGTCTCTTCCTCTGCAGACCGTGCTTCGCATCTGGGATTGTCTGTTCAACGAGGGCTCCAAGATCATCTTCCGGGTGGCGCTGACCCTCATCAAGCAACATCAGGCCTTGATCTTGGAAGCCACCAGCGTCCCTGACATCTGTGAGAAGTTCAAGGAGATCACCAGAGGGAGCTTCGTGACCGAATGCCACACCTTCATGCAGGTGGGTGTCGGCGCCCTGCTGGCCTTCCTGCGTGGTCTGCCCGGCCCTCCCCCCTAAGCAGCCCAGGGAGGGGCTCCAGCCCTTCCAGGCCAGCTTCTCCTGGAGCCCGGGGCGCCCGGCAGACCCGGGGTGCTCACCCTTGCTCCCCTCCTGCGCCGTCAGCCCAGGGGTGGGGCCGGGTGCCACCTGGGGCCCCCCAGGGAGCCCCGTTGGATCCACACCTTGGTTTCTCCCGGGCCTGGGAGGTGACCGCCCCCATCCCAGGCTTTCCCGATGACCCGGTCTACACCGGGCCCCCCATTTCTGTTCAGCCGTACGCCTGTTGACTTCTCTGCAGCCTTGGTGGGGTCACGCCTGTCTGTCCCTCCCCGCTGGGTCCCGGGCCTGGCGCAGGCCGTGTGGACAACTCGGATCCCCTGGGAAGACGCGGGCCAGGGGGCGGGGTTTACGGGGACGACTGGGATGAGGGCGCGAAGCCCAGGCCTGGAGTGACCCTGGGAGGGGGGAGCGCTGACCCAGATGCCCGGCCCGTGGTGCTCCTCACCTTCCCTCTTGAAACAGCTGCACTGAGGACGCGACCCCTCCCCCGCCCCCCAGGGTACGAGGCCGCTGGCTGAGGAGGTCCTGCAGCCTAGGGCTGTTTAGGTGTTTGGTTTCAGTGAACGAAGGCCCCCGTACAATTCACCCTTTACCTGGAGATTTCAGAACTCTTCGGTGCCTTCCACTCAGCGGTGGTGCAGCTGCGTCACTGGGCCCAGGCGTTTTCTTGTCCTCAAAGGGCGCCCCAGCCCCAGCCAACGCCCTACTCTGTCCCCAAGGCTCGGCCTCCTGGACAGTGCAACTTTGGCGTCCGGCCCGTGGACTCGGGCTAATGCTTCCGAGGTGGTGCGATTCTGTCTGTGTGGAGCAGGGCACCCGCACACAGTAGGTGCTCAGTTAGTGCAGGCGCCTGGCCTGCTTGTGTGATGGCTGCAGGCGGACGTGTGTCCACGGCGGGTGTGGCCGGCGTTCCGGCCCAAAGGTATTCTGGGCCCTGTGAGCTGAGTGGACACAGGGGATCGGCGGGGTGGTCTCCCCACACGGCAGAAAAACCACTGTGTAAAGACATGTGTCTGCCCACGACAGGTGTGGCCATCATGGGACGCTGGCGGGGAGGTGGCCCTGGTCTTATTTCCTCAGGGGTCTCTACAAAGTTGTATATGTATTTCAGCAAAACTGCAGTTCGTAGGTCAAACCTCTCTGAAATCCTGTGTGATAACATCTAGAATTTCCTTGAGAATGAAAGCCGTGATCTCATTGGCAGCTGAGAGCAACGCAATGGGAAGAGGACAGCTGAACCCATCTGAAGAGTTTGTTCTCAGGTCATCGGGCCGGCTCAGCACTTGCTCCCAGGTGCTCCCACCCCGCCCCCCAGGCACCTTCTCTCCTCCTCGTTGTGAAGCAGTTTCTCTGTAACCGGAAGCAAGTCTGAGTCCCTTCCTGCTTCCACTTCTCAAATCTGCTTTCTTCCTTGCTTAGTCTGTTCACCGACGGCCCCGACTGGCTTCCAAGCTGCTGCGGGCAGTCAAAACGAAAAGAGCCCACACAAGAAGGGCAAAAGCAGAATCAGGGCTTCCGTGCAGCAACGGACACCGGCAGCAGAGTGAAGAGGGAACTCACGGAACAGGAGAGACTGTGCAAACCACGTCTGCTAAGGGGTCAACATCCAGACACACAGAGACCACAGCTCAACAAGGAGCCAAGGAATTACATTTAAAAATGGGCAGAGCGGACTTCCCTGGTGGCACAGTGGTTGAGAATCCAACTGCCAATGCAGGGGACGTGGGTTCGAGCCCTGGTCCGGGAAGATCCCACATGCCGCGGAGTAACTAAGCCCATGCGCCACAACTACTGAGCCTGTGCTCTACAGCCTGTGAGCCACAAATACTGAGCCCACATACCACAACTACTGAAGCCCGCGCACCTAGAGCCCATGCTCCACAACAAGAGAAGACTGTGCACCACAACGAAGACCCAACACAGCCATAAATAAATAAATTTTTAAAAAAGAAAAAGAAAAATGGGCAGAGGGACTTCCCTGGCGGTCCAGTGCTTAAAACTCCACGCTTCTAATGCAGGGGGCACAGGTTTGATCCCTGGTCAGGGAACTAAGATCCCACATGCTGCGCAGCGTGGCCAAAACGTTTTAAAAGAAGTTTTAAATGGGCAGAGGGCCTGAATAGACCCTATCCAAAAAAGACATACAGATGGCCAACAGGTACATGAAAAGATGCTCAACATCACTCGTCATCAGGGAAATGCAAGTCAAAACCACAATGAGCTATCGCCTCACACCTGTCAGAATGGCTATCATCAAAAAGACCACAAATAACAAATGTTGGTGAGGATGTGGAGAAAAGGGAACCCTATTCATACGTTGTTGGTGGGAATGTAAATTGGTGCAGGCACTGTGAAAAACAGTATGGAGGTCCTCAAAAAACTAAAAATAGAACTACCATGTGATCCAGCAATCCCACTGCTGGGCATTTATCCAAAGGAAATGAAATCAGGGTCTCTAAGAGACCCCAGCCTGCCCACGTTCATTGCAGCATCACAATAGCCAAGGCATGGAAACAACCTGAATGCCCATACAGAGGCATGGATAAACAAAATGTGGTCCATCCATGCAGTGGGACTTTATCCAGCCTTACAAAGGAAGGTCCTGATACCTGCTACCACGTGGATGAAACTGGAGGACATTATGCTCAGTAATTTGTCACAAAAGGACAAAAACTGTCTGATTCCACATATGTGAGGCCCCTGGAGGAGTCAGATTCATAGAGACAGAAGGGGGGCTGCTGGGGACAGAGTTGGGTTTGGGAAGATGAGAAGGTTCTGGAGATCTGATGCCCAACATGTGAGCATAGCTTACACTACCCAGCCACACACCTGGAGTGGTTAGGATGTAAATTATTGGGTGGGCCAAAAGGTTCGTCGTTTTCTCCGTAAGAGGGCTCTAGTAGCACTTAGTTGTCTTTAACTTCATTCAAAACAATTTTGTTCAACAGAGTTTTGGAAGTCCTAGCCACAGCAATTAGAGAAGAGAAAGAAATAAAAGGAATACAAATTGGAAAAGAAGTAAAACTGTCACTGTTTGCAGATGACATGATACTATACATAGAGAATCCTAAAGATGCCAGCAGAAAACTACTAGAACTAATCAATGAATTTGGTAAGGTTGCAGAATACAAAATTAATGCACAGAAATCTCTGGCATTCCTATACACTAACAATGAAAAATCAGAGAAACTAAGGAAACAATCCCATTTACCATCGCAACAAAAAGAATAAAATACCTAGGAATAAACCTACCTAAGGAGGTGAAAGACTTGTACTCAGAAAACTTTATAAAACACTGATGAAAGAAATCAAAGATGACATAAACAGATGGAGAAATATATACAGTGTTTTTGGATTGGAAGAATCAATATTGGGAAAATGACTATGCTACCCAAAGCAATCTGCAGAGTCAATGCAATCCCTATCAAATTACCAATGGCATTCTTCACAGAATTAGAACAAAAAATTTTACAATTCGTATGGAAACACAGAAGACCCTGAATAACGAAAGCAATCTTGAGAAAGAAAAACGGAGCTGGAGGAATCAGGTGCCCTGACTTCAGACTACACTACAAAGCTACAGTAATCAAGACAGTATGGTACTGGCACAAAAACAGAAATATAGATCAATGGTACAGGATAGAAAGCCCAGAGATAAACCCACCCACATATGGGTTTACGACGAAGGAGGCAAGAACATACAATGGAGAAAAGACAGCCTCTTCAATAAGTGGTGCTGGGAAAACTGGACAGCTACATGTAAAAGAATGAAATTAGAACACTCCCTAACACCATACACAAAAATAAACTCCAAATGGATTAAAGACCTAAATGTAAGACCAGACTCTATAAAACTCTTAGAGGAAAACAGGAAAAACACTCTTGGACATAAACCACAGCAAGATCTTTTTTGACCCACCTCCTAGAGTAATGAAAATAAAACCGAAAATAAACAAATGGGACCGAATTAAACTTAAAAGCTTTTGCACAGCAAAGGAAACCATAAACAAGACGAAAAGACAACCCTCAGAACGGGAGAAAACATTTGCAAACGAAACAACGGACAAAGGATTAATCTCCAAAATATAAAAACAGCTCATGGAGCTCAATTTCAGAAAAACAAACAACCCAATTAAAAATTGGGCAGAAGATCTAAATAGACATTTCACCAAAGAAGATGTACAGATGGCCAAGAGGCACATGAAAAGATGCTCAACATCACTAATTATTAGAGAAATGCAAATCAAAACTACAATGAGGTATCACCTCACACCAGTCAGAATGGCCATCATCAAAAATCTAGAAACAATAAATGCTGGAGAGGGTGTGGAGAAAAGGGAACCCTCCTGCACTGTTGGTGGTAATGTAAATTGATACAGTCACTATGGAGAACAGTATGGAGAGTCCTTAAAAAACTAAAAATAGAACTACCATGTGATGCAGCAATTCCACTACTGGGCATATACCCTGAGAAAACCATAATTCAAAAAGAGACATGTACCACAATGTTCATTGCAGCACTATTTACAATAGCCAGGACATGGAACCCACCTAAATGTCCATCGACAGATGAATGGATAAAGAAGATGTGTCACATATATACAATGGAATATTAGCCATAAAAAGAATGAAATTGAATTATTCGTAGTGAGGTGGATTGACCTAGTGTCTGTCATACAGAGTGAAGTAAGTCAGAAAGAGAAAAACAAATACCGTACGCTAACGAATATATATATGGAATCTTAAAAAAAAAAAAAATGGTGTTGATGAACCTAGTGGCAGAGCAGGAATAAAGATGTAGACAGAGAGAATGGACTTGAGGACAAGGCGGGGGATGGGGAGGGGAAGCTGGGACAAAGTGAGAGAGTGGCATGGACATACCTACACTACCAGTAGATAGCTAGCTAGTGGATAGCTAGTGGGAAGCAAAATAGATAGCTAGTGGGAAGCAGCCACATAGCACAGGGAGATCAGTTCGGTGCTTTGTGACCACCTAGAGGGGTGGGATAGGGAGGGTGGGAGGGAGATGCAAGAGAGAGGAGATATGGGGATGTATGTATGCATATGGCTGATTCATTTTGTTGTGCGACAGAGGCTAGCGCAGTATGGTGAAGCCGTTATACTCCAATAAAGACATATTTTAAAAAAAACAATTTTGTTAGATTGTATTGTGATGGCTGTCATATCAGCATCCTTTTAAGAAAAGACATCAAAATTGGTGAATTTTTGTGTAGCCATTTTAATATTGAAGATGGAAGGAAAAAAGCAACATTTTCAGCATATTGTGCTTTATTATTTCAGTAAAGGTAAAAACGCAACCAAAATGCAAAAAAAGATTTGTGCAGTGTATGGAGAAGGTGCTGTGACTGCTGGAACGTGCCAAAAGTGGTTTCGAAGTTTCGTGCTGGAGATTTCTCGCTGGACAATGCTCCACTGTTGGGTAGACCAGTTGAAGTTGATAGCGATCAAATCGAAACAATAATTGAGAACAGTCAATGTTATACCACGTGGGAGATAGCCGACATACTCGAAATATCCAAATCAAGCGTTGAAAATCATTTGCACCAGCTTGGTTATGTTAATCGCTTTGATGTTTGGGTTCCACGTAAGTTAAGCGAAAAAAACCTTCTTGACCATATTTCCGCATGCAATTCTCTACTGAAACGTAATGAAAACGTTCCGTTTTTAAAACAAATTGTGACGGGCGATGAAAAGTGTATACTGTACAATAATGTGGAACGGAAGAGATGGTGGGGCAAGTGAAATGGACCACCACCAACCACACCAAAGGCCAGTCGTCATCCAAAAAAGGTGATGTTGTGTATATGGTGGGATTGGAAGGGAGTCCTCTATTATGAGCTCCTTCCAGAAAACCAAACGATTAATTCCAACAAGTACTGCTCCCAGTTAGACCAACTGAAAGCAGCACTCGATGAAAAGCGTCCAGAATTAGTCAACAGAAAACACATAATCTTCCATCAGGATAATGCAAGACCGCATGTTTCTTTAATGACCAGGCAAAAACTGTTACAGCTTGTAACAGTTTGTAAGTTCTGATTCATCCGCTGTATTCACCAGACGTTGCATCTTCGGATTTCCATTTATTTTGGTCTTTACAAAATTCTCTTAATGGAAAAAAATTCAATTCCCTGAAAGACTGTAAGAGGCACCTGGGACAGTTCTTTGCTCAGAAAGATAAAAGTTTTGGGAAGAAGGAATTATGAAGTTGCCTGGAAAATGGCAGAAGGCAGTGGAACAAAAGGGTGAATACATTGTTCAATAAAGTTCTTGGTGAAAATGAAAAACGTCTTTTATTTTTACTTAAAAACCGAAGGCACTTTTTGGCCAACCCAATATGTGGGTTTTACCACAAAAACAGAGAAAACACCAGAAGAATGAAAATTGGACAAGATGTTACCGAATTTTAATTCCAAGAGCTCAGAGCCTCAGACTTAAGAATCTGAGACATTTTATGGATTGGATTCAAAATTTTTAAAGTACGAAACGTGACCCAAGTGTAACGGAGCAGGACCCTGTGGGCCTTCCCAGGGCGGCCCCCTCCCCCATCTCCTCCGCTGTGGCTCCTCTGAAGTACCCAGATAATCCTATCTCATGCACGTTTCCTGAGTTTTTCAGATGCTAAAACCACCAAGGAATGTTGCCCCCAGCCGCTCTGGCGCCTGAGGATTGATAATGTGACCCTGTGACCTCACCATCAACCAGAGGGCTGCGCGGAGCTGATCACACACCCTGGGACCCCCTCCCTCATCTGGTCTTGAAAATGCTTTGCTGAAACCCTTCCGGGAGTTTGGGCCTTTTGGGGGCATGAGCCACCTGTTCTCCTTGCTCGGCCCCGCAGTAAACCCTTCTCTGCGCCAAACTCCGGCCGCCGCCGCCCCGGGCTCCCCGCGCCCCTGCCCTCCTGGGGTGAAGGTCAAAGGGGCTGTGCGTTCCCGGCGCCCCGGCTGGCCGCGTGGGGAAGCCGCAGCCTCTTCGGGCAGTCTGTGCTGATGGTTGAGTTATTCTGTCACTAACATCCTTTCAGTTTTAAAAAGTGATGGAAACAGGTGACCTTCCTTCGCTCACTGACCAACGGGCCTCAGCCCAGCCTTTACCAGGGGCAGGAAGGGGAAACGCATTGCAGGGTCTAAACTAATCCCCTTCTGTTCCAGAAAATCTTCTCGGAGCCTGGGAGCCTGTCCAGGGCCGGCATCGCCAGGCTGAGGGAGCGTTGCCGGGCCCGGCTGCTGGCGCAGGGCTGACACGGCCTTCGGGGCATCGGGCCGCCACCCGCCTTGTGCTGCCGACACACGACACACGCCGCCTCCACACTCCAGCCGGGAGCGATTTAATTGTCATTCTGTAACATAGCTCTTCAAGTCTAGCTCTTTGTGTTTCTAAATATATATTTTTACCTGAGACACATAATATATACGACGTGACGTGTGCGATTGTGTTTATTCCGTCGGCACCTGTGAGTCTGCATCGGCTCACCAGCCACTGGAAACTAACCCCCAGCAGTGACGTGCATCAGTGTCGCTGGTGCCAGTACTCACGGTCCTTCCTGCAGGAGAGCAGTGGCCTCCGGGGAGGGGGGGGGGGTGCGCACGTGACCTCGCTGTAGAAGGTAAGTTTCTCAAATGATTTTTTAAAATTATCGTGTTACGTGAAGAATAAACCAGATGTACGTGTGTAAGATTTAAGGACTGCAAGTCAGATCTGGGCTGCGTCATCCCGGACCCCTGGAGGGAGAAGACGCCCCAGCGAGACCCCTCCTCTCGGGGCTGGAGGCCCTGGACCTCCACCCTGACCCCATCTGCCTCCCTCTGGGGGTTCTACCTCTGGCTGAGAAACCCACAGCCCGGGCAGGCTGTCCTGCACAGGACACACGGGGACAGGTGGCCTTTTCCTGGAAGGAACCACGCGACGGGTTCCCCTCCGTGGGAGCTGACCAGCTGCACTGCCAGGGCCTGGGGTGCGTCACTACCCGGGGCTCTGTGAAGGCAGATGCACCACCTCCACGCTGGGTATTTAGCTTAACGTGTTCCTACCCTGTGTGATGCTACAAATCCCACCACGCCTGCCAAGACCTGACCCTGCAGGACAGGCCAGCTGCTGGTCTCTCCGCTCGGGCTCAGGCCTGTACCGCCCACACCGCAGAGAAGCAGAGATGGACGTGGGGGACAGTGACGCAGCTCGTGCCACTTACAGCTGGGCTGCTGCTGGGTGGCCGCGTCCTACCCCACCTCAGCGTCCCTCGCGGGCCCTGCTCCGCTGAGCCTGGTCTGAAGGGACGGCTGCAGAGTACGGGCCGCAGGGGTCCACCCGCAGGCAGGCTGCCCTCGGCCTCAGCAAGGCCTGTGGGTCCTCCAAGGGCGCGGGTCTCTGCCAGCTGGGGCCCAAGCTCCCCCTTGGCGGCCGCTGACCCGGGGGACCAGGTAAGGGCCTATCTTCCAGGGGGTGATCTGTCCCCAGAGCCACAGGGCTCCACGTGCTGTACCATTACAGCTGAAGACTGGCCTTTCCTCACGTCGCCACCCAGAGGACCAGCTACACAGTAGCCCCCCAGGCACACCCTGCCCACCGCACGCCCATCGCGACCTCTCGCCGGGAGCCGACAAAAGCATGAGGTCCAGACAGACAAACAAAGAGACGTTTTATTAGCATCGTTACGGCAACGCGTCCCAGGAGGGGACGATCCTCAGCACACAGCCCACCGAGCTGTAAGCGATGAATCAGTGAAACAATTATTGTACACAGTGCAGACAAAGGATCACCCCAAACCTCCAACAGAAGACGGAAAATCACTTTACAAGAAAGTAAATAAAAATAACGCCCGTTTTTCTATTTTAAAAAGTGCCAGCTCTCAAGTGGCAGAGCGTGGAAAGCCCCAGGACCCGGCGCCCAGGAGTCCTGATGCTCCAGGGGCCAGGCCCGCCCTGGCTTCTAAAGCTTAATTTAAGCATCCCAGGTCTGCATCTTCTCACGCCTGCCCTACGACCCTCGTTCCTACTGATTTCTTCGTGTCAGGCTCACAGCTACCAGCCTTCATCAAAGCATTAAGACCAGAGACTCTCCCTTTGTAAGGCTCACGTCTGAGTAAAGAGTGAAGAGACCAAACACCGGAATCTTAAAAAGCCAAATGACAGCGGAGCCAGTGCCCGTTTAGAAAAGCTCTCTTACCCCCCACCCACCTTAGAGTCCTACTTTGGTAAATATTAACGTTTAACCCATCAGCAAAATATTTAACCCAGTTAGCAAAATTAACACCGTCATTTCCATAGTTACTCTTTTGTGCATAGTAAATGTGGCCGGATGAACTTCACATTGGACGAAGCAGATTTGAAAACCAGTTTGCAAGAAAGGGTGCCCCCCTCAACAGCAATCTAAGCCCGGGGAGACGGCCAGAGGCCGTGCAGCGGCTGCTGGCCCTCGGCAGGTGCGGGCGGCCGGCTAGATGGTCTGGTAGCCGGCGTGGCTCCTCTTGCGGCCGATAAGGTAGGCGATGAGGACGATGAGGACCAGCCCCGCCAGGGCGCCGCCCACCGCGATGGGGATCAGCATGCTGTTCTCGTCCAGCTGACACTCCTCCACTGTGGAGACAGACGGCCCGCTGCCCACCTCTGCCCGCCGCCTGCGGCCACTGCAGCCACGCCGCAGGCCGGTGCCCGCGGGCAAGGGCCCCGCCAGCTCTCTGCTCAAAGGGTGGCGTGAGCACATCCGCAGACGGGCTGGGGCGTGCAGAGGCCAGGTGGCGCGGGTAGGGGAACTGGCGCTAAAATCGCCCGGACTTGAAAGGGGTCCCCCCGCCGTTAGCTACACGGACCACGCCCTCGCCTACTCACCGGGCCCAAACTTGTCCCCGTCCACGCGGAACGCCTGGACCCACACTCTGAATATGTTGAGGAAGGCGGCCTCGGTGACCTGCACGCGCTCCTCGGCGTTGCACTTGTAGGAGTTCCCGGCGGCAGCCTGCAGCGCCCTCAGCGAGTTATTGACGGCCTTGAAGGTGGGGTCTGCAAGGGCAGCGGGGGTGAGTGCCCTGGGGCACCCGCACGGGCATGCCAGTTGGGGGGGGAGGGGTCTTACCTCTGGCATCGGGCAGAGTCATAGTCAGCTGGACTCCCTGCAGGAAAACCTGGCTGGAACTTGCATTCTAGGGAGAAGACGACAATCACACGGTCACCATCAGGCTCGGGGGGGCACCGGTGACACAGGTGACCTCCCGCGCCCATAGCTTCAGAAGGAAACTGCAGAGCGCCCAGCCCATAAAAGGCAGCCTGTCGTCTCGGGAACATGAATTCTGATCAGCTCCTTACAGACCTCGTTATAGAATCAGACTCTGCTAAGATGGGGACTGAAGGAGCTACGTTCCAGAAAAGTCAACGTTTGACTTCCTAGGAAAGCTGCACTTGATCAGGAGAGACCCAGCAGCTCACCTGCAGAGCGCACCACACACACCCAGCAGGGGCTCTTCCGCGCTCCCCTTACTCTCTTGCTACCTGCACACGCGGCCCTTCCCAGGCAGGTACGAAGGGCAGAGGGCGGAGGACGGCACCCGAGGCCCCGGGTCGCCCCTGCCCCGCCTGCGGGATAAGTGCGAGGCGTTTGCTGACAGACGAGGGTGGGCCGAGGGTCCGGGAGGCGGGCTGAGCAGGGCGGCGGGCCCTCACCATCGCAAACTGCAGCACCAGGAGCAGGTTCCCGCTGCGGAGCGCCAGGGTCACCAGCCGGGCTGTGCAGTTCCCCCCGAAGGTGGTCTTGCTGGGGTCGATGTTGAACTCCCTGGTCACCGTCTAGTGAGGAGAGCCGAGAGGTCAGCTTCCCCTCCCCCAGGCCCCGCGCTCCTGAGGGGACAGAGGCAGCCCGAAAGCAGTGGCTTCAAGGCCACGTTCACGTGAACCCAAACCAGAAGAAAACATGACAAGTTCACACGGGCAGATTTCGGGATGCCAGACGGTCCTCCTGGTACTTCCGGCTGCGTTCTCCTGCTTTCACGTCCCCGCAGCGGGGCCGGCCCCGTCTCCATCCCCAGACTCTCACCCTCAGGGAGAAACGTCATCTCAAGGGAAGAGTAGAAAGACAACCCGAGTGTCCGAGCAGTAATGCGTCCAAGAAAATCCCCCCACCTCCCAGGCCAGCACACCCGGCCTGTGGTGACAACACACGCTTGAGGCTTTGGGGCCGCAGAACAGCCTGCATCAGGAGACTCAACCCTGCCATTGCAGCGACAGCGGCCCAGGTGGGACGGGGATCCGGCCGAGCAGCTCGGGACCCACAGCACCCGCGACCCACCCCGGGACGCCCGGTCCACAAGGCCCAGGGCGGGGGGAGGGGCTCCGGCCAGCCTACCGTGTTGTCCCTCGTCCTGTAGGTGACATTCAGCTGCAGCCCCATGCTGGCCAGCAGGCAGGTCCCGTTGGTGCCGCTCACGTTGTACCTGGACACTGAGGGGCTCGCGGGCACCGGGGTGGGCGAGGGCTGGGGTGGTGCTGTCGGGCTGGGCGGCGAGGGCCCGTCTTGCTCGCAGTGCGTCTCTGTGGGGACGGTGGGGTGAGTCGTGCCGCCGCCGCCTCAGGACCTCCAGAAACTCCGGAGCCCGAGCCCACCCTGGGCCCCAGCTGACATTCTCAAGGATCCCTGCCCCGCAGAACACGACCTCCAGGCCTCCAGGGAGACGCGGGCTAACTAACGCTGCTCTGGAACCCTGGACGGGGGCAGGTCACCTCGGCAACACTCGACCTGGGCCCGCTGGGGGCCCGACCCCCCGCCTCCGCCCGCCTCCGCATGCAGCCCCCACTGGACACCCTTCCACCTCGGCCTCGGGTGGCCCCTCGTCCGCAAAGACACCCTCCCTTGCAGGACAAACCTTCCCCCCATGAGGTCAGAACAAAACCTCAACTCCATCCCGTGCTTTGGGGACCCAGGCCACTTGCATCGGCAACAATTCACATATGTGTTCTCCGAGCTCCTGTGCCGGGCGCCGGGCTGGAAATGGTCCCAGAGACAGTAGCAGAGCGGCCCGGAGTGCCTGGGCTCCGAGGGGACAGACGCCGGACACACACACCATCGCCAGCCCGGACCGTCGGCGTGGTGCCCCCAGGAGGACGGCAGCGGCCCCGGGAAGGACGGGCACCAGACGGCCCTACTGGTCAAGGATGGAGCCGAGACTCCGTGCCCGCGGTCAGCCAACTGCTGTGGGCGCTCATCTGGGGCGGGTGGAGGGCCCAGCGACGGGGAGAGTGGGAGCCCCGCGGCAAGAGACGCAATCCAGGAGATGGGGGTGGCCCCGGCCGCACAGGTCCGACAGGGGAGGGCACAGGGCGCCCCCGGAGGACACACTGAGGGTGTGCATACGACCCCGTCCCTCAGAATCTGACCCACCATGACTGCTTACGACAAAAATTTATATTCAAAATCAAAGCTGACTGAGGCAAAAGCTGAAAAGTAACTGTACGTGTTCCACAGGGGCTGACAGGCCAGACACGCCTTCTCTGAAGGCTGACGAATGCGCCGAACCCCAGGGCATCCGGCACCCCCAGCCCAGGCCCTTCCTCTTATCACCTCGTTTCCGTGGCCAGTGCGCAAGCTCAGCGCTAACGGTCACACGACCTCCATCCAACCCCGACCCTTCCCACGGGCCCCCCAGGCCAAGCACGCGAGCCGGCCCAAACCTCCAGGGTGGGAGCCGCTCGGGAAGCGGCGGGAACCCGTCCACCACCTGAAGCTCAAGTCCAGCTTTCACTCCTTTCCGGCTGCAGACGCCACGTCCACCCCAGAGGACCGGGACTCAGGTAACTTAGCCCACCCTGAGGGTCACCTCGCCCCGCTGGCCTTCACACAACTTGTAGAGGGAAGTGCTTTATTCTAGAGAATAAAGAGGGCAAAAAAGAGAAACAAAACCCAAGCTCTGGGAGGTGGGCTCAGCTGGGTGAGCGCCCCCGAGATGCCTGGCCCCGGGGGCACCGGCTGGCACTGCCGCCTCCCTCCTGGAGCTAAGCTGCAGGTAGACGTTGGGACACTGGCGATTTTAAAAGCAGTTTTATCAGTTACTTATCAATTGTCACAGGACACAAATGATTAAATGCACAAACCACGTTAAGAGACAAACGAGAGAACAGGCCAGTCTCCAAGTCCTTGTCTACCCGACCCGACAGCCACTGTAACGTATGACCTGCTGTCTCCGTGAAGCTCTTACTAACCGCCAGTCAGAAAACCTCAGGAGTGTAGAATGTGTGTGGGTGACAGCCCTCTCCCTTCTACCTGTGTTAACCAGCCTGACACTTAACGACAGACACCAAAGTCCCTCCCGCAGAGGGCTCACAACCCGAGAGGATCACTCGGGGACGCGCGTGCTCCCCCGGGAAGGCCTCTGCGAGGCGGGGAGCCCAGGGGTCGTGGCAGGGGAGGAGGGGGGCGGGGCTGTGCACCCTCCCAGTGCCCTTCGCACGGTTTGCAGAAGCTCATGCGCCCCGAAGGCCCTGATGGTCTCCCGGCAGCTGCAGATACTCAGATAAACCTGCACGTTGCACTGACGAAGTTTCAAGTGGAAAGAGACGTTTTAGCACGGCCCGCACCTAAGCTAGACTGGGAGTGAGACTCAGGTTCCCAAGGAATGAAAAAGTGAGTAAGGCCAAACGGGGCAGGAGGTGAGACGTGTGATAAACTTCACTGAAAAGCAATTTCTGTTTTGAACTTCTGTCTCAGAAGAGCTGACAAGAATCCACTCATCAAACGTGAAAGATGAAAAGATGAATACACCTCAGTCCTCCGGTGGGCCTGGGGCTGGCATCCGATCCTGCCGGACACGGGAGCCCCACTGGCCAGGTGGCCGTAGCACCTGTCCCAACCTGGCTCTGCCATGTGAGAGTGAAAGAGCAGCCACAGGAACGGGTGAGTGAGTGATCATGGCTGTGTCCCAATAAAATGTTGCTTATGACCAGTAAAACTTAATTTTATATCATTTTCATGTGTTGTGAAACGTTATTTTTTAACGTTAATCTATCAGCAAAAACACCATTTTTAGTTGTTGGCTGTGCAGAGCCCAGAGGCCCTTGCCAGCCCGGGGCTGCCGCTGGCCGCGTGGAGGGCTGTGGGGTCAGCAGGCACCCCAGCTGCTTCCGAGCCGCCAGGGAAGGCTGTGGGGCAAGGCGTAAACGCGGGGAACGACAGTGGGGACACCCCCTCCCCCCAGGAAATGACAGCGAGCTGGCTGGCGGGACGTGGGGCATCGCAGTCAGAAGACGACGCGCTCTACCACAGACTCCGGCTGGCGCCCAGAGCAGCGCTCGGCAGGACGTCCTGCGCGTCCGCACGCCCTCCGCAGACAGGTGGGCGCCCTCACTGCACAGGTGAGGAAGTAAGAGGTCGACTACCTCACCCGAGACCACAGGGCTGGGCTGGTGGGTGCACCCCGGGGCCGTGGTCTCCCTGAAAGGCCCCCCTGGTCGCTCCCACCCCTGCCCTGGGCCTGCCTGAGCTGGACTGAGGTTAGGCGAGTTCTCTGTGTAGAGACAGCAGCTTGAGCTGAAGGAGAGCCTACGACCCTGATCCCATCAGCTCTGTAACAAGGGAAGAGAGAGGGTTTGAACTGCTTTGCCCCTTTAGCCTGTTTTAATCCACCCTCACCCAAAGAGGTGAACTTCTCTAAAGACAGAGGGGCCGGGGGCAGCTCTCCGAAGACGCGCAGGTCTCCCCGGGCACCCGCGGGGGCTGGGCCGGGGGCGGTCCTCACCCTCCGTGCTGAAGCTGTCGTTGGAGAGGTAGGCCTGAATGGTGGCGTCACGGAGCGTGACGGTCACGTTGCGCAGGTGGATCTGCTTGCTGCTCACACACCTGTACTTTTTATTAATGTCTGCCCTGATGTCGGTTACGGATTCCACAGTCTTGGTTTCTACACGAAAAAAAAAAAAAATCGATCTTTAACTCCTGGAAGTGCTTAGTTAGAAGCAATTTTAGATACTCCCCCGACGCAGTTTTCTCCACCCCATAATTGGTCCATATTGGTTCTTACCCTTGGAGCTCGAATTGGGGAAAATCCCTGTATCTGACAAGTTATAAACAAAACGCATCAGCTGGACACTGTAACGTGTTGCATTTCTTGTGAAACTGAGGGTCAGCGTATGGCCTCTTCCAAAAGCGATCACGAGACTGGAGTCAGAAGCATTTCCTTTGCCGCAAGAGCTGCTGTTTAATACTTCTGCACTGGCCGGGAGCTCAAAGGTCACGCTCTGGAACAAACATGATGACAGTAGAACCCAGTTAGGGTGTAGGTTACTAAAGGGGTTCAGAAACACCAAAGATCTGACATATGCCCCGACCCCAGCTCCATCTCAGATGTCACTATTAATGCATTCATTTTCAATAAAAACAAAAAACATGAAAGTCAGTATTACACGTCAAGTAATAGACCAGAAAGTAACTCAAGTGCAAGGCAAGGATGACCTAATTATTCACTAATTTAAAACTGTTCTTCATTAATATGATTTTAATTTACAAGAGAATTAAAACTACAGTTATCTCAGTAAAGTGAAATAATTCACGTTGGGCTTCAGGATGAGCTGATACTTTTATCTGAAAAAAGCCATTACCATCGTGTTTGCCATGGAAAAGTTTATTTAAAGAATATGTCTCTCTAAACAAAGAGAAGAGGGAGTTTACTGCAGAATTATCTGAATTAACTATTATAAGCAAAACAAACAACCACAAAACCACCAAAGCTCATCTCGATGAACCGGACTGGGTGAAGGACCCGTGGGAAGCTGTCCTAGCACTGTCCTGATGGACAGACCACGCCTGTGACAAAGACACACTGTGTGAAGTGGGAAGGCACACTACAGCAAACGGATGTTCCCATTTGTGTAACGCGATTAGTATATAATAAAACAATGTTTTAAAAAATCCAAACAAAAAGAAGTGAAGTAGAAATTAGAATAAAAGGTGCCTAGGGGACTTCCCTGGTGGTCCAGTGGTTAAAGACTTCACCTTCCAATGCAGGGAGTGCGGGTTCGATCCCTGGTCGGGGAGCTAAAATCCCACATGCCTTGTGGCCAAAAAACCAAAACATAAAACAGAAGCAATACTGTAACAAATTCACTAAAGACTTTAAAACTGGTCCACATTAACAAAAATAATTAAAAAACATTTTTTAAACAAACAAGATGTGCTTGGACAAGTCTTTACAATTGGAGACATTTCTGTGGAATGAAGCTTTCCCCGCTCTCTTCTGTTCCGAGAGAGGCCACGTTTACATCCAGACAGGGCCAACGCACTGAGGCGGCCAGGCAGCCGGCACGTCCAGAGGGCTCTGAAGAAGCCACTCGTCCTCCCAGCAGTCTGGGCCCCCACTGCCCGCCAAGTGCCAGAAAACAGACATGGTGCCTCGGATGTGGAGACGGTAAGGAAAAACACTGCTTCAACACAGCGCTGAAAACAAAATGTAAGAGTATGTTTACAAGAACAAATGTTGAATGGAAAGAGAAAGTGAAAGGTCCACTAACAGGTAATTCACGGAGGAAGATGTAACAAAGAAATGCTGCGTATTTGTTAGGGATCTGGTAAATGCAAAAAGCCTTTCTCATCCTGCCGAGGCGCAAAGCTGTTTTAACAAAACCAAAAGGGGCATTCTAATCAAACTAGTACAGTGGCACTGCACCTCGAGCACCTGTTTACACACGATTCTTGGAGCGTAACAGTTTACCTAAAGCGGATTTGACAGATCAAAAAAGCTGTATTCACAGAGCTGTACACCGGGCATAAAAAGAATATAAGAAAACTCAGTTACAGGGGATGGGTTAGTAAATTAGCGTGATTAACATAATGAAGTACTACATTGTGATTACAAAAGATAATCAAGAAGAAAACTGGAAAAATGCTCACAATAAAATAGTGAGCACAAAATGGTTTGTATAATATGACTGCATTTCAGTATATAAAGTGCATAGACTATTACAGGTAGTAACAGCCTATGAGACACAGCAGTATGTAACATACAAGAAACACACATGTAAGACTGTCAAGGCAGATTAAATTATCACACACACACAAGCAAGGCATGAAGGGCCCTGGTGTTTCCTACCTTAGAACCGTTCTTGGTGTCATAGCTGGTCAAGAAGGCAGCAGAAAAGTTGGCCATGATACAAGCTGTCCCATTGCCATCTTTCACCACAAACACAGCTGACGCACCATGCACGAGGCCTGCTAACTCCAAGAAAGACAGAAATGACCAAACACCTTTTAGAAAATTTTGGCTGTCTACAGCTGCGGCAATACAGCTGTTATCAGGAAAGCTACTTCAATCGCCGAAGAACTAGACACACAGATCCCACAGGTGGGGCTCGGCTGGGCTTCTGTCCCTCCTGGAGACTGGTCTGAAAATGTTCTCTCTAAACCCATCCCATCAGTTTGCCAAGCTGTCATTAGCTCTTCAATGCTTTTCTTCAAAATACGTACCGGGAAGGCACAGGTCAATTTCTGAGTCACCCTGGGCCCAGGCTGCCCACGCTCGTTCCTCAGAGGATCTCGGGGACGTGGGGTGGGGTCCTGAAGGCAGGACTCAACGTAAACTGAACGCTGACCTTCTACAGAAACCCTGTGGACCCAAACTGCTACTTAGAGTCGGCTCTGCTTTTGCCTCTCTTGGACTGGCGACGTGGCAAGAAAAGCCGCAGACTCAAAGATCAGAGCTCTCTGCCCATTTCCAGAAGGTCCTCAAAATACAGTAATTCCACTGGACCTGGACTTGGCTGTGTGACCTTAGGACACCACTCTGCCTCTGTAGGTACAGAAGCCAAGTGCCTGAGGGAAGGGGCGGAAGGCAGCTGTCACAGGTCTTCCAACCTGGGCGTGGCCACCGCTCTGAGCTAGTTCTCAGGGCCAGGGCCACACCCCGAAACCCCGGGCAGGCAGCTTAGCAGCAAATGCACTCCGATCTGAGTCAGAGAAGGTAAGTGACAGCCACACACCTTAGCACAGGGTTCTTTCACAGACGGGCAGGTGTCCTGACCATCCTAAAGCCAAGCAACCACCAACCAGCACCGGTCACTGCCACACTCCCAGAAACACACCTCCTTGTTTCTGCAGGTAAGCTCCCTGCGCGCCCTTCATCAGGCAGCGGCCCATCTGGCTATGACGGCTCTAAGGGTACACGTGACCCAGGCAGCACGCTCCGAGGACAGCCAACTAGCTTTCATTCTGAAGTCCCTGTCGCTGATGTGGTAAAATGACTCCAGTGAACCCAGCTCACTTCACCCTTGGGACCGTCACCAAATAAAACCTTCAGAGCAACTACTACTTAAGCCTAAAGCGAACAGTATAGACAGAAACCCTGTATACCCTCCTGTAAGCCTCAGGTAAAGGAAACAGCAAAATCTGCGTTCATAAAGAAAAACTGCTACAAATGAAGCAAACTAGGGCAGACAATGAAAATTTTGCCTGTTGTGCTTCACAAATTTTAACCCCGCCCCCCCCGAATACTGCGGCAAGATTCCACTAAAGTCATTTCCAATGAATGAACGTTCCTTTTAAAAACCTAGAGAAAATCCCACAACTCATTTTTGACACAGTGAAGTTTTTTTTAAATTAATTAATTTATATATATATATATATATATTTTTGGCTGCGTTGGGTCTTCATTGCTGCGCACAGGCTTTCTCCAGTTGCGGTGAGCGGGGGCTACTCTTGTTTGTGGTGCGTGGGCTTCTCATTGCGGTGGCTTCTCTTGTTGCGGAGCAGGGGCTCTAGGCGTGCGGGCTTCAGTACTTGTGGCTCGCGGGCTCTAGAGCACGGGCTCAGTAGTTGTGGCGCACGGGCTTAGTTGCTCCGCGGCATGTGGGATCTTCCCGGACCAGGGCTCGAACCCGTGTCCCCTGCATTGGCAGGCGGATTCTTAACCACTGCGCCACCGGGGAAGTCCTACAGTGAAGGTGTTTAAAGACATGTCTCTGAGAGCGATGGAGTAAGTGCACAAGAGCTACAGAGATGCCAGCCAGGCAAACGCAGGTTCGGCAGCAGAAGCAAAAGCCTGGGCGCTGAGGCCAGAGGAACAGCGGACACCGACCAACTCACAGCGCACGTGGGCGCCGCCAGGCCTGAGCTGCCGTCACCGGCCCGGGCGCTGGAGCCACGTGCTGCCACACGTGCCACGGCACAGCAGGTCAGGTGGCCACCTCCCACAGGGGCCCGCACAGGCCAGCTCCTACCAAGCCACCCTCCTGTAAAACAGGCCCCTAAGTCACCAAAACACGTTCTACTGACTCAAAGCACTTAACTAGAAAACACTTCATGAATAACTTCCCAGTCAATTTTTTCATTTAGTAAACATGCTGAAGGTCTGAGCTTTCGAAGGACAACAAAGTAGTATTACTAAAACAAACTTAAAATAAGCATCAGAGACTTATCTGGCGGTCCAGTGGTTAGGACTCCGTGCTTCCACTGCAGGGGGCACGGGTTCAATCCCTAGTCGGGGAACCAAGATCCCACATGCCGAAAGGCGCGGCCAAAAAAACCCCAGAAACACAAAACAAAACAAAAAGCAACGGCAGCACTAGACGCCCCCAAATTTTCCACTATTAAAACAAGAAACCAGAGCCAATTTTGGTCAAGAGAAGAATGTCTACAAGAGCATTACAACAAAAAACTGTAAGAGAAACACGTATGCTAATAGTCAGAAATTAGTTCTTAACTCTATAAAAGACAACCACCATCTCACATTAGCTAGGATGTCTGCAGTAGTTTGAGGGGTGTCCCTCCCGAAAGCCAGAACCTGCACCACCAGGAGCTGCTCCTCGTCGGCACTCACGCCAGACTCACGCCAACCTCTCTCCAGGGGTCCCGTAGAGGAACGAGTGGCTGATTCCTTCAAAACACTCCCACCTGGAGACACTCCAGTCTCTAAAACAGGTGCAGCTGTGGGAGCACGCCTGCCTGAGACGAGAGATCTCAGTCTCCGACAGACTCCGCCACTAGCTGACTGTGTGACCCCGGGCCCAAAGGAACCACCATGCCCCTCGGTTTAGGCACCTGTGAGACGGAAACAAGCATCAAGGACCGGCAGAGCATCAAGTGAGCCAAAGTGAGGGGAGCGCTGGGTACAAGGTACCAGCCTTTCAGTGTTAGCTGTTACTATCGATGCGTTCAGTGCTACACGGCCCTCATCTATTGTTGAATCCTTGGTACCTGACACAAACCGTCAAACAAGCGTTTCATTTAACGAGCACCTGTAGTGCACCTTGCAGGTAACTATAAACTATCGTGACAACTTTAATAGGCAGACACTATGATGATTTCCTTTCACAGATGTGGAGTCCAAAGCACAGAGAAGTTAACTACTGTGCTCGAGGTCACACAGCTAGTGATGGTGCAGAGCCAGATCTGCAACTGGGTCTGCTGACTCACAGCACGTGCCCGCCGAGCTTGCCATGGGCCGGCGGCACAGTGAGGTCCACACCTGAACCACACTTTCTCTCCAGCACTTGGTAAGCAAGTGAATATGCTTCAAATTATGACACACTCACTTCCATATGAAAGAAACTGCCATCTAGAGAAACAAGTCAATACATTCTTTGTTAAACTGTTTAATAGAAATCACTTCCTAATTTCTCTTGGCTCGATTTTCTTGAATCCAGTATTTTCATTCTTCTTAACCAGTGATACATAATCACCTGTGAAAATGTAAAGGAAGAAAAGAAAGACCGAGGCTGCATCCCAGACACGGAGTCACAGACTCTAGAGACCAGCATGTACGTTTCTGAACAGCTGACGTGCGTGTTCAGTTAGGGACCACCGGACGTCTCTTCGTGTACGTGCTGAGCACTTACTGTCTGTGAGGCACGAGGTAGGCTGTAACATAAGGAAGACACAGGTGCGAAAATAATCACAACACAGCAGAACCAATGCTCCAGTAGAAGCACGTGCTGGACATGCACATAGTCAAGTCTTCCGGACGCAGAGAGGAGGAAGGACTAATACAGCCTGGGATGGATCTAACAATATAAATTCAAAATTATGGACCCAAAACATTTTGACCTCAAATCTAGTGAAAAATTAGGTCGCCAACCTGGGTAACTGGCAAACTCCCACAAGCGAGGGTAACATTAATCAGTATAAAACATTTTTTCAAACTTCCTAAGCAACAGTTCTTCATTCGAAAAGGGGAAGGAGGTCATCCCGGTGACATCAACAGTCAAGAGCCCCATTATGCAATATACTTAATCATATGTATCAAGAAGTTTCAGTTCACACTTGTCTACGCTTTCTACCAAATATTAAAACACAAAGGAAACTTTACTTACTAATTATCAAAGCAGGATGAATTTGTGACTTAGAAGTTTGAAGTATTTTTAGAAAAGATGTTTTCTGGTGAAATTGTGCATTAAAATAGACATTATTTTAAACAAACCTACATACAAGCTCTTAACAGACCTTTTTAAAAGTTGGATTTTTAACTGAATATAAAACTTAAAAGATATGATGGAATGGACATTAAAAAGCTAATTATGGGAACTCCCTGGCGGTCCAGTGGTTAGGACTCCGCACTTTCACTGCTGGGGGCCAAGGTTCAATCCCTGATCGGGGAACTAAGATCCTGCAAGCCTCGTGGCATGGCCAAAAAAAAAAAAAGAGAAAAAGCTAATTGCATGCATGATACTCCAAGCTATCAATGTAGGGAAGTATGGATTTTTCTCTTCATTCAGGTGAGTTTTTAAAACACGAAACAAAATGTGACAGTTCTAATGCACGCGAGCTCTTCTAATAAAGAACGATGAGCCGCCCCGCCCTGACACGACAAGACTTGCCCCAGCAGGCCCTCCCAGAACTCATGACACCTGCTGGGGAAAGCAAGGCTCCGGGTTTGCGGCTGGAAGAAGGTCACCCCTTGCGCTGGTCCTGCAGCTCAAAGAACTCATTTTACGCAACGGGCAAAACAAAATCCTGAAACCAAAATCCATTCTGTTACGATAAAAGAACTTCAGAGTAGATATTTAGAGAATTCCCGGCAGGTACTTGGGAGACTGCTTCTGTGTCTGCTGAACTCAAGGGAGCGCCCACCAGCGAGCTCCGGTACCTCTTTTCAGTCCCTGGCACTTTAATCTTCCCGTATCACGGAGACCAGGTGAGAAAGTGCCACAGAGAGAGCTCTCAGGAGCCATAAAAATCAAGCCATGCAGTGATTCTTGTTTAAGTCAGCACAATTCCCTTCTCCTTAGGACAGAAAAATGACAGCAAAATTTCTCAATGGATAAAACACCGGCGCCCACGGACGGCTCCCGAGTTCCGTGGGCCCAGCGCGCGCGCACACACGCGCGCACACACACAGGCAGCGCTCCTGACGACTCACTAGAAATGGAGACGACCACTGGGAGGCCAGGCCTAGCCCCCCTCTCCTTCTGTCCACTGTGGGCTCCCCGAAACTCTCAAGGGCAACTTTAAGTCATTATAACGTAATTAAAATTCACAACGACATAAACACACGCGTCAGCGCTCCGTGCCATGCTGCTGGGGGAGAAGGCTAAAAGCCCGAAGGACGAACTCTAAAGGCCGGGGTCGCCGCCCGGCCTATTCTCCTGCGCGGACATCCGCGTCGGGCGGAAACCGAGGCCCACGCGGTCCCGCGTCTCCAGCTGCAGCCGCACGCAGCCCTCCGGGGCCACCCGTGCCCCCAAATAAGGGCGCGAACCACGCCGCTCAAAAACCACCAAGTCACTGCCGACTGACCCCACAACCCGAGGTCTGGCACCCGAGGGCCGCGCCGGGCCCTCCCTCCGTCGTCCACTTCTGGGCACCTGGACCGACCCCTCCCCCCGCAGCCGCCTCGGCCGGCGCGGGACGACTCGCCTGGAGTCCCCGGGCCCGGCCCGACCGCAGCCCCGCAGCTCCCGGCCCCCGAGCAGCCCCCCGCCCCTCACGCCGCCCCACATCCCTCTGGGCCCGCGCAGCGCCTCACACCTGCCCGACCCCTCACCCCGCAGCCCCTGCGCCCTCAGCCCCCACCCCGGCCTCTCACCGAACAGCAGCAGGAGCAGCGGCCATCGCCGGGCGCCGCCGGGGGCCGCCATGGGCGCGAGCGGGAGCCGGGCGGGGTCGTGGGCGGTTGGGCCGGGGCGGGCGGGCTGGGGTCTGACCCGGCCGGCGTGAGGGCAGCTGGTCCCGGTGCTGCGCCCGCTGCAGAAAACAGACCCCACTACCGGCGGCGCCTGTCACGTGAAGCCGCGCGCGCCCGCGCCGTCACGTGACCCCCGTGCATCTCGCGAGAGTGAGAGAGCTCAGGCGTGCGCCCTGAGCCCGCCTCGCAGGTTACCTGGGCCTGACACGTGACCGCGACGCCACGTGACTCGGGTCTCGCCTCCGACCCCCGCCCGGTCTCCAGCCGGCGGAAGCGGAAGGCGGGCGGTGGGCGCGGCTGGTCACCTCCTTGCGGGGCCTCTGGGTCCGTCCTGGAGCTGCTAGATGAAAAGAGGGGTTTGGAGCGGACGTGCGGCTCTCCGTCGCGGGCCGAGGGTGGGAGTCCCACGGCGGCCGCCCCACGGGAGACGAGAGGGCGTTTCCGCAGGGACGCCGATGCTAACGCGTCTCTCGGCCTCGGGGCCAGTGGAGAGTCTGGGCTGGGGGGCAGGAAGGAGGGGGATGTGAACACGCGTACTGAGTGTTACCCCTCGTGCTGGAAAAACACACAAGGCACAGGGTGTAAAGCTAGACACAATCTTGAAGGGGCTTCAGAGGGTTCGGTGGCTTCCGGCTGTCACCCCGTCCTAGAGGCCGTGGGGGACTGGGCGGCCTCAGCCTGGAAGGTTCAGAAAGGCCCCAAGCTGCCCAGGGAAGGAAATCGCAGCCTCGCTGCTGCCAGAACCTTCCTGAAGTGCCTCTCACTCACTCCCCAGTTCCTGATTTGCTTCTAGGCTCTGCCCGGTTCTTCTCTTTTCTCGACTGCTGCCCGCGCTCTGGCCACACCGGCCCTTTGCAGAGAGAGGTGACGCCCGCCTGCCCTGCTGCTTCGTTGAGCACTTGCAACCCCACCTCCTGGGGAAACGTGCCTCCAGTGCACCTTCGGTGCAGGTGTGTTGATTACTACCTGTCATAGGCTTCGATTTTTGTGACTTTTTTTGTTGTTGTTCTTACATTTGTTTGCTTTTTGTAGATTTTGTTGTCTTCCTTGTTGTTATTTCTTCTTGTCCAGTTTCCCTTCCCTCCCCGCCACCTTCTAACACAATCAGCTGAAAAAGTCGTGACACTGAAGGATTTCAAGTAAAAGGGAAACAAAGAGGCTGAGGGAGCCCCAGGCTCGTTGGGTTTTGTCGACTGAAGAAAAACAAACAAACAAACCACAAGCTGAAAGTTGAGGGATCGTTCTTAGGGCTTCAAGCCGGGGCACCTCAACCCCGAGAAAACTGCTCCGAGGGGGGAACCAGGATACATAGGAGTTTCTGCAACAAATGGCAGGCAGTCAGAATGTCAAAAGATTATCGTTAATTAAGGAAAACCAGATATCTCAAATTAAGGAATTTAGCGCTTTTCTATGTATGGAAAGATGCAAGAGTCTGGGCTCACTGAAGTCATTCCTTTGATCTGCACCTCAGCTCTGGGGCCAGTGTCCTGTGCTTTCTCATCCTGAGTCCCCTCAGGGCTCACCGTCTGGGGTAGCTGCAATGTGATGACTCCTTGATGGCAGGCATTCCTTGTTTCCTTCGTGAGTTTTCTCAGGCTGCACGGTGGGGAGTGGCTGCAATTACTGATGACTGATGGCTGCAACGTCCTTCCTTACTGACATGGCAGGCAACGTTCTTAGTCCACAGGTTGTTCAGCTCTTTGGGGCAGAAATCTACTGTTACTACAGAGTCGATTTGCTGATGTCTTGTTTAGGTGTTTAGGGATCTTTCTGGATTTTTTGTTTGTTGCTGTTCCAAATGGGGAAGAGTCTCAGCAGGATCCCATTTAAGAGAAGTGCTGTCCGTTGAAGTGTGCCGTGGGAAAGAGGAGGTGCTGGGGCTGCGGTCTCTCTATGCTTTCCCTGTGAAATCCTTTATCAGCAACAGGTTGTTAACATGATGTTTGTCCAGTAGGTTATTATTTGAGCCTGAGCTGTCCCTATGAAATAGAGTGTTAAGTTCAGATGTAACTGGAAAATTCTAAAATATTTCCCTTTTCTCTTGAACTTTCTGATGGTGAGAAACTACCAAATAATCTTGAGTATGGAAACAAAAGACCTATTAATTTTGTGCTTTCCAGCCTTGGAAGCCCCTTCCTGTGTTGAGAGAACGCCTTACCCTCTGAATATGGATGGCAGACAGAGCACCTAGCAGAAGCTGAAAAAACCAGATGGTCACTTTCCCAGCCTTCCTAGCGGCTAAGGTGCGCGCTCAGCCAGAGTTCAGCCCGTTAGACTGGATCAGGAGCTAGTGGTTGCAGAGAAGCTAGCTGCCCCTGTATGTGGTGTTCGGTGGTGACGGCAGCTATGGCTGCAGCAAAGTGGCATTTCCAGAGGCAACGGTGAAGGGTCTTCACCGGGTTGGGTTTGTAGTGTCTTCAGCCGTGGCCCTTGCTATTTCCCTAGCTATTTCCTCGCGCCTGCTATTTCCCTAGCGTCATTCTGCATTCCTTTTGGAAATTCTGTGAGCTACTCAGTCCTTTCAGCAGGTGATTTTTCTGCTTAGACCCACCAGAGCACATTTCTGCTGTGTCCAACTGCCCAATACACACTGTGTTTGAAATCTTCTCTTTTTAAAGACCAAGAGGAGTTTGTGTGAGCAAAAGAACAGGGTGTAAAAAACCAGCAGAAAAATGAAAGGTTTAGCAAAAGTTCTATGAAGTTACATTTTAATAGAGTATGGAAAAGTAACATGGTGGGATTTTCTTGTTTGGTATTCTTTTTTGTTTGAATCCTTAATGAAGGCTGGGTCTGATCTGGGTTTTTTTTCTTTTTGGCCGTGCCACGCGGCTTGTGGGATCTTAGTTCCCCGACCTGGGATGGAACCCGTGCCCCCTGCAATGGAAGCACAGAGTCCTAACCACTGGACCGCCAGGGAAGTCCCGGATCTGAACTATTCTGATTGAAGGAAAGATGTGGAAAAGCAAGCACAGTGAAGGACTCCACAGCTTCTGAATTCTTTTGGAGACTTTTTAAAAGCCTTTTTAAAACAAAGCAGTGAGGGCAGTAAGTGGAGAGCTGCGCAGGGGACTGGGGACCCTGCTTTGGTAATAACGAGCGGGCGAGTTCACAGGTGAAAGGCGGGGCCTTCTTACCCGTGAAATGACCTCGTGCCGCTAGGAGGGTGTGGGCTCAGTAGCTAAGGAGATAAGTGATGGTTGATGGAAGGTGAAATCTAGAGGAACGGACTAGCAGGCAGTCTCTGCTTTTTTTCCTCTTTTGCTCTAAGTTACACTTTTTTTCTTGAGATTTGCTAAGCAAAAATAGTAATGTTGCGTAGTGCTGTAGTGTTTAAAGCTTGTTTTATGAAATTTTTTAAAGGAAAATTTTGAATAAAAATAGGATAATCCAGTGAATGCTGTTGTACCCATTACTTTTACCATTTGTCCTCCCTCCTCACTTGTTTTGTGTTTTGGTTGGTTTTGGGGCTTGAGTGTTATAAAACAAACCTCAGACATTATATTTCTCATGTAAGTCTTTTACATAAACAGAATGCCATTATCGTAGCTAATATAAAAACAAAACCTAATAATTCCATAGTAACTAATTTCCGGTTTGTGTTCACACCTCGCCAGTTGTCCAGAAAACATCTTTTTACGGCCAGTGTGCTCCCTGTGGCTCTAGCGAGGTCTGCACGCTGCCCTCGATGGCGTGTCTCAAGTCCCCTTCCCCTTTGTTGGGGAGACGAGGTCACTTGTCCTGTAGGACACCCCACACTTTGGGTTGACCTGTGAGTCCTTGAATGGCCATGTCTTCCTCTGCTCCGGTAACCGGCGAGTCTGATGGAGGCTTGACTGAATCAGGCTCCTCTGCCCCAGGTGCCACGCTCCGTATGTGGTGCTGGACCCTCACCACGCAGTGTGGAGTGTGGGTCTGCAGCGCTGCCTTCGTCTGGGGCTGGTTAGAAGTGCAGAGCCTCAGGCCCCTCCGTGGACCCGCTGAATCAGAACCTGCATTTCAGCCAGGGCCTCGGGCTGCTAGTGTGCATGGAGACCTGAGAAGCACTGCCCTTTTCTTCTGGCTGCGGGGCCACGTTGGGGTGGCCCCAGTTGGCCCCGTCCACCGCAGAGTCCCTGTTAGCCTTTGACCTCTGACCCCACAGCTTCGCATACATCCCTGGTGAGTCAGCAGGTCCGTATTCCAGCGGGCTTGGCAGATGGGTGATACCTTTTTTCTTTTTTGGCCGCGCCGCGCAGCATGCAGGGTCTTAGTTCCCCGACCAGGGGTCGAACCCAGGCCCCTGCAGTAGAAGCGCAGAGTCCTAACTACTGGACCGCCAGGGAAGTCCCTGGCAATTTCTAATTCTATCTTTCCTATTGTTTTGTCAGCTGGAGCAGGCCTGTACGGAAGAATTTTCCATCGTGGACCAGTTGGTTACTCCAAAATACCGTCCCTACAGGAAAGGTGGGATCTGTACCTGATTCGTGATTCTTTTGTCTGGCTTCAGAGTAAGAACTCAGTGCTGAAGCAGCTTCCAAAAGTGAACTGCCGCGCCCGGCGTGAACCGTGCGCTCTGGGGGGTGATGACCTGTCTTTGCGGGTTCCTCAGTGGGGACCGATGCCCCACCTGGTGTGGACACTGATGGTGGGGGAGGCCGTGCGTGGCGGGAAGGTGGCAGAGGGGGTATGGGAACTCTGTACTTTCAGTTTTGCTATGAACCTGAAACTGCTCTAAAAAATACAGTTTATTAATTAAAAAACAAAGTGAACCATCACATTTTAAAAAATGTGATGTTAAAGCGCTATGTTACCGTGGATTTCTGTATAGTTGATATGTCTTCAGTCTTTTGTAGTTATTATCATTTTCAGGTTAAAATCGTGTGGTCTTGGTAGTGCAGCCTTCTAGATTTGAGTGACTGTGACATTTCTCTCCACGTGGGCTGCCGCTGTTGCTGTCCCACCAGCGATGCATCAGCAGAGAGCCCGTGTGCCCACAGCCTGACCCTGACCTGTGAGAAATTCGGTCCCTGTAGTTTTCATTTGCATTTTCCTTATGAGTGGGGCACCTGCCTTTTTTTGCCCATCTTTCTGTCAGATTATAGAGATATTTGCAATACAAGTCACACTTTTAAAGTCAGTGTATCACTTTTAGAATCATTTTGGTATTTTAGTTTGCTTATGGCATGTTTTTGTTTGCAGAAGTTCTTTTGTTTAAACGTGGGTGAATTGATCACTCTTCCACAGCATTTGGGTTTTAAGTCCTTCCTAGTCCTAGGTTAGAAGACTCCGTCTGTGTTCTGCCAGTGCGTGTGTAGTTTCATTTCTGCATTTGTATCTCTGATGCAGGGTGCCGACGGGCAGGGCAGAGAAGGGGTCCGTGTCACCCTTCCCACGCAGGTCTCTAGGTGTCCTCCTTCCACTTACCAAAAGCTCACCTTTTGCCCACTGATTGGAGATTCCACCCTCATCCTGTGCTGACGTGAGAACGTACTTGACTTGATGATTTTTGGAGCTGCCCCAGCACCACTGTTTTGAAGTTATAGATGCTGTATCTGCAGGGCCAGCTCCCTCACTTTTCTCCTTCAGGGTTTTTCTAACTATTGTTGTCTATTTTGCCATATGATCTTTTGCAAGCAAGTTGTCTTTAAAAATAAAATTAACGTTCACCCAAGAGAAATTCTGACTTAGGTTGGCAGTGTTTACGGCAGCCCTAGCCATCATTGCCCCAGGCTGCACGCAGGCGGTGGCGGGGGATCCTCCGGGCACTTGGGAAGTGCAGGACATTCTGGAAAGGGCAAAACTGTCGGGATTGGCGGGGCTGGGGCAGCCTGAGGGGGTCTGGGCTGACGGGGCTGTTCCGTCTAGTAACGAGGGGGTGGGGATGGGACTTTGAAGGTTTGCCAAACCCATAGAAACGTGCGCCCCAAAGACTGAACTTTATGTTAATTTTAAAACTATCAAGCAGGATGTAGGGGGTGCAGTCCGTGACAAAGGTGACTGTCCTGGTGGTCCCGTGGCCACACCGCCGACCCCAGGAACCCCGCGTGTGGACCGGAGACCTGGGTGGACGCTGTCCTCCGGCTGGTCGGCTCACTCCCACTGGGGTGGGTTAGCGGTTCTGAAGCTGTATGTTTACCACTGTTGAACAAGTAAGCAGATATTTTGCAGATAATGAGAACTCGCAGGTTCCTTGCTGTGGGAGAGAGAAGCTGCAGCGGGGAAGAGGGGACCCTGTGAGCTGGAGCTCGTGTGTGTGTTTAGAACACAGATCGACGGAGAGTCAGGAAATCCAGAGCCGGGTGCTTGCGCGGGTCGGACTGTCTCCTGACTGCCCGCTGAGAGCCGAGAAGCACAGCCCTGCAGGTGAGGGTCCTGAGGACTCTCCCTGGGAAAGGAGCCACGTGGTGCCCACGCGGGGCCTCGGGGATGCAGGTGCCACCCTGAGCTGCCAGCAGCCCCGGGCGCTGGACCACACCGAGTGCGGAGGTGATGTTGGTAGCACTGGGGCGGAATCCAAGGGGTGGGTAAATGTCGCTGAGGAGGGAGGGGACGCAGGGCACGTCCTCCTCACAGAACCTCCAGCACGGAGGGCCGTGGGCAGTGACCGCTGTGACCGCTGCCGGCGCCCGGGGGGACCGGTGCTCGAAGCTGCCGGGCAGGCGGGCGTCCGGATGGTCTCAGAGACGTCTCCAAATAGCTCTTTCCTAACTACAAAGAAAAAAGGAGTCACTGTGCAGTGGAGACGCCACCTGCCTCAGCTGTGAGGGTCCCCGTCCCTGGTGACGGGGCATGGTGACACCGCTGTGCCCTCCTGCCCTTCCCGGTGACCTGTGCCCCAGGGCGGCTGGCGACGGCTGACCCTGCTCTTCAGAAGCCTCCAGGTCACGGAGACGGGACCAAGGGGACTGTCCCAGGTGGGGGCCTGAGGGTCCAGGGTCAGCTCCCAGGACAGAGACGGGCGTTTGCAGAAATCCTGGTGACGTCGTCGCCCACCACGTGGCTTAGCCAATAGCGTCGGAGCAGGGCCACCCTCGTTCCCAATGGTACACGCTTTCCTTCCGGGAGGGGCGCATGTCCCGGGAAGTGTGGAGACCCGGGGAGGGGACTCTGGTGCCCCTGCAGCTCTTCTGTGAGTCCAAAACCGAAAGAATCTGTACTGGGATCACGTTGTGGTTATCAGTCAGCTGTGGGCATGTGACGTCTTTGTGGTGTTCCTGTTGTCCCCTGCAAAGGACGCACGACGTGAGCCCCGAGTTTCCGCGTGATTCGGGGACAGCCCCTCATCCAGCTCCGGGGAGCCGCTCCGAGGAGGGGGGCCTCGTGGAGGGTCGCTGCCTGTCACGGGGACAGGTATCCCCGTGAATGACTCTAGCGCTTGCCTAAGGGTGGGAAGATGCAAGGATCCGGTCTGTAAATGTTGTTCCTAAAGTGTAACCGTCGAAGGGCCTGTTTTCTTCCCAAAGCGCCAGGCCTCATCCCATCCCGGGTCTGCGCTCCCCTCGGGCTGCGCTGTGGGGCCCGGTGCCCCATGGCTTGATCCTCGGGGAACCAGATGGTGGGGACATCCTTTGTTTTACACTATAATTCATTGAAGTCTAGCTTATGCTGCTTTTAGAGAGTTTACTGTCTTACTGTGTGAAGATAACAGGTGCTTGTGATAGACAAATTGGGGGAAAAAAGGGGAAAATTCAATGTTTACGTCAACCAGCTACGTATTGTGATATTTTAAAGACTTTTCCATATATTTGTGCTTTTTAAAAAAAATTATTGTTGCATTTTGTATCCTCCTTTTTTCACTTGTAACATTTTCCCATGCTATTACAAACTCTATAAATATACTTTTAATAGTATCTGTTATTACATCATTTGGCTGCAGTGTTTTATTCGATGATGCCTCCCTCCCCCAGTATAAGTGACGCTGTTTAGGAAAAGCCTCGCTGCTCCTGTGTCTCTGCTCCGATACCTGCCACACTCACAGCACTCCTGACGCCAGACAGCTGTCCTGCAAGTGAACTCAGTCCCGACACTACCTGAGG
The DNA here is from genome assembly GCF_949987535.1 of Balaenoptera acutorostrata. NCBI lineage: Eukaryota > Metazoa > Chordata > Mammalia > Artiodactyla > Balaenopteridae > Balaenoptera > Balaenoptera acutorostrata. The sequence goes on from NC_080081.1 coordinate 545,322, forward strand.
TCCCCAGGTCAAGGGCTCAGTCCCACCCTTCAGATGCCAGTCAATCACCAGTGGCAGGTCCCCAGGTTACCCACAACCTCTGTCCGACTAGTTACAAACCGGTTGTCCCTGCCCCCGACTCGGCCTCCGTTAATTTGCTGGAAGGGCTCACGGAACTCGGGGGGAGCGCTCCTCAGGTTTACTGGTTTATCCCGTAGGAAGGGACATGGTTCAGGACACAGATGAACAGCCGGATGAAGAGGCACAGGGGGCGAGGTCCAGAAGGGTCCCAAGCGCAGGAGATTCTGTCCCCGTGGAGTTGGGGTGCCACCTTCCTGGCACGTAGGTGTGTTCCCCGACCTGCAGGCTCTCTGAACCCCACGCTGTTGGGATTTTACGGAGGTTTCATCACAGAGGCATGAGTGATGGTTAACTCAATCTCCAGCCCTCTTTCCTTCCCGAGAATGGGGTGGGGCTGGAAGCTCCGAGCTTGTGGTGACCAGGAGCCATCCAGAAGCCCACCTAGAGTCGTCTCATGAGAACAAAGGACGCTCCTATCACCCAGGAAACTCCAAGGGGTTTAGGGACTGTGTGTCAGGAACAGGGTCAGAGACCTAGTATTAGAACAGAAGATGCTCCCAGTGGTCTTGTTAGGACGTTCCAAGGGTTTCAGGAACCTTGTGCCAGGAACCAGGGGCTGAGACCAATATGTATATTTTCTATTATCTCACAAATACTATGCTAAATATTTTGAGGATAAATTATTTCCGTTGATGATTTTTCTTTGAGATTCATTTCCCCTGTAGATTAAATTGAGTAGGTAAGAAGCAATGGTGTTTAATACACACCTGCCGGTGTACGCGCCCAGCGACCATAAAAGGGCTTGAGGGGTCATCCTTCCCTTTGCCCTTCCTCACGGGCTGAGTAGTGTGCTCGTGCTTCTGTTTCACTCAAGTTGCCCGTCGTTCTTGCTTTGCGCAAGAGCTCCCCTCGGAAGGGACCACTGTTTGCAGACGTTGGAGCCCCCAGCCCTGGACCTGGGGGACGCGGGTGCCACCGCGCTGCCCGGCGTGGGGCCCCGCCCTGTGAGCCCAGGGGGCCCCTGGCGCCCCGTAGGCACGGCTCACAGCAGACGTGGGCCTGCACCACACTCCCGGGGACCGTGACTTCTCACTTCTCCTTTCCAGTTCTCTTGCCCACTTAGCTCAAAAATACTTACTTTTAGTCCAGTAATGAAACAAAAGGCAAGGGAATCATGGCTGGTAAGTGTAAGACTAGTATTAATGAATAACATGTCAGAAAAATAGAAAACAGTGTGCTTTCAAGTGACATATATGCTAATAAGTGGGGAAAGAAGTCAGACTCCCATCACACAATATTTTTAAAAAATCAGCCTCTCCTTCAGGTTGCTCACACCTTTTTCGCTACTTAACGTAAGGCCATTGAGAACATCTTTTATACACGTCCCATGCACCTCTCGGAGAACTTCCTTTTGTTAGTTTCCTCGAAATTCTTCAACCACAGTAGGCTTCCTTTTAGAAGGTTACAAAAAAGGGATCCTCATAAAAAAGAACCAAAACTTTTGCATTCTTAGAAAGCAGATTAAATCCAGTAGTTCCAAGTCACCTGCAGCACGAGAACTTGTGTGACTTCAGTCACGTGGAGTTTCCGGTTGCAGTCCCCTGGACGCCACCTGTGACCCTGGTCTGAGGTGGTGTGACTCGGGCCTGAGCTTGTTTGAGAAATGAGATGCGGCCAACAAGGCCTCTTCCTAGTCGTGGGCGACACAGGACAGGAACTGAAGTGCACATGAAGCTGCTTCCACATTTGTAACTCATGATTGTAACATACAGCGGTTCTATGTGGCCAGCGAACCCACAAGTCTGCGGCCATATGGCTGGGAAGGCTGACAGCAAGAGGGGGCGTGACCGCAGAGCTCCAGAGAGAGCTTCCGTTCCAGACAGATGAAGGCTGGAGTATTAATCAGTTAATCTGGGCATTGTCTGTTCTTAACTACAAAACAAAAGTTTAGGACCAAGATAGAAACATTAAGAAAGGTCACAATGACCATGATTCCAACTGAAAAAAAAGCCTAAGACCAGTCTCCTCTTGCCTTTTCGTTTCTCCAGGTAGAGCCAGGTAAAGGTGTCCCATTCATTTTCTTTTTTTCTTGTAACTTTTACCTGGTCAAATCAACTTTTTAAAGGTTAGTTTATATAAAATACACATACCATTTTAGGTGTACAGTTTGATGAATTTTGACAAATGTGGTGTGAGAGGAAAATCAAAATGGCACCTGTATTGCCGAGAGAGCCTCTAAATGGACCGCTGAGGAAGTGGGGTTTGTACGCATCTCAATCTGGATGGAATCGGAGCTCTGACCACTTACTGTCTTGATGCAGGCGTCCGGAACATCTGCACAACGTTCCAGAAACTCAAGACACTTATCGGACCCCTGGCCTACATAACTTGTGACAGCCTATCCCTTACGGACAAGTATCTCCTTTCTTGTGTCAGAGTCAATCATAATTCTTGCCGGACTTTAACAACCTCACGGGGCCTTCCCTGGCAGCCCAGTGGGTGAGACTCTGCACTCCCGGTGCAGGGGTCACGGGTTTGATCCCTGGCCAGGGAGCTGGACCCTGCATGCAGGCTGCAACTAAGAGTCCGCAGGCCGCAACGAAGATCCGGCGCAGCCTAAATAAATAAACAAATATTTTTTAAAATGGTTAGGATGGTAAATTAACAAACAAAAACAAGCTCATGGCGTTCGCCTTTGTAAACCCCTGACTCTTTCTCTTCTATTGAACACTCTTTCAGCTTTACCCAAATCTGTGTTTCCCAAGTTGAAATTCTTAAAGATCCCAAGTAAGTTCTTTTCTTATATGCAGCCTTCTGCGTTTTCTTAGTCAACAGCAAACACCCATGAAACCACCACCCCAATCAAGATAGAAAACATTTTCTTCAATCCCAAAGGGCCCCTCGTGCCCCTTTGTGGTTCTCCCCCATGCCTAACCCCAGGCAGCCACGGATCTGCTTTCTGTCACTACAGGTTAGTTTTTCATGTTACAGAATTTCATATAGATGGAATGGCATGGTATATACTTTTTTGTATCTGGATTCATCCATGCCGTGAGAACCACTAGTTCATGCCTTTTCATTGCTGATAGCAGCTTATTCCAGTATGGATCTACCACACCTGTTTACCCATTCACCTGTTGAAGGACTTTTGGTTATTTCCAGTATTTTGGTGGTTACAAATAAAGCTGCTATAAATACTCAACACCACATCGTTGTGTGGACAGATGCTTTCATTTCTCTTGGGTAAATACCTAGGAGTGGGATGGCTGGGTCATATGGTAGGTGTATGTTTAGCTTTAAAAAGAAACTGTCAAACGCTTTTCCAAAGTGGTTGTACCATTGTAAGTTCCCCCCAACAGTAGCTCCACATCCTGGCCAATACTTGGTATCATTAGTCTTTTAAATTTAAAAAATTACGGTAGCTGTCTAATGGTATCTCATTGTGACTGTAATTTGCATTTTCTTGATGACTGTTGAGGTCGAAGATCTTTTCCTGTGCCTAATAATTCACATATCTTCTTTGGGTAAGTGTTCAAACTTTGTCCTATTTTTAAAAATGGGTGACTAGTTTTCCTGTTATTGAATTCTAAGTGTTTTTATATATTTTGGATACAGATACTCTGATGTATTGTAAATATTTTCCGCCATTATGTGGCTTGCCTTTTTATTTCTTAATAGTACCTTTTAAAAAGCAAGCTTTAAATTTAATGAAAATCCCGTTTATTGGTATTTTTTATGCTTCATACTTTTTCTATCCTAAGAAATCTTTGCATATCCCAACACCATAAAGATTTTTCTCCTGTGGTTTTGTTTTCTTTTTTTCTAGAAGGTATATGGTTTTAGCTTCTACAATTAGGCCTATGATCAAATTAAATTTAAATTTTGCAGATGGTGTGAGATAAGAGTCAATGTTCATTCCTCCCCCCGCCCCAGTATGGATAGCTATTTGATGAAAAGACTTTTCTTAACCTATTAAATTACCTTGGCATCTTTGTCAAAAGTAAGTTGGCCCCAAATAAGTGGATATATTGCGATGCTCTCTGTTCCATTCAGTTGATGTACATGTCCATCATTTCACCAATACCATCATGTATCCATTACTGTAGCCTTATAGTAAGTCTTGAAATTAGCTAAAGTTCTCCAACTGTCCTTGTAAAAACTGCTTCGGCTTTTTGAATTTCCATAGGCATTTTAGACTCAGTTAATCATTTTTCTATAAAGTAAAAAGCCTGCTGGAATTTTGGTGGGCATTGGAGAAAACCGATGTCTTAACAATATTGGGTCTTGGGACTTCCCTGGGGGTCCAGTGGTAAAGAATCCAATGCAGGGGATGCGGGTTCGATCCCTGGTCAGGGAACTAAGATCCCCCATACTGCAGGGCAACTAAGCCCGTGTGCCACAACTACTGAGCTCACGTACCTCAACGAGAAAGCCCGTGTGCTCTGGAGCCCACGCACCTCAACTAGAGAGAGAAAAACCCACACGCCACAACTAGGGAGAAGCCCGCATGCTGCAATGAAAGATCCCTTGTGCCTCAATGAAGATCCCGCGTGCTGCAACTAAGACCTGATGCAGCCCCAAAAAATAAAAGAAAATAAAACAAACAAAAATAAACAACAAAACCCCCCCAATATTGCATCTTCCAATGACATGCTGTTGTTCTCCATTTATTTTGGTGTTCTTTAAATTTTTTTCAGCAATGCTTGATAGTTTTATGTGTTCATCTTTTTGTATAGTTTGTAGTTTATCCCCAGGTATTTCACACATTTCTGGATACTATTTCAAATGGAATTGTACTTTAAAATTTTATTTTCCAATTGTTTGTTGCTAGAATGTAGAAATACAGTTGATCTTTGTTTAGTGACCTTGCATCTTCTGACCATGCTAAACTGGCTTATTAGTTCTAGTAGCATTTTTTGTAGATTTTTTCATATGTTCTACCTATATGATCATGTCATGTGTAAATAAAGACTATTTTACTTCTTCACTCCTATCTATATGCCTTTCACTTCTTTTTCTTGTTTTATTGCAGTGGCTAGGATCTTCAACACAATATTGAATAAAGGTTGCCTTGTCCCAGCCTTAGGGGGAAAGCTTTCAGTCTGTTACTCTTAAGCATAATGTTAGCTTAAATCTTATGTAAATGTCCTTTCTCATGTTATGGAAGTTCCCTTCTATTCCCAGTTTTCTGAGAGTTGTTTTTAAAATCTACGAGTGTTGGGACTCCCCTGGTGGTCCAGTGGTTAAGACTCCATGCTCCCAATGCAGGGCCTGGGTTCAATCCCTGGTCAGGAAACTAGATCCTGCATGCTGCAAATAAAGATCCCACACGTGGCAATGAAGATCCCTCATGCTGCAACTAAGACCCAGAGCAGCCAAATAAATATTTTTTAAAAAAATAAAATCAACGAGTGTTGAATTTCATCAAAATCTTCTTAATCTATTGAGATGATTACATTTTTATTTCTTTTCTTTTTTAGATTTTCAAATGTTAAACCAGCCTTGCATTCTTGAGGAAAACTTCACTTGGTTTTGGTATATTATTGATTCTATATATTGCTGTATTCAAATTGCTAATATTTGGTTAAGGGATATTGGTCGGTGTTGTCTTGTGATATTTTTGTCTGATTTTTTAATCAGGGTAATGCTGGACTCATAAGTTTAGTTGTGAACTATTCCCTCCTCTGTTTCTGAAAGACGGTGTAAGGTTTTTATTTTGTTTCTTCTTGTGTCCATTTTGATAATTTGCAAATTTTGTGGAATTTGACCATGTGATCTAAGTTATAGAATTTATTGGCATAAACTGATTCATAATATTCTCTGTCGGATCTGTTGTCATGTCCTTTCATTCCTAATATTGATAATTTTTGTTTCTTCTTTTTGAAATTAGTCTAGATAAAGGTTTATCGATTTTGTTGGTCTTCTCAAAGAACCAGCTTTTGGTTTCATTGATTTCTCTATTTGTCCATTTTCTATTTCTTTGACTTCTACTTTTACCTTTATTATTTCCTTCTGCCTATTATACTCTGGATTTAAATTGCTCTTCTGTTTCTAGCTTTTTAAGGCTTAGATCATTATATTTAAAACTTTCATCTTTTTTAACGTAAGCATCTGAAGCTATAAATATCCCTCCAAGCACTTCTTTAGCTGTTATCTTACACATTTTTGATATGTTGTTTTCTTATTCATTCAATTCAAAATATTTTCTAATTTTTCTTGTGATTTTTCTTTGACTCGTAGGTTATTTATTTAAGTGTGTTATTTATGTTATCTATTTATATTAGAATTATTGGATTATCTATTTAGAAGTGTATTGCTTAATTTCCAAACATTTAGTCATTTACCAATTATCTTTGTTACATTTCTACTTTAATTGCATTGTGATCTAGGGCATATTCTGTATAGTTTCAGCCCTTTAAAGTGCAGCGAGACTTGTTTTGTGACACATCATATGCTTACCTCGGTGAGAGTCCCCACGAACTGGGAAGAGCGTTGTTGAGTGTGCTATTCTGTAACTATCAACGAGGTCAGGTCGGCTGATAACGTTTCATGTCCTTCCTGTTCTTCTGTCTACTTGTCAGCCGCTGAGAGCGCTGAGATATCCGACCACAATTATGGGTTTGTCTGCTGCCTCTGTTGCTCTTTTCAGCTGTCAGGTTTTGCTTCATTTACTTGGAAGCTGTTACTACAGGTCTGTGCATTTAGGGTTGGCTCTGATGAGCACCTCTTTTATCTTTATGAAATGCCCTCTACCTCTGCAAATACTCCTTGTCCTGAAGTCTACTAGATGCTAATATAGCCACACAGCTTTCTGTGTGTGTGATTTCCTAGGATTAGTTTTCATGCTAAAGCTTTTTTCATCTTTTACTTTAAACCCGTCTGTGTCTTTATGTGTAAAATGACTTTCTTGTAGATGACGTATACCTACCTGGGTCTTAATTTTCTATCCAGTCTGAAGGTCTTTGCCTTTTAGTTGGAGTGTTTCGATCATTTTATTTCTGTTCTTTATTCCCGTTCCCCCACTTTCCTGCCCCGCTTTGGGGGGATTATTTAGGATTTATGCCGAATCAGAACAGGCCCCCGTTTGTCCTACGTGCTGGCCTGTGGCACTGTCTTAAGTACCTTCGTGTGAACTCAGAACCACCCCACAGCTAAGGAGTATTATTATCTTCTTTTAAAAGATAAGAAAACCAAGGTTTAGAGAGTGTAATTTTCTTAAGGGCACCCAGGTGGCGAGAGAGCCAGGCTTTGACCCCTGGACCACCTGACCGAGAAGCTCCAGCCCTAACCCTTTCTGTCTGCCAGCCCAGGGGCCTCCAAGGTGTGAGAAGCTGACAGCACGTCTGCTCTAAGATGCAGCGCCGTCTCCGTTTACAGAGCAGTTGACCTTGATTCTTAAGTGGGGACCCGTAAAAACCTTCTCAGCTTTTTATGTCGCTGCTTCACATTGATCTACGTCTGTACCTCCCGTTATATGCTGTCCTCCTGTCTTTGTAAGAACACACACATGCACACACACACACACACACGTCACATGCACCCCAGCAACCAAGAGAATGTGGGGCATCCTGTGCTGGGGACCGGGGGGCAGAGAACCCCCGACCCCCGATCCTGGAGGGGATCTGAGAAGCCGCAGCTCGTGGCTGGTGTGAGAGGACTAAGGATGGTTTTTACGTAACGTTGTTTGAAAGGGATAGAGAACACCTAACAGTGACTCTATGCGGCTCACAAAGCAGGAGCTGTTTACCGTCTGGTTCTTTACAGAAAAGGTTTACAACCCTGCCCTAGATGTGCAGAAAGAGAAAAGAACTTCAAAAATTTGAATTAGTGCCCTCAGAACTTCAAGAACATACTGTAGCCATAAAAACAAAACAAAGGAACAGTCTCCTATTAAAATTGGGGGTAATCAGGAAACAGGAAGTGACAGCCTGATCTAGAGGCCGCTGCGCGGGGGAAGAACTGACCAGAAACAGAAGTGGAAAGTTTACGGCGGGGCAGGGAGGGGCAGGGGATGTGGGTTTCCATTCAAGATCGTCTGGGTCTATTTTCTTCACAGAATTCCTCTTGAAGAAAGTGAGAGCGGGACGATCAGAGAGGAAGATGCCCTGAGGAGGTGAGTGGAGAAAGGACGGAAGGGAGTCGCTAGTCTCCTGAGGAGGGAGTTTCACTGGGTCCTGTCAGAACAAAGGAAAATGGGCCCCACGTCACAATCTTGTGAAATACGAAAACCTGGGACTAGATTTCAAAAATTCTGTGGAAAAAAAAAAAAACCAGGTTAGTTACACAACGGCAGCCAACTTCAGAGCTGGAAATCAGAGGCTGGGAAGCGAGTCCTTCCGAGTTCTGGGCCAGGACGTGAACCTAGAACTTCATTTATTTAATTAATTAATTTATTTGGCTGAGTCGGGTCTTAGTTGTGGCATGCGGGATCTTAGTTCCCCGACCAGGGATCGAACCCGCGTCCCCTGCATCGGAAGGCGGATTCTTTACCACTGGACCGCCAGGGAAGTCCCGAACCTAGAACTTCACGTGCAGCCAAACTACTAACACGAAGGCAAAATAAGTCAGACAAGCAAGGATTCAGAACATTTTCCTCCCATGCCTTTCTGCTGAGGAAGTCATGTAAGGATCACTTTAGTAAAAACGAATCAGGAAAATAAGTAAAAGGAAGGCTGGGGTCTGGGGAGGAGGGGACGCCAGCTTCGCAGCCGGCCGGAAGGCATCAGGTTCTGAGGAAAAGGTCTTTGAGAAGAAATTGGATTCGTGCAGAGTTTAATAAGAAAATTGCAGATCGTGGTGATAAGACAAAGGTTTGTGGGGGTTTTTTTTGTCAACAATAGCATTAAAAATTGCTATATTTTTATTTAAAATTTTTATTTTAAAATGTCCAGGGAAGACAAAAAGCTGGACCAGAGTCCAAATATAAAGCAAGTTAAAATATGACATGAACTTTGAGCGTTTGATGGTGTTTGGAAGAAGAGAGCTTATTCGTCTCTGTGCTCAGAGTCTGAGCTGCCCGGGTACAGAATCACACTTCACTCCGGGGTTCAAGGGTGAGTTAACAGATGATCGTAAATGCCTTTTGTGAGTTTGCAACGTTTAGACAAAACATGCAAAGTTTAATATGTATAAATACATAAACATGGTACGACAAGAGCTGTCAGAAACTGGAAGGGGGAGGAATCGAGGGGAAGAATACGGGCCTTCATTTTCTCATGTTCATACTAGATACTCTTGAGAAACAGTTGAGCCAAGTAAATGGAGGTTGGAAGGTGTGACTTACTATAAAGGAACTGAAGGGGACACAACTGACCAGATGAGGAGGAGGGGCGAGGGGCGCTGGGGTTCCTCTGGGTGGGCTGACCCACGCCCTCCATGGTAGGGGCAGGATGCTATGGGTGAGGTATGTGGGGCCATTTTGTCTTTCTTAACAATTTGGATGTATTTACACACTTTTTGTTTTAACAACAATTCAAGCAGTACAAAGTATGCAGTGAACAGTTCCCCTTGGCCCTGGAAGTCCATCGTGAGGGGACGGCTGTGTGCTGTCGTGCACCTGTGCGCACGCACACACGTACACACGCGCGTGTGCACAGGGGCGGTGCGCTGCCCCCTCCCGGGGCCACACCTCTCCCTCCCATGCGACATCCGCGCCATCAGCGTCTGGATCTCACTCTGGGGAAGGCTTGGGGGACCCAGCGTCACGCACGTCTGGACGGACACCACCTAAGTCCTGTCCAAGGACGTTCAGGCTTTTTTCTGTGCGTGCTGTTCCGGTGCCAGGCCTCCCTCCCCACGAGCGGCAGGACATCGAAAGGGATGTGGACTTCGGTGGGTCACGGGTTCGGGCATTTTCGAACAATGTGCTTGTAAGTTCAGCCGCGAGACCACCGCTCCAGGCTGCAACCGAGGGGCACGTCCTGAGGGCCCGCGGGTCTGAGCCCGAGCACAGGAGGCCGGTCCCGCCAGCCCTTTCTGCTGACCCCTCGACCCTCCGTCTCTTGATGGGCAGGCTCCGCCTCCAGGCCAGAGCTGGACCAGGGCCGACCTCATCAGAGGGTCCCCCCACCCCAGGGAGGGAACGGGACACAAGGTGCTGGGCAGCAGAGCTCCTGCCTGGCCGAACAGCTCGCCCGCCCGACACCTGTCACCCGACACGTCTCCCCGGGGCCCGAGGCAGGGGGCTTGGCCACCCTCGGCATCACGGTCACTTGGTGCTTCTCCTCCTGACCCATCGGGTCCGTCCTCCAGCTCTGGTCCTACCTCAGCCCCTCCCGCCCCCCCAGACCAGCCCCAGCCCCCAGCCCCAGCGAGCGCCCGTCCCGACCCACCCCCTCCTGGGCCAGGGACCACGGCGGCGCCCCCCAGCTGCTCTGGGCTCAGACTCACTGAGAGCACAGCCACGGCCGGCTGGCTGGCAGCTCTGTGCACACGAAAATGCTCAGCACTGCCTTATTCTGACCCCAATTTGCCAGTTTTCATTTAAAAACTTCCCCCCCCCCCGATTTTTAAGAATGTCATTTATCTTTGTCTTTTAAAAAAGGGATCTTAATTCATATTGACTTTTTTCCACTCCAAAAAAGATGCATCTCACGTTTTTTTCTTCTATTTACAGTTTCATTTCTTGGACCCTTGGTGACGTGCCTGTCCCCAGCCCCGCCCCACTGCAGCCCCGCGGGCGTGGCTTCCGCACGGACCGCTCTGCCCCCGTCCCCGTCGTCGCCCTGCGTCAGGAGACGCCTGAAACAATGCTCGGCTCCTCTTGCCTGTTTCTTTCCTGCTGTTAGAGTCACCGTGTCTGTGTTTTAAAGGGGACGTTTGTCACCATCCCGCGCTGCCCGGACCTCCTGCCTGAAGCTCAGGGCTTCCCCGTGTAAGTCATCAAAGCATCTCACCTTCTTCCTTTCAATTTAGTAGCTTTTTGCCTACGTGTCTTTTCCTTTTCAATCATTCCTCGACTGCCTGTTTCCCACGCTGACCTTTAACCGTAATGAGACATGACGTGACCCTGAAGGAAGCGCACAGGCGAAACACAGTGAGGTCGGGGCGGGGGGCCGGGGGCTGCGGCCCACCCCGCCCTGCTGTCTGCACGCTACAAGGGCAAGGAGGAATGTGTCATTTGCACACCACAGCTTCATTAATGTAATTTTAAGGCCAATTAAACTGATTTTATTCAGGGTAAGTCTACATTAAATTACAATGTCAACAATCAAGAGATAATGAACTTAAAGTCTAAGAAGTAGAATCTATCTGGTCTCTTATCGACCACCTGTTACTGAACTCACAAATGAAAATTTACAAATATAGAAATAAGGATGATACTTAAAGAGTGAGGATTCTCCTATGGAAACCCATAAGATGTCATATTTTAAACACACGTTTCAAAAAGGGAGAATCTTTTAATAATTTAGCACAAAAATCAAATTATATAAACTTGGTATATTCCAGAAAATATTGCTTTCAACAGTTACACCATGATCAAAATCCCTTTGGTAGCTTTTAATCAGAACGAAGCACGCTGTCCTGTAGAATATAAAGCACTCGTAAATGTTCTCAGGAAAGCGTCTTTGTTTAGTTACCACACGGACGTCACCGTCCGCTGCTCAGCCTCAGCTGCGCACACACAACGCGAAAGCAGGCGCCGCCGAGCGCACCCCTGCCCACAATGTCAAGTCTCCTCCGAAACGTTCACAGGGGTTACCGCAGAGGACAGCCACCCTGCCCAGGGCCGTGAAAACAAAACCAAACTTTATTGTCGCAATCGTACAAACACTGCAATTAGAAAAAATCAAACAGCAGTTCCCCAATGCAGAGAACGGGGCTGCCAGACTCAATCTTAGAACAGCAAACACACACACACTGCCCCCCTCGAACCCTCCAACAGAAAATCCACAGGGGACGCAGTGGAAGTAAAGTGAAGGCGCGGACGGGCTCGCGGCATCACACACGTCGGACGTGGCGTCCTCTTGGTGCATCGGAGGTCTTGCCAAGGAGCCCCATCCTGAAAACCAGTCCTCAGAGGCTAACACTTGTTGAAAGACCTGGAACAGATGCTACTATCCAGGCTGCATAATCGACCAGCCAGCTTTAACACTGACTGTTTCTCCCTAATGTTCACCAGTAAGGGTTCTTGTTTTGGGTCTAAGAGCTTGTGTCCCTGCAGCTACAGAAGGGCAGCACAGAGGGTCTCACACACACACACCGAACATCAGCTTCTGCCACGAGAACACCGCTTACAAAGGAGCCTCTTTTAAGAAACCAGTATCTGCTTGTCCGACCTCCGAGTCACTCTGCAGAGCCACGGAACCATCCAGACGCCTAAAGAACAGGAGGAGGAACTGGAGGGAAGGTACACAAGCCATCTGCAAACCCTTGAGCCTGTGAAGGAGGATCCAAGGACCCCCCCTTTCCTGCTAGGCCCGAAGCAGCCACGCTGCTAAGTCCCAGAAGGTCCTGGAAACAGCACAGAAGTGTTTCTGCCCTAAAGATACATTCTAGTGTCTCATGGGAGGAGCCGCCACGAGCCTCAGGCCACGTAGCGGTACTGGTTGGGACTGTCCTGGTCTCTCTCCATGTAGTCTCTGTCTATGAGAGATTCGATTCTCTTTTTCAAATCTCCAGGCTGGAAAAGAAGAACAAAAGCCCCAATTACAGTGGCGTTAAATTTACAACCATAGGGGAATGTAAGATACCATGCTCGAAGCACGGGATTACAGTTATGTGCATATGCCACATATCAACACACCCATCTACAAAGAAGTGTTTATAATCAGAAGCCAATTATAAAACGCTAAAACAAAACTCCCTGCTTCCAAAGACAATGTTAACGTCGCAGCGTGAGCAAAGGGCTTCCTTCCGTGTGGCAGGCCTCCGAGCAGGGCTGCCCGTTGGGGGTGTGAGGCCGTGAACGGTGAGCACGGCACCGAGGTCGCTGTGCACCACAGCCTGGCGGCGCCTGCCCGGGGTGTGTCCTTCCTCTGTGAGGACGATGCCCCCGATGCCACCTGCCATCACCGTGTGCTACTACACATGCTCCGGGTGGGCAGTGCCCGTGGGGAGGGGACGCACCGGGCACGTCTGCGCGGTCGCCTCTGAGCCCGAGCGGACCCTCCACCCCAAGTGATGGGCCGATACCAGCACCTGTCAGAGCAGAGCTGGTGCTTCCGCAGCCTCTGTTGAACCGCCGGGCCCCTCCTGTGCAGGGGCAGGGACTCCGGCCCCGCAGGGTGCAGAGCATGGGGGGGGGGGGGCACAGGACTCCCTGGGGACAGCAGGGCCCGCTGGCCCGTCCAGTGTCCGTCCACTCCCCGGTCCGCCTGGGCTGGACGACACGGCCTCAGAGAACTTCTGCCCAGGAGCACAGGCGGTCCTGGGACGCCTGCTGGAAGGCTTTAGGGCAGACGTCCTCGGGCAGAGGCAACGTGACAACAGTGGGAGGAGAGAGAGCCGGGCCCCAGCGTCCCTGCCACGGTGACCGGGGGTCAGGCGGAGCCCCACTCTCACACACACACGGAGATGTGTGTAGTGTGTGACCAGCTATAACGGAGGACAGATGGTCCGATGCTAAAGGTCGTGAGACTCGTATGCGCTTTGCCAAGGGTGTACCCGGTGCTGTGACTTAATCAAGCTGACACCCACTCACCTTGACGGGAAACTTCAGCTGATTATACAATTCGGAAACGAGCAGGTTGTGGCCCAGCGTCTTTCTCATCTTCATTATCCGGACGATGGCGGCGTCGATCTGGTACTGCCGGTCCTGGAACACGCGCTCTGTGGTGCTGACCTGCTCTTCAACCTGCACAGGAGAAGCCGGATGCCAGAGTGTATTTCAGTGCTAATTATCTCCGACTGTGGAGTCTGGTGAGAACCTTCTGTTGAAAGAAAGGCCACACTGCGGGTGGATCGTGTTCTGTGCTACAGTTTTGTTCTAGTAAAACCGTTTAACTTCAGGACCAAAATAAGTCAATTTATAGGAATATGTACGTTAATTAAAAGACTTTGGGTGCTCGCTATGAAATAGATCAACAGAACTTGTAGAACAGAAATGAGAAACTTCCCCATAATATGTGAATCTGATTATAATAAAGGTGACAGTTCCAACAGGTTATCAGAGAATCAACTCACTTTTTAAAGTAGGGAGGGTGGTTACAATGTTTTCTGATACTAAAATAATTTCTACACTGCTCAGAGAAAGATTTAAATGTATAAACTACTAGAAAAATAGAGGTAAATGTTTTTTAAAATTTGGGTTAGAGGAAGGTCTTTCTTAGGATGACCCCCAAGTCAGAAACTGTGGAAGAAAAGACTCTACTTCCCACTATAGTCATGTGGGAAACGCTCTCAGAATGACAAAATCATGTGCACAAAAGACAAAGGTTAATCTCCTCAATATAAACAGGACACCCACAAGTCAGAGGTGGAATATTTCAATAAATGTACCAGTGACTCGAATTCAAGCGATGAATTAAAAAGAGAAAAACGCAAATGGCAACCCATGAGAGAGCAGGACCAACAGCTATGAAGGCTTACAGGCGCTTGGCCGAGAGTCTTAAGCAAGCGTTCTCACTGCGATCTCACACCCTGAGATGGTGTTGCACTTACTTTAAGAGATGAAGACCTGAGGACTAGAAAGGTTACCTGCCTCGTACGAGCTCCTAAGTGGCAAAACGATGCTCAGAGGGACCACGGGAAGTCACACTAACATGGCAGTGAGCTACTTCCGTGCCTGAGAACGGGGTGGGCAACGGCAGGGGGCGGAGGTCAGGACCCCCGTGAGCCAGAGACTGGAATCTGGCTGAGGGGTCAAATCAACAAAGTTCACGTTCTCTGACCCAGCGATTCCAGGGCAAGGAGTTTATACTCAAGAAATAACCCAGCCAGGGAAACAGGAGTGTTTTGTACAGGATGGTTAGCATAACCCTATTTCCAGGAATGGAAACATCCTGACTGCCTTTCAGCAAGGGCACTGCCAGGCCCTGCAGATGGGCCCCACGGATTCGAGCCACAGAACGGATGTTCGGTGGCAGAAGCTGATGTTCGGTGTGTGTGTGTGAGGCCCTCTGCACCCTTAAAAACCAAGTCCTGACATGGAAAGAGGCCCAGGGTGAAGAAGAGGAACAGCTTACAAAATGGTGCATGTAAATGGCATGTGGAGCGATCCCATTAAGACAAGTTTACACATGTACACCAGAGAAAAAAGCTGCCTGCAAAAAAGCTGCAAACTCAAGTGGCAGGAGAGGTCACCTCTGGAGGAAAGAGGTGACAGACAGGCCCACTTGGGAATTATAACTCCAGAATCTTACACCCTTTAGTCACTCTGGTATAAATTCCTAATAGTAAGAAAGATGGAACACAGGCTATGTGCATTAAACCTGTAACAGATATGTCGAATTACCCACTAAAAACGCTGTGCCAATCCAAACATCTCTTAAAAAATAAAAACATAAAAATTCCCATTTTCTCATATTCTTGCCAACTCCAGATACTATCAAACTTTTAAACATTTCCCAAATTGATAGCCAAAAAACAGAATATTATTTTAATTTGAATTGAAAAAATTACTGATGAGAGTAAATACCTTTCAGGTATTTATTGGTCTATTTCTTTTGCACGCTCTGAACGTACTTCCCGACTGGGCGACACCGAGCTCCTCCGGGGAGGGGCGGCGGGCCTCAGTCCCGCTGCAGGCGTAGGAGCGTCTACGAGGCCACCTCAGACCTCCAGAGCTGCCCGTGCATCATCTGGACTACCTCCCTCCCCACAAGGCCCTGCGCCTCGCTCATCCACACATACAAGGGGGCGGCTGACACCTGCTCTGCAGGTGGGCCCCAGGGTATGCCTGCCTGCCTGGCCCGCACGCTGACCACAGCCCTGCGGTGCCAGGGCTTCTGCATCAGCAAGGCCCGAGGGCAGGTTCAGAACCTGCTCCGGACACGTGACACTCGAGAGCCTGATCAAAGCTACAGACGCTCCACCTGTACATGGATCCCAGAGGCGCTGCCGGTGGGTCCACGACTCCCAGGACCCTCACCACTTCCACCCCAGGACCTGGTGGAGGCAAGGCTGAGAGAATGGCTGAGTGCTGTGCAGAAATCCAAGAGACAAGTCACCAGGTTTTGGAAATGACGTACTCTCCACGCTAACGGCATGCGGTCTAGGAAGATCTGATTTATCCACCACTTCTGTGAATAGGAACCATAACTGTTAAATGCATTTCTTTCTGATTTTTGCTCCTGTCATGAGTATAAAAATAATGAAAGTTATGTTAAAATAAGCACTCTCATAGACGTGACTATGTAATTAGACACTTCAGAATATGCTCTGGAACCCTACAGTCGAGAAATTACTCTAAAGCCAGTGATTCTCTGGCGAATGCCGTGTAACAAGAAGAGAAAGTGGATACGTACGGTTTCCTTCATCTGAATTTGATTGATCTTGATCCGAAACAGCTTGTGCTTGAATTCTCCATTGAAGATGAACTTGTCTCCGTCTTCGACCTCCCTTCCTTTGGGGCTTTTGACCAGGACGCGCGCTTTCCCGCAGGCCAGGGACTGCAACGTCCTCCGCAGCTCGCCGTCCTCTGAGCGGGAGAATGCGCGCAGGTCAGGACCCCGAGCAGCCATGACCTCGGGGGCAACCCGCAGAGCCCGCGTCTCCATCTCCTCTTCCCCAGAAGCGCCAGCTGCTGAGGAGGCGTGCCTACCTATCCCAGTGGCCATCTTGATGTCCTCAAAGCTGAATCCGTCCCCTTCGTTGAACATGAGAAGCACCAGCGTCTGGAACAGCGACACCTGGAACTCCTTCTTTCCCTTAAAGAGAAGGACAGCTCACATGGGAAGCTGTGTTTGCACACTCCGCAGACCTTTTTAAGAGGCTAATCTTTGCTCTCAAACTTCGTGTGCGCGGGGAATGGTAAGAAGTTACTAATTAAACACCAAATAAGAAGAAATTAAGTTACTAGTTATACAAGAATAAAATGACTCAGGATTGCACTTAATTCTTTTCTTGAAACACTCTGGACAGAGCACGAGAAGGCACGGTGACGAGGCCTGGATGGAAGGGAAGCTGGCAGGAGGCGCGGCCGATCCCGCATGGAGAGAACAAGGACCACCGGGAACAGGCGCGCACTCCACACCTCGCTCGACTGCAGGTCTGGGGGTCTGTCGGCTCCCTTTCCAAGCACCTGCTCCTTCCGTGCCCGTGTCCCATGTCGGTGACTCAGTATTTCAAACCCTCCACCAGAAAAGGATTAGGACTTGCTGAAGGCTCACATGACAGTTAGCATTTTCTTGGCAATGAAGTATTTTTTTTTTTTTTTTAAGGATTTTCTTTTTAATTAATTAATTTATTTATTTTTGTCTGTATTGGGTCTTCGGTTCGTGCGAGGGCTTTCTCCAGTTGCGGCAAGCGGGGGCCACTCTTCATCGCGGTGCGGGGACCGCTCTTCATCGCGGTGCGCGGGCCTTTCTCCATCGCGGCCCCTCCCGTTGCGGGGCACAGGCTCCAGACGCGCAGGCTCAGCAATTGTGGCTCACGGGCCCAGCTGCTCCGTGGCATGTGGGATCTTCCCAGACCAGGGCTCGAACCCGTGTCCCCTGCATTAGCAGGCAGATTCTCAACCACTGCGCCACCAGGGAAGCCCCGGCAATGAAGTATTTTTAAATTAAGGTATATAATGGCTTCTCAGACGTAGCGCTGTCACACACTCAAAGCCATGTGACCCGCCTTATTGCGATACTCCCTCCACTGCGGCAGCTGACATGGGCCCCACCTCCTATCACCCAGCCCCTGCCACGGACACTCGCCACGTGGTCACTGTGGGGAGGGGCACCCCGTGCAAGCGCTTGCTCTGGGCCCAGCCGGGGGTGTGGACAGTAAGGAGACCGTGGGATTTAACTCTCATGACACCTTAAAGAACCATATGTGAGGACTTCCCTGGTGGCGCAGTGGTTAAGAGTCTGCCTGCCAATGCAGAGGACACGGGTTCGAGCCCTGGTCCGGGAAGATCCCACATGCCGCGGAGCAACTAACCCTGTGCGCCACCACTACTGAGCCTGCGCTCTAGAGCCCGCAAGCCACAACTACTGAACTGATGAGCCACAAGTACTGAAGCCCGCGCGCCTAGAGCTCCTGCTCCACAACAAGAGAAGCCACCACAATGAGAAGCCCGCACACCGCAACGAAGAGTGGCCCCTGCTCGCCGCAACTAGAGAAAGACCGCGTGCAGCAACGAAGACCCAACGCAGCCAAAAATGAAACAAATAAATCAATTTATTAAAAAAAAAAGAAAAAACAAGAACTATATATAGTGTGTGTGGTTTTGTGTATATGACCCTGTACAATAACACACAATGAAATATGTACAGATAATTTATGTGTAATTGTATATATATGTATATGTAATTTATATGAAAACGCAGTTAACGTAGTACAATTGCAAAACAGTAATTCTGTAATTTTTTGGCTCAGTATACATAATTGAATTTTGTTTACAAAATGGAAGTTAAGTTCGAATATGGGCTGTTTTGTGACATGCTTCTTTCATTTATCAATGCATTGTATGCATTTTCCCTTCCTAAATTATCACTTTTAATAACAGCACTGAAACGAATATTCTTACTCATTAATCTGTGAGAATGTTTTATTAAGCTGAATTCCCAGAGTTGGAACTACTCGCAACAAAGCCCGTGGTCTCCGGTTCTGAGAGGCAGCACCACACTGCCCTCTGCAGAGCTCACGGCTCCTTCCAGCAGTGGGCGAGGCTGCTGTTCTTTTCGTTTTAGCCTCTATCAGTTTCCTAGTCAAAGAGTGGCGCTTTATTGTTTTTAACCTGTAACCCTTCGACTGGCAGAGAAGTGGACACGTTCTCATGGATAGCGATGTTTCAGTCTCACTTTTATGAACTGCCTCTTCACAGCCTTAGCTCTATTTTTAATTAGGTAAATGCTTTTCTATTCTAATTAATTTTTATTGATTAGAATAGTAATCTTTCGACTGTTTCATTTTATTGACCTTCGAAAAGCCAATGTTGAGTTATATTGAATAACGGCTTCCTTTCTTTGCTACCAAAGTTCAATCACAATCAAAAAACATTCTATTAACACACTTAAGAAAAATAAAAAGTGGAGGAGACACAGGACTCACCTCTTTAAACTCTGCTTTCAACACGGCGTGACCCAGTGTAGTTTGCCACTGAAGCTTTCGACCGCTGTGCTTTCCAAGATAAAACGTCTTGAATACTTCCTGAAGTTTAATCATCTGTCAAGCCAAGAAAACACAAATTTAATTACGCTGAACACCTTTAACCTGAAGAACCACATACTGTGCAGTGTTCACGTCTGAATGAAAAGTCAGTTCTGTGTTTTGACAGCTGCCGCCACCTGCTCGGGCCCTGAGGCTGCCGCGATTTCAATGGTACTTTCAGTGAGGGCTCCTGACACCGTCCAGCCCCCGCTGGGTGTGCGGCCGGGATCTCCCTCCTGAGCCCCCGCAGGCTTCCTCGGCCCCTCCCGCAGCCTCCGCGCCCAGGAGCCCCCGCGGCTTTCATCAGGCTTCATCTGGTGAGACGACCCCTCTCAACAGCTTCCCTCTGCAGCCCCCCTGCCCCCGGGCGCCCGAGACCCTCACCACGAGGATCCCTGTCTCCAGCTGCCGACCACGCCTCTGGGTCTTTCTGGGTCTGTCTTCTCGCCCTGGAGCCCCAGGGCCCGCGCTCCACTCGGCCCTGGCAGTGTCGCCAGCCGAGGCCCAGTTCCTAGGAGAGGACTCAGCTCTCCCCTGGGCCCGGCCCTCCCCACCTCATGGCGCGCACCTCCTCATCCCAGCCCTCTGCCAGGTCCGGAGCTGCTCCGCCAGCACTGCCACCATGTCACCAGCCCTCTGGACGGGGTGCTAAGGGAGCGGGACCTGGGCTGCCTCTGCGCTGCTGCAAAGCAGGTGCCGAGGGATGAGGGCCTGGGCCCTCTGTCGGGAAGGCCTGCCAGGCTTACGGCTGCCCGGCAACTCCTCTTCATGTTTCCAAACTCAGCTCCTAGTCACCCCATGGACCCATGACCCATCTTCAATACATCAAGTCCCAGGCATGATGTCACTGCATTTCTAAGTATTTCAGAACACAGCTAACAGACAAGGGCTCTTCTAGAAAACGGGTCTACTGTACCATCTTACACCTAAAAAAAAGTCAACAGTGTGATAAAGCTTCCAATGCAGACCTCTCCTAAAATTATTTCCTGGAGATTAATTCCCAGGAGTGGAAATAATAATAATGATTACAATAAGGTAGCAGCAGCTAACATGGGTGCTTACTAGCTGGTTACCGTTCTAGGCTCAACAAAGATCAAAGACCTAAATGTAAGAGTTAAAACTATAAAGCTCTTAGAAGAAAGCATAGGCACAAATTTTCATGACCTTGGATTTGGCAATAGTTTTTTAGATACGACCAAAAGTACAAGTAACAACAGAAAAAAACAGATTAAGTGGACTTCATCAAAATTAAAAACTTTTATGCAGAGGGCACTATCAAGAAAAAGACAACTCACAGAAGGTACTTGCAAGTCACATGTCTGATAAGGATCTAATGTCTGGAACACAGAAAGAACTCTCACTACTTAACAGACAGAAAACACAATTAAAAAATGAGCAAAGGACTTGAATAGACAATTCCTCAAATAAGGTCTACAAATAGCCAATAAGCACATGAAAAGATGCTCAACATCATCAGTCAACAGGCAAAAGTAAGTCTAACCAAAATGAGATACTGATTCATACCCACTAAGATGGCTGTCATAAAAAATGAAAAACAATAAATGTTGGTGAGGAGGTGTGGAAATTGGAACCCCTGTGAGTTGCTGATGGGAACATAAAATGGCGTAGGTGCTATGAAAAATGGTGGTAGTTTGTCAAAAAGTTGAACTATCATCACGCGAGCCAGCGATTCTACTCCTAGGGACAGACCCCAAGAGGCCGACAACGGGTGATCAAACACGGCACGCTCATGTTCACAGCAGCAACTTTCACGACAGTCAGAAGGCGGAAACAGCCCACATGCCCATCGATGGATGGATAAACAAATGTGATCCAGGTACCTGATGGAGCGTTGTCCAGCCTTAAATAGGCATGAAGATGCCACACGCGACCGCGTGGATGAACCCTGAGCACATGATGCTTAGTGAGAGAAGCCCAACCCAGAAGGCCACACAATGTACGATCTTATAGCAAACGTCCAGAACAAGCAGATTAGGTCTGCCACTGAGCTGTACACAAAACTGTAGGTGTATTTTACCAAGTACGAGTATTTGGTTAGCCCCAAACACCTTCTGCTAGAAGACCAAGGCTCTCAAGAGTGCAGGGGTACGTGTTGAAGCACAGGAGCTAGAAGAGCCCCTGCAAGCCAAAGGCGGGGTAATCTCAGCATCAAATAGGTAAGAATCCAGGAGTGCACACTGACAGAGACAGAGGAAAAATAAGTAAATTCGTGGGGCAGAGGGGAAGGCTCGTGCTTAGAAGAGGATGCCGACTTCTCAACAGAGAGAAACAGGAGATGGGACGGGATCACTGCCCGTAAGGTGAGCATGGACCCGGGCAAGTGAGTCTGACGGGGATGAAGAGGTTCACGTCGTCCTCGGATTCTCCCCACAAGTCACCTGAAAACTACAAACCGGCTGCCACCTTAACCAGGTGAGCACAGGCATCGTCATCACCAGGGGCAAAGGAACAGCGTGCGGCCCTGGCCCAGGGACCGAGAAGCCTGTGGCGGGACCTGCACGGCCGGCGTCTAACCCACCAGCAAGCCGGGAGCCTGCGAGAGCCGCCTGCAGTTCCAAAAGGGCTGCGTCGTGAGGGCGAAGGACGGGGGTGCTGCCGCCCCCGCTGAAGGGGACTGCAGACACGGTCGCGGGCGACGTGGGGGCCTGGCAACCAGAGACAGCGCCACGCAGGGCGCAGCTGGGACACTGACAAAATCGGAACATGGCGACGAGCAGGATGGGGCGACACATCCACGTCAACTCTCTGCACTTGACAGTGGCCTCCGGCTCTACTGCCAGGAAAGCCCCACTAACGTACTGTGGTTAAAGGACACGATGCAACCTACTCTCAAACGGATCAGGAAACAAAGCACATTATGGGGAGCGTGATGGGCACACCTGGTGGCGCTGGGGAGCGGGGGAGGGTACTGGGAACTCTGAACCGTTCTTGCAAATTCCTCTAAGCCTGAATTGTTTGGGGTTTTTTTTTTGAATTTTTGAATTTTATTTTATTTATTTTTATACAGCAGGTTCTTATTAGTTATCCATTTTATACACATCAGTGTATACATGTCAATCCCAATCTCCCAGTTCATCACACCCCCCCCAACCCCCCGCCACTTTCCCCTCTTGGTGTCCATACGTTTGTTCTCTACATCTGTGTCTATTTCTGCCCTGCAAACTGGTTCATCTGTACCATTTTTCTAGGTTCCACATATATGCGTTAACATACAATATTTTTCTCTTTCTGACTTACTTCACTCTGCATGACACTCTCTAGAGCCATCCACGTCTCTACAAATGACCCAATTTCGTTCCTTTTTATGGCTGAGTAATATTCCATTGTATACATGTACCGCATCTTATTTATCCATTCGTCTGTCGATGGGCATTTAGGTTGCTTCCATGTCCTGGCTATTGTAAATAGTGCTGCAATGAACACTAGGGTGCATGTGTCTTTTTGAATTATGGTTTTCTCTGGGTATATGCCCAGTAGTGGGATTGCTGGCTCAAATGTTAGGTCTATTTTTATTTTTTTAAGGAACCTCCATACTGTTCTCCATAGTGACTGTATCAATTTACATTCCCACCAACAGTGCCAAGAGGGTTCCCTTTTCTCCACACCCTCTCCAGCATTTGTTGTTTGTTGATTTTCTGATGATGCCCATTCTAACTGGTGTGAGGTGAGACCTCATTGTAGTTTTGATTTGCATTTCTCTAATAATTAGTGATGTTGAGCAGCTTTTCATGTGCTTCTTGGCCATCTGTATGCCTTCTTTGGAGAAATGTCTATTTAGGTCTTCTGCCCATTTTTTGATTGGGTTGTTTGTTTTTTTAATATTGAGCTGCATGAGCTGTTTATATATTTTGGAGATTAATCCTTTGTCCGTTGATTCGTTTGCAAATATTTTCTCCCATTCTGAGGGTTGTCTTTTCGTCTTGTTTGTAGTTTCCTTTGCTTTGCAAAAGCTTTTAAGTTTCATTAGGTCCCATTTGTTTATTTTTGTTTTTATTTCCTTTACGGTAGGAGGTGGATCAAAAAAGATCTTGCTGTGATTTATGTCAAAGAGTGTTCTTCCTATGTTTTCTTGTAAGAGTTCTCTAGTGCCCGGTCTTACATTTAGGTCTCTAATCCATTTTGAGTTTACTTTTGTGTATGGTGTTAGGGAGTGTTCTAATTTCATTCTTTCACATGTAGCTGTCCACTTTTCCCAGCACCACTTACTGAAGAGACTGTCTTTTCTCCACTGTATATCCTTGCCTCCTTTTGTCACAGATTAGTTGACCATAGGTGCGTGGGTTTACCTCTGGGCTTTCTATCCTGTTCCATTGATCTATATCTCTGTTCTTGTGCCAGCGCCATATTGTCTTGATTACTGTAACTTTGTAGTAGAGTCTGAAGTCAGGGAGTCTGATTCCTCCAGCTCCATTTTTTTCCCTCAAGATTGCTTTGGCTATTTGGGGTCTTTTGGGTCTCCATACAAATTTTAAGATTTTTTGTCCTAGTTCTATAAAAAAAATGCCACTGGTAATTTGTTAGGGATTGCACTGAATCTGTAGATTGCTTTGGGTAGTACAGTCATTTTCACAATATTGATTCTTTCAATCCAAGAACATGGCATATCTCTCCATCTGTTTGTGTTGTCTTTGATTTCTTTCATCAGTGTCAGTTTTCTGAGTACAGGTCTTTTATCTCCTTAGGTAGGTTTATTCCTAGGTATTTTATTCTTTTTGTTGCAATGGTGAATGGGATTGTTTCCTTAATTTCTCTTTCTGATCTTTCGTTGTTAGTGTATAGGAATGCAAGAGATTTCTGTGCATTAATTTTGTATCCTGCAACCTTACCAAATTCACTGATTAGCTCTAGTAGTTTTCTGGTGGCATCTTTAGGATTCTCTATGTATAGTATCACGTCATCTGCAAACAGTGACAGTTTTACTTCTTCTTTTCCAACTTGTATGCTTTTTCTTTTTCTTCTCTGATTGCCGTGGCTACGACTTCCAAAACTATGTTGAATAATAGTGGCAACAGTGGACATCCTTGTCTTGTTCCTGATCTTAGAGGAAATGCTTTCAGTTTTTCACCATTGAGAATGATGTTGGCTGTGGGTTTGTCGTATTTGGCCTTTATTATGTTGAGGTAGGTTCCCTCTATGCCCACTTCCTGGAGAGTGTTTGTCATAAATGGGTGTTGAATTTTGTCAAAAGCTTTTTCTGCATCTATTGAGATGACCATATGGTATTTATTCTTCAATTTGTTAATATGGTGTATCACTTGATTGATTTGCGTATATTGAAGAATCCTTGCATCCCTGGGATACATCCCACTTGATCATGGTGTATGATCCTTTTAATGTGTTGGTGGATTCTGTTTGCTGGTATTTTGTTGAGGATTTTTGCATGTATATTCATCAGTGATACTGGTCTGTAATTTTCTCTTTTTGTAGTACCTTTGCCTGGTTCTGGTATCAGGGTGATGGTGGCCTCATAGAATGAGTTTGGGAGTGTTCCTTCCTCTGCTATATTTTGGAAGAGTTTGAGAAGGATAGGTGTTAGCTCTTCTCTAAATGTTTGACAGAATTCACCTGTGAAGCCATCTGGTCCTGGACTTTTGTTTGTTGGGAGATTTTTAATCAGTTTCAATTTCATTACTTGTGATTGGTCTGTTTATATTTTCTATTTCTTCCTGGTTCAGTCTTGGAAGGTTATACCTTTCTAAGACTTTGTCCATTTCTTCCAGGTTGTCCATTTTATTGGCACAGAGCTGCCTGCAGTAGTCTCTCATGATGCTTTATATTTCTGCGGTGTCTGTTTTAACTTCTTTTTAATTTCTAATTGTACTGATTTGAGTCCTCCCCCTCTTTTTCTTTTTTGTTTTTATTTTATTTATTTATTTTTGGCTGCATTGGGTCTCCGTTGCTGCACACGGGCTTTTTCTAGTTGCGGCGAGCGGGGGCTACCCTTTGTTGCGGTGCGCGTGCTTCTCATTGCGGTGGCTTCTCTCTTTGCGGAGCATGGGCTCTAGGCACGCGGGCTTCAATAGTTGTGGCACGCGGGATCTAGAGCGCAGGCTCAGTAGTTGTGGTGCACGGGCTTAGCTGCTCCATGGCATGTGGGATCTTCCCGGACCAGGACTCGAACCCATGACCCCGGCACTGGCAGGCGGATTCTTAACCATTGCAACACCAGGGAAGTCCCGTTCCCTCTTTTTCTTGATGAGTCTGGCTAATGGTTTATCAATTTGGTTTATCTTCTCAGAGAACCAGCTTTTAGTTTTACTGATCTTTGCTATTGTTTTCTTTATTTCTATTCCATTTCTTTCTGCTCTGATCTTTGATTTCTTTTCTTCTGCTAACTTCGGGGTTTTTTGGTTCTTCTTTCTCTAGTCCCTTTAGGTGTAAGGTTAGATTGTTTGAGATTTTTCTTGTTTCTTGAGGTAGGCTTGTATTCCTATAAACTTCCCTATTAGAACTGCTTTTGTTGCATCCCATAGGTTTTGGATCAGTGTGTTTTCGTTGTCATTTGTCTCTAGGTAATTTCTGATTTCCTCTTTGATTTCTTCAGTGATCTCTTGGTTATTTAGTAACGTATTGTTTAGCCTCCATGTGTTTGTGTTTTTTACGTTTTTTCCCCTGTAATTGATTTCTAATCTCAGAGCGTTGTGGTCGGAAAACATGCTTGATATGATTTTGATTTTCTTAAATTTACCAAATCTTGATTTATGATCCAAGATGTGATCTATCCTGGAGAATGACCCATGTACACTTAAGCAAGTGTAATCTGCTGTTTTTGGATGGAATGTCCTATAAATATCAACTAAATCTATCTGGTCTATTGTGTCATTTAAAGCTTGTGTTTCCTTAGTAATTTTCTGTCTGGATGATCTGTCCATTGGTGTAGGTGAGGTGTTAAAGTCCCCCACTATTATCATGTTACTGTCGATTTCCTCTTTTACAGTTGTTAGCAGTTGCCTTACATATTGAGGTGCTCCTATGTTGGGTGCATATATATTTGTAATTGTTATATCTTCTTCTTGGATTGATCACTTGATCATTATGTAGTGTCCTTCCTTGTCTCTTATAACATTCTTTAAAGTCTATTTCATCTGATATGAGTATTGCTACTCCAGCTTTCTTTTGATTTCCATTTGCATAGAATATCTTTCTCCATCCCCTCACTTTCAATCTGTATGCGTCCCTAGGTCTGAAGTAGGTCTCTTATAGACAGCATATATATGGGTCTTGTTTTCGTATGCATTCAGCAAGCCTGTGTTTTTTGGTTGGAGCATTTAATCCATTCACGTTCAAGGTAATTATTGATCTGTATGTTCCTATGACCATTTTCTTAATTGTTATGGGTTTGTCTTTGTAGGTCTTTTTCTTCCCTTGTGTTTCCCACTTAGAGAAGTTCCTTTAGCATTTGTTGTAGAGCTGGTTTGGTGGTGCTGAATTCTCTTAGCTTTTGCTTCTCTGTGAAACTTTTGATTTCTCCATCAAATCTGAATGAGATCCTTGCCAGGTAGAGTCATCTTGGTTGTAGGTTCTTCCCTTTCATCATTTTAAGTATATCATGCCACTCCCTTCTGGCTTGTAGAGTTTCCGCTGAGAAATCAGCTGTTGACCTTATGGGAGTTCCCTTGTATGTCATTTGTTGTTTTTCCCTTGTTGCTTTCAGTAATTTTTCTCTGTCTTTAATTTTTGTCAATTTGATTACTATGTGTCTCAGCGTGTTTCTCCTTGGGTTTATCCTGACTGGGACTCTCTGTGCTTCCTGGACTTGGATGGCTATTTCCTTTCCCATGTCAGGGAAATTTTCGACTATAATCTCTTCAAATATCTTCTCCGGTCCTTTCTCTCTTTCTTCTCATTCTGGGACCTCTATAATGCGAATGTTGCCCCAGAGGTCTCTTAGGCTGTCTTCATTTCTTTTCGTTCTTTTTTATTTTGTTCCGTGGCAGTGAATTCCACCATTCTGTCTTCCAGGTCACTTATCCGTTCTTCTGCCTCAGTCATTCTGCTATTGATTCCTTCTAGTGTAGTTTTCATTTCAGTTATTGTATTGTTCATCTCTGTTTGTTTGTTCTTTAATTCTTCTAGGTCTTTGTTAAACATTTCTTTCATCTTCTCGATCTTTGCCTCCACTCTTTTTCCAAGGTCCTGGATCCTTCACTATCATTATTCTGAATTCCTTTTCTGGAAGGTTGCCTACCTCCACTTCATTTAGTTGTTTTTCTGGGGTTTTATCTTGTTCCTTCATCTGGTACAAAGTCCTCTGCCTTTTCATTCTGTCTACCTTTCTGTGAATGTGGTCTTCCTTCCACAGGCTGCAAAACTGTAGTTCTTCTTGCTTCTGCTGTCTGCCCTCTGGTGCATGAGGCTCTCTCAGCCTGAACTATTTTGATACAACAACTGAACACACCTGCAGCACCATGAGCAGGGCACGCCCGGGGGGAGGAGGTAAGGGGTGTCTTCTGGCGAAGGTGACTGGGGAGACGAGTGTCTCCCAGATGGTGGGGGGGCATGGCGGTTTTCTGCAGAAGAGGTTCCACTGGGAGGGTCACACCTGGGCCCGGGAGCACGAGAGAACCGGGTGCACGTGGGGTGCCTCAGACTCTTCCCATCGGGTGGAGAGGTTCAGGGAGGGAGGGCCGAGCCCACGGCCGTGGAGGTCCCGTGGGGCAAGCGGACACATAGGCTGGAGGCTGAGTGGGGTATGTGCGCAAGGGGAAGGAAGCTGAGGGGGCTTCCAGAGAACATCCGCATTCAGGACCGATGGGAAGGGAAAAAAGAGAAGAAAACCACAAAGGCAACTGACTAGTGGGGTCAGAAACAGAAGAACAGCTAAAGAAAGATACTGTCTTGGAAACGGGAAGAAGGGCTCCAAGAGGCAGCGCTCTGCCCCAGCTCGCAGGGCCCAGGGCTCCATGCCCAGCTCTCTTCCTGGGGGCCTGGCACCAGCCAGCCAGCGCCCCGACCAGCGGTCTGGGTGCTGCTTCCTTCTCTGCACATTCCGTGCCCGAGCCCAGGGTTCTCTCCAGTACCCGCACGTCCCCAGAGAACCAGAGTGACGGCCGACGCACGCACCGTCCCCTGCCCCTCACGGGACCCTGGCGCTGTCTACAACGGGCGGGAGGAGCAGCCAGACAAGGAGGCCCATGGCTCCGCACGCAGGAACTTTTTAAAAAAGCGCCTGTGCCAGCACCTTCTTGATGGGCGGCCGGTGGACATGGAGACAAAAAGCATCCACCGCAAACACTGTTTAGACAGGGACGATTGGGGTTTTGACCGAGTGCGTGATTTAAACACTCCCTGAAAGAGAGCACATCTGTGCTGGCATGGGTGCTACAAGGGTGAGGTCCGTGGGGCTCTGGAGCACCAGTATATGAATAACAAAGGGCATTCGGGCTTTAAAACGCTTACCTCTGGAGTTAGATGTACTTCCATGGGGATATACGTCGGCCAGTATCCCATCGTAAGTATGTTCACTGTCAGGTCTATAGAGCCCGGGTCACTTTGATTCTGCATATACTAAAAACAAAGAAAATCGGGACAGAATGATTACTTTAGAATATCACCAAAAGGAATTAATTCATTAAAAAGTAAATGGTGTCATTTTCAAAGTACAGTTTACCTTGTGTTTTCATTTATTTTAGTCCCTGGAACATATTTCACCGAAACCACACACCCTGTTCTAAAGTCACTAGAAATGTTTTCTCTTCTTTAGTCTTGTATCAAATAAGGATCATTAAACTCATTTAAGTCAAATTTTTAGTGTGCAATTTTAGGGATTATTTTCCCTTTTTCTTTTTTTGGCTGTACTGCACAGCTTGCGGGATCTTAGTTCCCCAACCAGGGACTGAACCTG
This sequence comes from Balaenoptera acutorostrata, assembly GCF_949987535.1. NCBI lineage: Eukaryota > Metazoa > Chordata > Mammalia > Artiodactyla > Balaenopteridae > Balaenoptera > Balaenoptera acutorostrata. Next base: position 574,489 of record NC_080081.1, read on the forward strand.
GGTCCTTGGCAGTGAAAGAGTGGAGTCTTAACCACTGGACTGCCAGGGAATTCCCAGGGATTATTTTTCTTTTTCATTTTGAATTTAAGTTTTTTGAATATGTGAAACGTTAACGGTGTAATTTTTAAGGACGAGGATTGTACATAATTCACATACTTATGTACATAATTTACATAATCACTTCTCACAGTTTAAAATAGGATACTTTTTAAAAAGCTGTTTTACTCGACAAGAACACCACTCGCCTGCTTGAAATGAACCATGATGTCCTTCGAGAGCTCCATGTCCTTGAACATGCCTTCCAGCTTGCTGGTGAAAGCGGCCCCGCACTCTGGACACAAACGGGCTGCAGGTGAGCATCCTGGGAGGGCACCCATCGGGCACCGAGCCCCACCCCCGCCCCACGCGCTCACCATGCTTCAGCTTCGACAGCATAGACTTTTCAGCATCAACGGAGGCACTTTTTCCAACGAGGAGCCTTTTTGCCAAATCTTTCTTATAAAATGCTTCAAAGACATCTTTACCTATTTACGAGCAAGTGAGAACAACGTAAGTCATTAGATAGCTACCATGCAAACGTTCACCTCGCCAGCTGAAACGGCCAGCGGGGCGTCCACCCTGATACAAGCCAGCTCTACCCACTGAATCCCCACAAACACCTCACTCAGTCCGTGGCAGCCGTCACCCTAGTCCCTGTGGTAACAGGGAAACGGACACATTCCCGTTTTTCTCAACAGAAGACGGGGCCCGACTACAGACGCTCTGCGGACACCGCGTCCTCTGTGCCCGGCAGTGAGGAGATGCCGCGAGCCCCGCTCACCGTGAATGAACCGGAATAGGATCATGATCTTGTCCAGGATCCTCTCCAGCTCCTCGTCCGTTGCTTCCTTATTACCTGCTCTCAATTTTGAATCAACGTGCTTTGCTGTAAGAGGTTAAATTATTTGAAAAATAAGCATTCATTATGTAATACATATTCTAAATAGATGAAGGAAGATCTTTAATTTCTCCACGCAAAAACTGAACAGTAACACTCTGGAACCTTTCCAAAATGATATTATTATGAGACAAAAAGGCAAACACCTGATTTTCTAAGATCTGTACTTTCAGGGCACCAAGAACAAACACTTTGATCCCATGCTGGGGCTCATGACACATGAGTGCTCCAGAAATTGCAGTACCCTGTCTTCAAGATGTGGTGTGCTACATCCGGGTGAGACTTTCTCAAGAGAAAGAACTTTTCTCAGGGCTGACAATGCAGGGACAGAGCAGTTCTGCTTGGGCTTCTTCTTGTTTCTAAGATACACGAACCAACCATGACCTGGCTTAAGGAAGGCAGAACCCAAGCTCCCAAGAGTCCGAACCGATCTTTAGAGAAACCGCAATCCATAAAGTGGTTCAAAGGCCAAATTAAATTGCCTTTAAACGTCTCCTCTTGTTGCTTTTTTCCTCTTATCATTCTTTATTATGAAATATTCTGACAATGCACAGAAGCAGTCACTTGCCCAGTGAACCCCACGTTCCCACCACATTTTCAACAACCCTCAACAGCCCAAGTCTGCGTCACACCTTCCCTGCCCTTTGCCTCCTGTCAATTTAAAAAAAAAAAAAATTTACTCGCTAATGAAATTGTGAATCCTAAAATATTTTGATGTTATCATGAAATAATCATATAAAGTGATAATTTAAAAACTGTTTCATCTTAAAATATGCTATCTCCTGAGATGTCATTCAATTCTACCGTACTTGAATACTGACTGGAGGATACAAAGATAGTGACTAAACAGCATCTCCCGTTAAGTATTATCTAGAGACTGACAGTTCTCCTCATGACCTCATAACGTTCATATGTAACAAACCTCAACCCAACTTCTGAGTAGAAATCACTGGTTTGTAGTCAACATAGAGAATCAAGGCTCATCCTTACAAAAACAACTCTGGAGCTGTGAGTAGTGCAAACTAGGATAAATCTTTATGTCCCTTCCTCTCTTATGATGTCAAGCTCCATTTCCTTACGAAATCACGACTACATTCACCCTTATGAAAGTACCACGCACTTACATATGTATTTAATATATCTATAAGCACACACCTGTGTATGTGGTTTTTTGAAAAGGTGTGTCCTGTTAAGGCATGTTCCCTGCCCTCCCCGTAAGGAAGTTGAACTTCTGGGGAAAAAATCTACTTGAGATTTGCTTTATTTTCCCGTGTTAAGAAAAGGTATAGGAGTATGTGTTTCTACCAATCAGCTCTGCAGGTTTGTTTGGCCTCTTGTTGATGAACGATTCGAAGGACTCCTTCATCAGGTTGATGAACTTCTCGTTCCGCTGGAAGCACACTTCTACCACGTGGTCCACTCGGTCCTTGAAATCCAGCAGGTCCTGCACCATGTCTTTATCTTTTTCAGGATTGATAACGATCGTTGTCCCAAAAGTCTGCGAAAACAAACCCCAAGTCATCAACAGCTTTCTGATACAACACAATTTTTCTCCTGCTATCCAACAATCATGACAGTTTTATATAAATTAATCACTCCTGGTATAAAACACTAAATAATATCAAAAGTTTCACAAATTTAGTCCTTCTAAAAATTAAGTGGATACGCCACTAATGCTTTAGGGTTACAATTCTGCTTCTGGAAGAATTTATCAATTACTGGGGAAATGTCTGTTGCTTTCTTAAGAACTTTTACTTATAAATTCCTCAAATAGAAAGTAACCCCCTTAACCTGATACACCTATTTGGACTTCCTGACTATAGTTTTCTTTCCCTTTCACTTCTAACCGTGGGTGGTTTAGAGCCTGGTTTTTAGCCTGTATTTTTAATTTAAAGATGCTATTTAAACATTACTAGAAGTCTGTGCATGACAACAACAGTTCGCTATTTGATGAAAAACTACCAGCTGAAGAGACGCTGAACACAACCGTGGTTCAATGCAGGACACACACACAGTTACACGTCAAAGATGCCCGTGGAGGCTGATCGCTGGTGAAAAGGTACAAATGACCCCCGTGGCATAAAGACCTTCTGGAGAGGGACAGGGCATGACCAGCAGGGGCGGGAGGGACTCACTCTTCACTCTGTACCCTTTCATACTGACAGGATGTTAAAATAACATACGTAAGACCACGACACGTGAGGGTCAGCTTTATTTTGTGAGGAAACACTGTGCTGTCACAGCGTAACTGCTTATCATTAGTGGACCCTCGGAACCGTGTTCACACACTGACTTTCCCTGCCACGAATGGACACTGCAAAGGTGAACTCCCGTGTTCAGCACCTGCTCCTGTTCTCTCAGGACTACTGGTCGGCAAAACCCTAAATCTCCACTGGCCTTTCTTAACATAAAGCTCCAGTGCTGACCCAGCGTGAGTCGCTTATGCCTTTCAGCTCAATGCAACCGCACAAAATCCTGGGGGCATGTGTGCGTGCATGCGCGTGTGCGTGTGTCCAAGCTGGCCACACGCAGACCAACATGCAACTTCAGGCCTGATTATTTCCTTTATCTTTTTCCTCAGCTGAAGTTTCCCCGTGACAGTCACAGATTCGCGTGCGGCACAGACAGCGACGATGTCCGCACACACTAAGCCTCGTCTCCCCGACGGTGCCCTGGGGGAAGCTACTGAGCAGCGCCCCAGCCAGGACACTGGCCGTGACACAGCCCGCCCGGCCCACCCCGACGGGTTGCCGTGTTCGCCTGCAGCTCCCTGTGTGTGCGTCACCTGGGCAGGCATCACCTGTGTGTGTCATCTACGCCCGCGGCCAAGAGGCCAAGCAGCCAGCACCACAAGGATCTCTCCTGTTGCCTTTTGATAACCATACACACGTGCACATGCATGCATACACACGCAGAAACCCGCAAGTACATGCTTACGTAATAAGTCCTGGATTTCTAGGAAACAAAGTAGCATACACACCCACCTGACATACCACAACGTGTGAGAGTTCCCACTGAGCAAAGGCATGAGACCACGTTTATACAGTAGATTCACAAAAACAACTTTTGAAAATCTTGATTGTAGAACTCAGCTAGCATTGGGTTGGCCAAAAGGTTCGTTCAGTTTTTTCTGCAAGATGGCTCTAGTAGCACTTAGTTGTCTTTAACTTCATTCAAAACAATTTTGTTAGATTGTATTGTGACAGCTGTTATATCAGCATGCATTTAAAAAAAGACTTATCAAAATTGGTGAATCTCTGTGTAGCCATTTTAATACTGAAGATGGAAGAAAAAACAACATTCTCGGCATATTATGCTTTATTATTTCAAGAAAGGTAAAAACGCAACTGAAGCACAAAAAAAGATTTGTGCAGTATATGGAGAAGGTGCTGTGACTGATCGAACCTGTCGAAAGTGGTTTGCGAAGTTCTGTGCTGGAGCTTTCTCGCCGGACGACGCCCCACGGTCGAGCAGACCAGTTCAAGTTGAGAGCGACCCAGTCGAGACATGAACTGAGAACAGTCAACGTTATACCACGGGGTAGACAGCCAACATACTCAAACTATCCAAATCCAGCGCTGAAAATCATTTGCACCAGCTTGGTTATGTGAATCGCTTTGATGTTTGGGTTTCACGTAAGTTAAGTGAAAAAAACCTACTTGACGGTATTTCCGCATATAATTCTCTACTTAAACGTTCCGTTTTTAAAACAAATTGTGACGGGCAATGAAAAGTGGATACTGTACAGTAATGAGTGGATACTGTACAGTAAAGAGATGGTGGGGCAAGTGAAATGGACCACCACCAACCACACCAAAGGCCAGTCTTCATCCAAAAAAGGTGATGTTGTATATATGGTGGGATTGGGAGGGAGTCCTCTATTATGAGCTCCTTCCAGAAAACCAAACGATTAATTCCAACAAGTACTGCTCCCAATGAGACCAACTGAAAGCAGCACTCGATGAAAAGCGTCTGGAATTACTCAACAGAAAACACGTAATCTTCCATCAGGATGACGCAAGACCGTATGTTTCTATGATGACCAGGCAAAAACTGTTACAGCTTGGCTGGGAAGTTCTGATTCATCCACCGTATCACCAGACATTGCACCTTCAGATTTCCATTTATTTGTCTTTACAAAATTCTCTTAATGAAAAAAAATGCAATTCCCTGGAAGACAGTGAAAGGCACCTGAACAGTTCTTTGCTCAAAAAGGTACAAAGTTTTGGGACGACGGAATTATGAAGTTGCTTGAAAAATGGCAGAAGGTAGTGGAACAAAACAGTGAATAAGCTGTTCAATACAGTCCTTGGTGAAAATGAAAAATGTGTCTTTTATTTCTACTTGGAAACCGAAGGAACTTTTTGGCCAACCCAATACTTACGCTGACAACAAACGGCCAAATGGCAGCTTTTAAAACGTGTTTACACCCGGACGGCATTCATCCCTGAAAATCCTGAGCACGAGTGACCTGGAGGGAGATGGGTGACGGCGGCCCCACGCCTGTCCCTCGCAGAGCCCGACCGACGGCCACGCACCTTGATGTACTCGCTCCAGTGCTGCAGCAGCGCCTGCTGGCCGCCCCGCACACGGCTGAACAGCTGGTACATCTGAGTGAGGTCGGGCACTCTGTTCTCATCCAACAGGTGGTCCAGCCCTGAGATCACACGGCAATGTTAGTTCGGCAGGGCGGGTGGGAAGGTGGCACTAGCAAAAGCTAGGCTGGGCCGGGGCTCGCGGCACACAGGGCCCCTGCAGACGCGGAAACCCAGGGGTCGGCTGGTTCCTACGCGGGCAAGGCCCCGTGACGCAGCCCACCAGGTGAGTCTTGTTCCCTGAGCACCACGCTGGGAGGTGTAGTTCCTACCCCTTCCCCGCTCGGAGGCCCCCTTATTTGGCTAATGCAGCAAAGGTCCGAAGAACGCTCACACCAACTCTCTGACCTGGGAGCTTTATGACCCCAAGTCGCTTCTGATTTAGTCCATCAGCCAGAAAGTATATTTGCCTAAGATAAGCTATCAAATCTAATCTTTTAGTTGATTTATTTTATTCACCTGTATAATAAATTGTGGAAGGAAAACATGTATTGTTTATCAGATACTTGGGAGGTGCTTAACAGCATTTTGTTAGGTCTTTACTATTTCAGGTTTTAACATTTTACAAAGATTTTCTAAAACCACCACAATCAGAAGAGCTTCATGAAGGATTTTCTAACCACCTGCTTTCTGATAACTGTGGGGAGGCAGTGAGGTTAGAGCGGAGAAGCTGTGAGCCAGTCATGTGACTGCAGCCTCAGCTTCTGCTGTAAATCAGGCACACTGTCCACACGTCAAAGACACACAAACGCGTCGGCTGTGCTGACGGACCCTGAGCAAGGCTCCAAATGTCTGTATTTCTCTCAATTACGATTTGATCTACTGATGCAGATAACTTATTCTACAACTGATCTACTGAAACGTTGAACAATGACTTAAAAATTCAAATATTACAGCTTTTAATTTTTCAAATGCCTTTAATAAAATTTAGACTATGCTCTTACATATATATAATTTACCATTTTCTTGAAACAATTTTGCTTATCAAAATACACACTGAGGGCTTCCCTGGTGGCGCAGTGGTTGAGAACCTGCCTGCCAATGCAGGGGACACGGGTTCGAGCCCTGGTCTGGGAAGATCCCACATGCCGCGGAGCAACTAGGCCCGTGAGCCACAATTACTGAGCCTGCGCGTCTGGAGCCTGTGCTCCGCAACAAGAGAGCCCGCGATAGTGAGAGGCCCACGCACCGCGATGAAGAGTGGCCCCCGCTCGCCGCAACTAGAGAAAGCCCTCGCACAGAAACGAAGACCCAACACAGCCATAAATAAATAAATAATTAAATAATTAAAAAAAAAAAAACACACTGAAATGATTCATCCAAATTTCTACTGTCTACTTGAAGTTCCCTTTTCTTCTAAAAGTGACTCCTTTTTGGACCTCCCTGGTGGTCCAGTGGTTAAGACTCTGTGCTTCCACTGCAGGGGGCGAGGGTTCGATCCCTGGTCGGGGAACTAAGATCCCTCATGTTGTATGGCGTGGCCCCCCGCCCCCCCAAAAAAGTGACTCCTTTTTATTAATAAACACCTAGTATGAAATCGGAGGACACTTGTTTCAGGGGGACAGTAAATCGAGGCCCCATCCACGTGGAAACGTAGCCAGTGTCTGGGCTCCAGTGTGATGGGAGCAGGAGACACCAGATTCGCACCCTGGCCCTTGGCTTTCGGGCCATGATCTGAGGCACTAGTGTCTCGCTCGGTTTTCCTGTAAACTGGGGCTGTTCTAGGACCCGAAGGCATTACATGAAGTACAGCAGATGCTCACGAACACTAATTCTCTCCTTTCGGCTTCATTCTGGTTTCACTTGGAAGCCCCACGTTTAGTGTCTCATTAGAGATAATATTACCATCCGGCAAAGCAGACCCCAACCAGACGCATTTGGGAGCTATTGGGCCTTCCCAAAATTAGACTTTAAGGTTTCCAATAGCTTGAAACAGATCCCGTGGCTCCAAAATGACTTTCAAACGTAACAGTAAACGATATAAAAAGCAACACTAAGCACTGAAGTGTGGAAGAAGGTTAGACTGTGCTCATTACAGTGAGGGTGGGAGTGAAAACGTCACATCACCTCTAACAGCACGGCGCTAAAACCGCACCGTTGGCCGTATATGCCGCGCTGGCCTGCTCCACCTCTGTCCTGGGACCATGGCTCCAGCAGCTCGTCTGCCGCGGAGCCGCACGCAGGGCAGGGATGCAGCCCGCGGGCGCCCCCAGCCTGTCGGACCGCACGCGTCCACGCCTGCGGGTCAGTGCCCAGGCGGGACGTCACCGTACAGGATGGGGCCTGTGAGCACAGCCCAGGCCGTCTGCCGGCCAGAGGGCCTCTCGCAACCAACCTCTCAGCCCGGAGAGGATTTCACGTGATTTTAGCTTAAACCGTGGTTCTTACGCGCGCCTTTCACTATTGTGTGTAATCAATTTTCCCCTCAGGGGCTAGTGTCCATCATTTTTCCGATGATTTTAGTGTCTGCCTTCTTACAACAAGTGTCCTTGCGTGCTTACAATGCTCCGCTAACTCTCTTACCAAATCAGGGACGAGCAATCAGTGCAGAGACACAGAGCTGGGAAAACCTACCTTTCTGCAGAATCGCTGTTAAATGTTCTCCTAACAGCTGCTTCTCCACACAGGCAATCAGTGGTTTCCTGGGAAGTAAACAGAGGCGTGTCAGGAAGGAAGTGCAGGGGAGAGCCTGTCGGCTGTGGAGGACGGGGACCCCCATCCACGCAGATGAGCCCAAGTCAGCACACGCCCAGCCATCGCCGACGCTGACACAGACTCAGATCACCGGGGCCCCGGGAGAGGGGGACAGCAGCGGACGGGAGGCGCCCTCGCCCACCGCACCTGGGGACGAAGGCTGACCCGGGCGGGCTGCCCGCAACCCTGCCCCGCCCGGGTCCCACAGACGGCCTCCTGTACCCACAGCTGCCCTTCTGCCCTCACTTCTTCCTGCCCGTTTTCCCCCAGGATCACTCTTCAAAATCTGACTTCTCATAGAGGCCGCGGGAATGTCACGCAGGACACACAGCTGCTACTCCTGATTCATCACCCCCTGCTCGCTCAGTTCTTCTTTTAGGAGATCAGAGCCCCCGCTTCACTCCCAGGCGTATTGACCTTGGCCTTCATTTTGAGGAACTTTTCACCGCACCATTTCAGGTGAACCTCAGGGCGACCCCCGAGAGAGGTGCAGCAGGCACTCGGGCTCCGGGCACGGAGGGCCCAGAGGTGTGGCCTGCACCGATGCCCACGGTGCCCGTCCCGAAGGCGGTGGTGCGCACGGGCGAGGCGGGAAGGGGCACCCGGAGCGCAGCCCTTAGGCTGCCGCGGCCCCCTTATCTGCCATCTCCCTCCTGTTTCTCTGAAAACCGTTTCTCACTCGGTGACCTTTGAACCGCCCGACACCACAGGAGCCACCTAGGGCAGCGCTCCTCGAAACCCTAACCCAGAGGGGGGCCACCCTCTGCTCTGCTTAACCCTCAGACACTCCTAAGCGAGGCTGGGGAGGGGGCACTTATAACACAGCACCTACACGCCGGAGGGCGGGGAGGAGGGGCCGAGGGGCCCAGCGCCACCAGGCGCTGGACACAGTCTCCTCCACCTCCCCGCCCCCCCCACCCCCGGGGACCCCGCTTCGGCCCGACGGCACCGCCCCGCACCTGAGGTCCGCTCGGCATCTCCAGCTCCAGGTGTCTGAGAGCAGCCTCACCTCCGCCTCACGACCCTCTATTTTCCATGTTCTCAAGCTGTCACATCCTGTCCCTTTCTTTCATCCTGCCTGGCCCCTCCCCCCACCCCCGCGAGTCACCACGTCCTGCACATTGTAGCACTTTCCCTCTTAAAAACGTCTCTCTTTTATGTCTCTCAGGTTTCTGCTCTAATCTTCCTCACTTGAACAAATATCATGTGCCTGACGCAGACATTCACAAAACCTGCCCTTGTACTTTTCCCTAGCTACTCACTGACCTCAGGTTTAGAGAAAAAAAAAATTTGGAGGAAAAGAGAAGGGACTTACTTCCCTGGCGGTCCAGTGGTTAAGAATCCGCCTTCCAACGCAGGGGACGCGGGTTCGATCCCTGGTCGGGGAACTAAGATCCCACGTGCCGCAGGGCAACTAAGCCCATGGGCTGCAACTACTGAGGCCGTGCACCGCAACTACAGAGCCCACGCACTCTGGAGCCCGCGCACCACAACTAGCGAGAAGCCCGCACGCTGCGACAAAAGATCCGGCATACCACAACTAAGACCCGACGCAACCAAAAACAAATATAATAAGTAAATATTAAAAGAAAAAATAATGTGACTGAGTACTATAAGGAAAAATTACAGCTATATCACATGTCCAACAAAACTTTACAACCGAAATTGCCTATATTCAACGATACCTCGTTAACATAAACTTCTATAAATTTATTATACGTTTACAACATAAATTATAAATTGTCTATAGAAAATACCCAGTATCTCAGCCTGAATCATGACTCACCACAGGCCACGAGTCAGCGTGACTTACAAGTGCTGAGTGATCACAGACAACAAGCAAACTGTCCCTGGAGCAGAACACGTTCGGGTTCAGAGAGCAGCGAGAGAGGCTACGAGAGGCTGCGGGTCACGGAGCTGAGCGCGGGAGTGGTACTCACTGTGTGCTGTGGTCTAGATACGTGATCACGCGGTCACCCTCCTCCCCCAGGCGCTTACTCACATGGTTCAGGTACTCTGGAACCTTCCAAACACAACATTTAAACACATCAGCAACAAAAACCTTCTTGTTACCCAAGAAGCTGAAATACTGTTTTCCTTATTTAAGAAAAAAAAGCAGAATGTACATTCAGGCCAAAATGTTAACAGACTACCAGGAGTGGGCGTGGTGAGGAGGGGGAGGGGGGATACATGGCAGGAGGTTTCCTTCAACCCAATCCTGGAGACGGAAGGTAACGTCTGGAATGGGGGCAGGCAGCACAGCACGGTCCCGCCCTGCTCCCGGGGAGGGTCCTCCAGTCACCGAGGCCCGGGGAAGGTCACGGCACCCCCCGACCCACGCTTGGCGGGGTTGGCAAATGCCAATCAACAGACTGTTCCTCTGAGGCCCCAAAGAGAGTGGCTGCAGGAGATCTCAAAACACACTCTGAGTTTCCAGGGGTGAAGGGTCACCTGCCTGCACAGCAAAGGCCCCATGACAGGGGTCGCTGAGGCTCTGACCCCCCATCCTGTGACGGTCCCGAGGGGCTTCCTGCTGGGCTGGGCTCTGATACCCGAGAAACCGGCTATCAAGTTTTTGGGTTCTTATTACTACTAAACACGTTTTTTTCCCGTGGCTTTTTGGGTAACCTTTTCAATGCCTCACAGAGATGAAAATTTTTAACACGTCAGGTTTCTCTTTCATATTTAAGAATTATCTTTTAAACTCTTGTTTCAGCTTGAGTTCCTTTATGTATTTTAGAAGCTGTTTCACTAGCTTTTTTATTGGGGGCGGGGGGCAATAGAAGGGTTTCTAAATTAGGAGAAAAAAATTAAGCCCTTAATAAAGTCACAAAGAAGCTCATCACTAGGAATTTAAACTAGATTGTAGCTTTCGGAAGATTTTCAGTGAGATGTTTGCCAGCATGAAGAGACAAACATTTAGAAATCACACTTAGATGCACATCTATGAAGATGAAATAAGGCAAATCAGAAACATTTCGTTGTCTCACCTCTCTTTCTTGCATTAACCTTTGGCCTTCTGCAGCATATAAACAATTAGTTTCTTCCAAAAATTTCAGTTCAAATGAATCTTTATACACCTAAAAAATGAGCAGGGTTAACGACCAATTACAGCGAAGAAACCTAGCTCTCAGCTTGAAGTGCTGGTGCAGCCCCATGTCGAGGGCGCACGGCTGCCGTGACCTGTGCCCGCGACAGGCCGCCCGGGCCCGCCCAGCCCCCCTGCTCTGCCCAGGGTGCTCCCAGGCCCCAGCCGCCTCCCAGGGCACTGCGTCTGTGCGGCAAAAGCTGCCTCTTCCCCGGCTCCGGGTGAGTGCCAGCCGAGTCACTCCCCTCCCATACCTCCTACCAATACTCTAACGGCGCCAAGTTCCGACACCGACATCCTTGATGCCTCGTCACCCGGGTGCAAGCAGTTGGGCGGGGCCCAGCGCTTCCCCCGTGAGCTGTGAGGGCGCGCGGTGCCCACCTGGAGGTCGGACAGCATGCCCAGCAGGCTCCGCAGCAGGCTCCGGTCCACGGCCTCCCCGCTGCGCTCCCGCGCGACCAGCAGCAGGATGCCGTCGATGGTTTTCGTCTGAACCATTTTATCACTAACAATATGGTTTCTGAATAGTTCTAATCCCATATCCCTGTACAAGCAGAGAAGACAAGACTGTTTCAGTTTCACTTCTTAGAAGTTCTGGGTGAAGCTCCAGCTACACTACGAATATCACCCCCAAGCTACTGACTTGCTAACTCTCTGGTCCAGGTGTCAAGAACTCCTTTTTTTTGAAAAATGTTCATTCTTGACAGTCTGGTGTGCCTTGTATTTCTTTCCTCATCAATGCCGCCTCTTTCCTGCACGGGTCAGCGGGTTCCCGCCGTCCTGCCCGGGAGCCCTGGGACCCTCCGCCTGCCCTGCCCCCATCCTCCAGCTGCTCCTCCTGTGTGGCCCTGGCCACAGGACGACAGAACTGAGGGTGCAAACCAGAGTCCATCGCACTCCCTCAGCCCGCTCCCTCCCGATTCAGCATGCTGTGCCCTCGCGCCACCTCTAAGCCCTGTTCTGTGAAGTCGCTTCCTTTTCTAGCTTCCTGGCCATCCGTTCACTCTGACCCAAGGCAGTGCGATTTCTCCTTCTACCACCGGGAAACCGCTTGTCTTTGTTTCCTGTAACCCACGCATGGGGCGGCTGGGGCCCTCTCTCCTCTCCGGAATTCCACGTCCCCTCTGCTCCTCTCTCCTCTCAGCCCCGACTCCTGCACGTCTCCTACTAGACTCCCACGATCGTCTGCAGGACAGATCCTCGTTACTCAGAGAAGCAACCAGTTTGGAAAAGCTGCTGACGACAGGAAGTCACAGAGCTCCTCCTCTGTGCGGGGCTCTGTCCTAAGGGCTTCACCGCCTCCTGATGGACTTCATCCTTAGCGCGGCTCCGTGAGGGATGACCGTCCTCCAGATGGAGAAACTGAGGCAGCGAGATTACAAGGAGCTTGCTGTACCCAGCTCGCCAGGCTCCGTAGTCTAAACGTAGTTCATAACGTAACCCTGCTGTCTAACCTGGAGGCACTGCCCAGAGCATGAACCCGACCAGCCCCCGTCCACGGCAGCAGGCAGGGAAGCTAGTGTGCTCGTGCAGGACGGCAGGGATCGCTGTGAGGCTGCGTGAGCAACTTGGGTGTGCAGTGGAGCCCCGGCCTGAGCTCTGCAGAGTCCGTGGAGCGGCCCACTAGCTGAGACGGGAGGAGCTGGGGAGGGAAGCCTGCTGCGCCCAGGCGCGCCGAGGGAGGAGGAAGCCGCGGGCACATCCTGGCGGCTTTGCTGGAGCCTGAGCTGAGAGTGTCGCTTCAGAAGAAGGTCCTGCGGCGGCAGCCGCGCTGCCCCAGTTTCTCCATCTGGAGGACGGTCATCCCTCACGGAGCCGCGCTAAGGATGCAGTCCATCAGGAGGCGGTGAAGCCCTTAGGACAGAGCCCCGCACAGAGGAGGAGCTCTGTGACTTCCTGTCGTCAGCAGCTTTTCCAAACTGGTTGCTTCTCTGAGTAACGAGGATCTGTCCTGCAGACGATCGTGGGAGTCTAGTAGGAGACGTGCAGGAGTCGGGGCTGAGAGGAGAGAGGAGCAGAGGGGACGTGGAATTCCGGAGAGGAGAGAGGGCCCCAGCCGCCCCATGCGTGGGTTACAGGAAACAAAGACAAGCGGTTTCCCGGTGGTAGAAGGAGAAATCGCACTGCCTTGGGTCAGAGTGAACGGACGGCCAGGAAGCTAGAAAAGGAAGCGACTTTACAGAACGGCACTTAGAGGTGGCGCGAGGGCACAGCATGCTGAATCGGGAGGGAACGTCCACGTGGGCACAGGCCAGGAGGACCGAGGGCGAGACCACAGACAGGCCCCGTCACCAAGGCTGAGCTGCTCGGGACGACGCTGGAAGTCGGGGACCAGGGACCCAGGGCAACGTGGGCACGGGGTTCCCGACTCGACACTGCCCCGAGCAGATGGACGCCAACGCCCTGTGCCCGCCGCTCAGCAGAGCACCGGGAGGCGCCACCAGAGGGTGACCGGCTCCCCAGCCTTTCCCGGAGCAGAGGTGGAAGAGGTGACAGAAACGGGCTTCACAGGCACTTCCAGGCCCGCAGGAGAACGTGCTCGACTGGCGGCTGCCCCTCACGGTGACAGACGCTTCCGGGCCGAGAGCCACCGAGGGGCAGGCCTGTGTGCCAGCGACCCTGGCACGTGTCATCAAGTCAACCGTCGGAGACACAGGTCAGCCGCAGCCTCCGCCACAGACCAGGACCGGGGGACACTCACCAGATGGAAGGAAGCATGGAATTCTGAAGCACGTAAGTACGATCCAGAAACAGGAAGATACTTCTGATCATGATCTGGAGGGCAAGAGGAGGACTTGACTTATTTACGTACCTTACCAACAAAACATTCAACCCTAGCTGTCTCACATCTAACATGATTCTCAATGAAAAGATGTTTTCATCTTCAAGACCCTCATGATTGATTTTCCCCTGAATTTACACGTTCCCCTTGGCGTTTGCTTTTCATCTCTTTTATCCAGAAAATCTGACTGTAGGGATTGTACAGCACTTCGCCTCGAAGATGCCTTTGAAATTCAGTCACTTCCTGACTGACGTGGGGAATCTCCTTAGGCTGGGAGATGCTCTAAGCTGAATTTTTCCAGCATTCCGGCTCATCACTTCGGCATGAGGGTCTCAGCCACGTGTGTGTACTCGACTTTACTTTGCAGGCTCACGTGGTGGGCGGTGGCCCCAGGGCTCTCTCTCAGCGAGCGCCCCAGACTGTGTTGTGGAGGTTTGCTTACACACCTAGAGAGAACCTTCCCGGCACATTCACCTGTTTCTACCTTCCCCCGGTGCCTGGCCCAAGAGAGACTCATTCGTTGTCGCCTACTCACCTCAGTCAGGAAGCAAAAGAATTCAACCTAGTTAGGAAAGCTATTGATACTATCTTTTCTCTCACTTACATAATTTTCAGCCAGGTCACCCTGAAAACTCACATACATAAAATCAAATTAGAATCAACAGATCTACTAAGTCTAAGCCTGGTCGTCTAGTTACAGTAAACTCATGGAATTCAGGCTTGATTCTCAGGCATAAACTGAGATCACGGAAAACTTCAGAGACCCACGGGGAATCACAGGCACCATGAGTTACCTGTGTGGTCGGCCTGAAGGCCAAGCTCGCAGCCAGCCCCAGCCCAGAAGAGCAGACCGTCCCCACTCTTCTCCACCCACTGTCCAGCTCTGTCGGAGCTGGATGGCAGCACCTGGCCTGAGCAGAACTCCCCTCCCCAGCCCCCCCACCGGGCCCCGCCTCCCTTGGGGGCTGAGGGAGGATGGATGAAGCCACGCTTTGGTTAAAAAGAAAAACAAGCAACACAGCTGGACGCAAAGGGGGCACATACTCCCAGCTACTCAGATCTGCCTTCCGCCCCGCTGAGCCAGAGGCTGGAGGAAAAGCCCCACGAGGGCGTGTGCACTGAGACCCCCTCAGGGAGCGTGTCGGCAGGCTTACCATTTGTCTGCAGTGATCCTGCCAGCATGTGTTAATCTTCTTTAAAAACAAAACACTATCTAGTGAGTCTGTGCAGACCTGCTAAGGAAAACTTCAGAAACACCGGCCAATTTACTTACTGCAATTTTTACCCCTTACTTTCTGCTCTCTTCGCCTCCGAATAGTACATGTTATTTAGTAATCAGAATATTGAAAGGGCAGAAGCTCAGAAACCACACACGTGGTTTCCAGCCTCCGTGTCTCCCTGCCTACCTGTGATGAACCTGCCTGCACTCACCGTCCTCCATCTCTTCCTGCCCCTCCCCGTTTCCCTTTCACCCCACTGCCCGTTGCGGCTTCGTGGGCTGGGGGGTGGACCAAAGGCCCCCGCCCAGAGGGCAGCTCTGGACATGCTGTCTCCGAGGCGAGGAAGCCAGTCACTGTGAACAGCACCGGGGGACGGGCAGACGGAGGACAAGGGCTGAGCGTCAACTGTCACTTCTGGTCTCACAGAGACGGACGTCACGCCTCATCCGTGCACCACGTGCACGACCTGACTCTCAGGACGCTGTTTACAGCAAAAGACACCCGGTGCGGGCTCCCAGGGCAAACCTCGCCAAGCACCCGGGCACTGCGTGCATGGGTTCATCGAAGCCCCACGGTCACGACGTCTACACCGCCTACGGCCCACACAGCACCCTCACACCCAGCCACACGGCGCACCGTCACACCCTTTGCACGGGTGCGCAGGCAGCTGGCGGAGGCAAGGACCCGCCTCCCGGGCCTCAGCCCTGCTCCGGCCTGTCTCAGCTCCGCGGCACCGGACGCGGCACCGGACACGGGCGCACCCCTCAGCGCCGCCCCTCGGCCGAGGTGCAGCAGGCGCAGGGCTCGGCGCGGCTGCGAGGTGACGTGCGACATTCTGAGCACGGAGAGAGGAGGCAACACAGAGCAGCCCGTTTCTGGCGTGTGAAATCGCAAGGCGCTGGGGTCCTCAGCGGCAGGAGGCCCGGCGGGGGTGGGGGCCGCTGGGAGGGGCAGGGGCTGGGGGCGCACTGACCACAGCCACAGGGGTCCCAGCCAAGCGCCTCACTCATTTTCTCGAGGGTCCGCTCCTAACTTAAAAACAGAGCGAGTCACAGCACAGACCGAATAGCTGAACGGTTAACAAGTAATTCTGGAAGAACTATTACAACTGCTCACAATTATAATGGCTCACAGTATCAGACCTTCCACGAACAGTCTGAAAAGGCCTGCGTCGCAAGCACACGTAGGCAGGTGCCACCTCGGCAGCGGCCTGGCAGCTCCGGTGCCCAGTGCCGAGCCGAGGCGCTCACCACGTGGCGGCACCCTGACCGGTCTCCGTGGCCAGCGGGGGCCCGAAGGCAAGGCTGCACAGGGTCAAGCCCACGCCAGCCAACCTGAGGTGCTGGGGAGGCCCGGGGGCTGCGGCCAGGTGGGGCCCCACCCGGGGCAAGGCTTCGTCGGGACCAAATATCCGGCGTGATCTGGGCCGGCGAGGCCCGGAGCCGAGAGCCACCGAGCCCACCGCGAGCTGACCTGCAGAGCGTGAGCCAACGGGCCGGGGTTGGTTCACGCGGCCAACTTTGTGGGAATTGGTTATAATCACAGAAAACTAACACAGACTTTTAAAAAACAAGAATAAAGAATAGCAGCACTCAAACCTTAAGATGTTTTTCAGAACTCTTCCTAAATACTCCAAAACAGACTAGATAAATGGACACTCTGACTTTATTCAGATCAGCCAAGTAATTTAAACAGTAAAAACTCCACCTAAAAAAATGTTACGTTGGGTTGTATGATACAAATGTAAGGTTTTGTTTCTATAAATAAAAGAGAATTTTAAAAGCTTTTGCTTTAATATTAAGGATACTCATTAGTTCTTTATCCTATTAATGTTCAGTTTCAAAATACTTAGGTAATAAATAGGAACTTCACAAGCCAAAAAAAGGATATTCTCTAAACTGAAGGATTTGTGCTTGGACGTGGCCTTCACAGACCTGGCGCAGCTGCTGGTAGAGCACTGGGGAAACTTTGTGAGAACAAAGATTTTCAACAGCCTGAAAACAAAAGAGATAAGTGAGTTATTCACTGTGAACGACAAATTTGTTCTTTAAAAGCAACCCATCTGTA
Source organism: Balaenoptera acutorostrata (assembly GCF_949987535.1). Lineage (NCBI taxonomy): Eukaryota > Metazoa > Chordata > Mammalia > Artiodactyla > Balaenopteridae > Balaenoptera > Balaenoptera acutorostrata. The sequence continues at coordinate 591,872 of NC_080081.1, forward strand.
CAAACAGCTCTAATCGTAACAAAGCCACGCCCACCACTTACATAATCCACAAATAAGTTATCATGGTCAAGGGCAATTATCGCTGGAACGCCAGAATCCAGTAAAAGTTTGGCAAAAATGGTCCGTAACAACAGTGAACCTGGAGCGCAGATGGGGCGGTGCCGCGCTGACAGCCCCAGGACACCCAGGCCCCAGGTGGGCCCGCCCCAGTCTGGGCTTCTCACAGTACTCGGAAGCGACCCTCCTCAACAGCCTCTCAAGCGGGCTGCACACCGCCCCCGAGGACTCAAAAGCAGCCTGAGCCCCCCGCCTGTGTCTGGATGACGCCTTGGTCTGAGGTGGACCCACAGGAAGGCGTGTGGGTTGACCCTGACGATCGCCAATGTGAAACCAGAGCCGGAAATCCCTGCTCCAGACCCTGCTGACCACCCTCCAGTGGGGGGGAGAACGACACGAATTCCAGTTCCTTTCACGCTCATGAGTTTGATGATTCTGTCCCAAATAAGCTGAAGGAACACGGGCCAAGTCTGCCTCAAATTAATGAAGAAACAAGGTTTTGAGGCAGAAATATTTTTCATTAGCTGTTTTGATCCACATCAAAGGAATAATGCTTGTATATTCTTACCAGTTCTAATAAAATTTTCTTTCAAATCTCATGTACAAAATCAGCATCTGATTCAATCCAAATACGAAATATTGTAAACAGAAATGTAGTTTTTCAACTGCCTATTTTTGAACTATTTTAAAATATATGGGGGATATACAGAATGGAGACACTTCGGAATCTTAACTCAAATACTATATTCCCGAGGGGAAAAAAGGGCAACTTAAATTTTTGTAGATATGAAGAAAATAATTATGTAAAGAACTATATAATACATAAAACACATGCATATTTATAAAAGGTCAAAGAGAACATGGACTAATAACAATAATTAAGAGACTAAAAATACCTTTCCCTTACATTCTGCCTTACTTAGAACAAGGGATCCCCATCCACATTTTGTTTTTACATCCTTCAATGCCTTTCCCAAAAGCTTCATGTTTTTATAATTCAGTCCAAGATCCACTGTCTCTTTCTTAAAAAAAAAACCAAGATAACCTCCTAACAAAGGCCTTTGCAGCAGTAGTTAATCATTACAAACAATTATTACCAAGTAAATTTTTAATATAATATATGAAGAAAACATTTTTCTTTGGTAAAAATCAAGATAAGCTTAGTGGTACGTGTCCTTCATAAAAGGACATCTTAGAACCATTTTCTGAATGCTCCGATTCCTGAACCAGGTGTCAATGTCCTCAAAACAATCTTTTCCCAGTTGTGACTTTTTTGGTTGAATGCTAGAGCCAACTCTCCCTCGTATATATATGTCCTGTTGAGCACATGCTTACTGTTTACGTGAAGCCCACTGAGATTTCTTTTTTGAGAATCTGGAGGCCTCTTAAAACCACCAGCCAAGCCCTGGGGCACCCAGGCGTGCTGGGGGCGCCCGTCACCTCGGGTCTTTGCTGAGTCACTGCTGGCGTCTTCATGTTACAGGCACCTTGTCACCGGCTCGCTCCCCGCGGGGGGGCAGGGACGCCGCAGGCTCTTTGGGGCTGCAGGAGCGGCCCAACACAGGAGGCCCTCCCCAGAACACGTTCAGGAGATTCAGTCACACTTGGACGCTTAGAAATGCCTCCTCGTGGTGTACGAAGCACCTCACGTGACCGGAACCGGTACTGGCACCGAGCACACCTCTGGATCCAGGCATTGGAGGAGGGGAGCGGCAGGACCTGGGCCCTCCGAGCACTGGGACACAGAGGTTTTCCTCACACCAGCGCAGCCGAGTGCAAACACCTGCTCGCCCCAGCCTCCCAGCCCTGCCACCACGCCCGCTCTGCACACGCTTATCTGTCTCAGGACAGACCAGTGTCCCAGCGAAACACCCATGCCTGCGAGGGCGCGCCCCTCCGTGGGGATCCCCGCCAGGGCCTTGAGGGAGCAAAACAGCCACGCGGCACTGGCAACGACGCGCTTCGGGCGCCAGTAGCTACGGCGACAGCTGCCGTCAGGGCGGAGCGGGACGTTTCAGAGCGAGAAACCGTAGGGGAAAGAGCAGGCAAGTACTCTGAGTTACTTAGGTAAATGAAGGGAAAAAAGGAAAAACAAAGCCCCGCCCCCACCCCCGGGGAAACCACGCCCCCGTGGACTATCCCGAGGACCGAGGAGCGGCTTCCTGCAGCAGCCAGGCCCCGGGTTACCCTACTCGGTGGCAGGCCCGTCTAAACGCGACAAGCACACCACACAGGAGAAGCCACCACCAGGACTCTGCGGTTCCCACCCACAAGAAACGAGCAAAGGGCAACGTAAAAAGGAGACAAGGACTTGGGCCTGAGCGTGGGACGAAGAATGAGGCGGGGGCGGTGTCCCAGGAAGTCGTCCACCCTCCCGGCCCCCGTTGCGAATGCCGGACGTGATGCCCTCGTACAAATGACTGATTTCGCTGAGTGACCAAAGCCGCTGAATTAACAAAATCCTTCCTATTAGGCCTAAGATATTTGAACCTGAATATTCTCTGTTTTTGAATAACTTATGCATTGAATTCACTCTTGATTAATTTACATTCTCAAATTGGTCCATCAAATAAAGTGTCTACTTGTTTCCCATTTTCTGGGCTTCCTCACCCGCCTGCATCACTTTCACCCACCCTATTAATCCGTCAGGACCTGACTCCACTCCATTCTCCTTCACCGAGCTCTCACCAGGCACAGGGTTTCCTGGAGACATTTACCCCGTGACTCAAGGTCAGCAGCACAGCTTTTCTCAAGCGCAAGTTCTCTGTGACAGGTTTGATTCTGTGCATCAAAACTAGTCTGAAATCCATAGAAATCAGACTTGTGGTTGCCGAGGGGGAGGGGGGAGGGGGGAGGGAGAGGGATGCACTGGGAGTTTGGGGTTGGTAGATGCAAACTACCACATTTACAATGGATAAACAATAAGGTCCTACTGTATAACACAGGGAACTATATCCCATCTCTTGGGACAAATGGTAATGGAAAAGCGTATTTAAAAAAGAATATCTCTATGTGTATAACTGAGTCACTGCTGTACAGCAGAGATTCCCACAACATTGTAAATCAACTGTTCTTCAATAATTAAAAAAAGCCAAAAACAAAACAAACAAAAAACTAGTCTGAAATCAACAACATAGCCTTCCCCGAAACCATTCTTGAAAATGTAGTCTTCTGTCTTCTGTTGCCTCACTGAGATGACAAGTAGGACTAAAACATATAGACCTAAGACACACAAGATATACTTTCTTCAGCAAGCTGAGATTTCAGATCTAAATTCAGAAAAGATCTATGCACTCAAAATCTCCTCCTCCTCGCGTTACAATAAGAGAATGACTCTCAGCTGGATGTGTATCTACTAAGACTTTTTCATGTAATCTGAATATCCCTTTCTAGCTAACAAAAACAAAGTAACTAAGAAACTGCAGGTAGGCTGTGCAGACAGGCTGGAGTTGACCTTTCCCTCCACCGAGGCCTCCTCAGACCTGGCACGGGGAGATGCCAGACCCCACTTTTGGGAAACTGATCAACATCAAAACAAGAAGTTCTCCCTCAAATAATCCTGAAAACCTCCTCAAAAACAAACAAACAAAAAACCTTTCCAGCTTTGGTGAGAACTGTTCCTTGCACATAAGATTCTTTGGCAAATTATATACCACACCACCTCAGCAGAAACTCAGGCTTTATTCTGAAACACCAGGTCCAGTGCACTGTCCACTCTACTGGAGACCAGGATAGTCTCACCGTGACATCACTTACTATCTCCACCCCATTCGCTCCACAAGATGTGAGCGGCTCACTCTGCAGAGATGTACTTAGACTTGCTAGAACTTCTGAGTGATCAGGCGCCCGCCCGCGCACCTGCGTCCAAAAGCCCATCCACTGCCCCCCACACGGGCCCTCCTGAGACGTCCCCTGGAATGAGTGCCACTTTGGGGGTAAGCAGCCCTAGCCCTCAGGGTCTCACATACACCCACACGGACACCCACGATACCCAGGGCATCTGGAAACACTGTTTACAATAATATCTATGGTGACTATTATGAAACACATCCTGGGTAAAAGGTCCAGCAAAGTCATTCTACTAAGAAAACTGATGGGCAATTGATACCAGACAGTCAAATCTCCAGGGAAAGAGCAATAATGAACCCTAGCTGGAAGACATAATATTTCATTACATCAAAAGCCTCTGAGTCTGGGCACTCGGTGGGACTCTTGCTCCTGGTCCAGACGAAGTAAAGGAAGCGGACTCAGCCTTCGCTGAAATAATACACGAAGCAGCAGTTTCCGAAGCGCGGCACGTTGGGCTCTGAGAGGCCGTGGCCTTGGCAGACAGGAGAGAGACAAGCACCAACCACTCTGGCCTCTGGCATCCAGCGTCCAGGCCACAGAGCAGTCGCCCCGGGCCGAGGCCTGAGTCTGCAGGGCGAAGGCCCCGAGGGGAGGTGACCTCAGGTCCAATTCCAGTGCTCAGCAGAGGGCTGTCCAGCACGTATGTGGGAGGAGACCGCCGAGGTGAGGGGAAGAAGCCCCGAGAGTTCAGAGACCTTGGGCTCTGGCGCTCACACACTTCCCACCAGCCAGGCGGGAACACAGCAGGACGCCAGGCAGAGGATTCAGGAAGGTTTGTCTCAGCAGCAGGGCAATTAGCCCTGGACGAAACACTGCTCTAGTCCTGCCTAGCAACGCTGAAAGGCAACAGCCTGAAAGGTCAAACTGATTCTAAATAATTTAACCAAGTCTGGAACAAAGCTCAAGAATATTCAGAGAAATACAAAAGCATCTACCACACAAGTCAAAATTCACAATGTCTGGCATCCAATCAAAGCTATCAAACATGCAAAGAAGTAGGAAAACAACCTTTACTGGGGAGAAAAATCAGTCAGTCAAAGCAACCTGGAATTGACAGAATCAGCAGACAAGGACATAAAAGAGCTATAACTGCGTTCCACACGTTAGAGAAAGTTAAGCAAAGAGAAGATACAAAAAAAGATTCAAATTGAACACCTAGAGAGGAAAACAATGCGGAGGTGAAAATTATACCAGATGGTATTAGTGGCAGATTAGACATTGCAGAAGATGAGTGAACTTAAAGAAATGGATAAACTGAATAGTTCTATATCTACTAATGACATTTGTAGTTGAAAATCTTTCCACAAAGAAAGCCAAGATGGCTTCACCGGGGAATTCTCTCAAACATTTAAGAAAAAAATAATACCAATTCTGGACTTCCCTGGTGGTGCAGTGGTTAAGAATCCACCTGCCAATGCAGGGAACACGGGTTCGAGCCCTGGTCCGGGAAGATCCCACGTGCCGCACAGCAGCTAAGCCCGTGCACCACAACTACTGAGCCTGCGCTCTGGAGCCCATGAGCCACGCCCGCGTGCCACAACTACTGAGCCCAAGTGTCACAACTACTGAAGCCCATGCGCCTACAGCCTGTGCTCCACAACAAGAGAAGCCATCGCAATGAGAAGCCCACACACCGCAACGAAGACCCAACACAGCCAAAAATAGATACATTTATTTAAAAAAAACCAAAAAAGAAATAATACCAATTCCATATAAAGTCTTCTAGACAATGAAAAGAAGAGAACATTTCCAACTCACTTTATGAGGCCAGCATTACTCTGATACTAAAACTAGACACAGACATTACACGAGAATAATACAATATCCTTTGTGATCACAGATGCAAAAATTAACAAAATGTCAGCAAACTGAGTCCAACAGTACATAAAAAAGATAATACATCATGACCAAGTAGGATTTATACCAGAATGAAAGACTGGTTTAACATTTGAAAAATCAATCCATGTAATTAACGAACTAAAAAACAAAAATCACATGACCATCTCAACAGTCACAGAAGAATTTGTCAAAATCCAACATGTATTTCTGATAAAAACTCTCAACAACCTAGGAACAGAAAGGAACTTCCTCAACCTGATAATGGGTATTTTTGAAAAACCCACAGCTAGCATCGTATGGTGTTCAATGATGAAAGGCTGAAAGCTTTCTCCCCTAAGACCAGGAACAAAACAAGGATGTCTGCTTTTTCTGTTTCTATTAATCATCGTACTAATCACCAGAGGTTCTATACAGTGCAATGAGGCAAGAAAGGAAATAAAAGGCATGCAGATTAGAAAGGGAGAAGTAAAGTTATCTCTGTGTATAGGCGACGTGATTGTCTACACAGAAAATCCAATGGGATCTACAAAAAAGCTACTAGAGATAAGAGCGGTTAGCAAGACAGCAATATACAAGATCAATATATAAACATGAGTTGTATTTTTATGTACTATCAACAACCAGAAATTAAAATTTATACTACCTTTTACAATACCATAAAAATATGAAATGCTTTAGGGATAAATTTCACAAAAGATGTACAAGACCCGCACAGCGGAACTAGAAAACATTGCTGAGACCTAACTAAGCGAGAGGTGTCCCTTGTGGTCAACTGGGGGGTTCAGTGTTGTCAAGATAGCAGCTCTCCCCACGCTCACCTACAATTACACATAATCCAAACCAAAATCCTAGGAGGCTTTTTTGCAGAAATTGGCAAACAGATTCTAAAATTCTTATGGAAATATAATGGACCTAGAACACCCAAAACAAGTTTACCCAAAAAAGGATAAAGCTGCAGGGCCAGCGCTCCAGACCTGGAGACTTAGGACCCCCACACTCACAGGGGCAAGGACGTCTGACAAAGGGGCGAAGGCAGTTTGCTGGGGAAGACAGACACCTCAACACACGGCATTGGACCAACTGGACCTCCACAGGGAAGACAGTGAACTTGGATTTATACCTCACAGCAAATACAAAAATTCACCTCAAAACAGACAACAGACCTAAATGTAAAACCTAAAACGCTAAAAGAAGGAAATACAAGGGAAAATCTTTACCACCTTAGATTAGGCAAAGACTTCTCAGAGAGACACTAAAAGCACAATCCATAAAAGACCAAACTGATACAAAGACTTCATCAAAATTTAAAACGTCTGCTCTCTGAAAGCCATAGTTAAGAGAATCAGAAGACAAGCTGCAAACTGGGAGAACATATTTGCAGGGCAAATACCTGGTACAGGATGCACGCTCAGAACACATAATAAACTCAAACACTCGATAAAAAGGAAATAAACACCACCATAAAAAATGAGCAGAAGATTTGAACACACGCTTCTTTAAAGAAGGTGTATGGAATGGCAACGGGCGCAAGAGAAGATACTTAATATCGTTAGGGAAATGCAAATTAAAACCGTAGTGAAATTCCACTACTCACCTACTAGAATAGCAAAAATTAAAAAGACTGACGATACCCAACGTCAGCAAGGACACGGAGCCGCTGGAACGCTCACACACCACTGGCAGAGGCAAAATGGTGAAGCCATTTTGAAAAAGTTAGGAAATGTCTTGTAAAGTTAAATACACACTTTCCATTTTACTCTGAGAACCTACTTCTAGATGTTCACACGAGAGAAATGAGAATTTTTGTCCACACGAAGACTTACCCATGAATGTCTGCAGCAGCTTTATTCATAACAACCCCAAACTAGACACCCAGACGTCCATTACCTCAGGATAACTAATTGGTGGTCCCAGAGTACTCAGCGACAAAGAAACAAATTACTGTCAGGACGCATGCACGCGCCTAACTCACAAGCCCTACCCTAAGCAAAAGGAGCTAGGCACAATTGCACGGTTCCACTGACATGAGAGTCTAGAGATGGCAAAACATACCGACACAACGCACATCAGTGACTGCCAAGGACTGGGGGCTAGGGCACAGGACAGGACCCACTGCAAAGGGGCCTCAGGGAACTTTTCGGGGTGACAGAAACATTCTGTACCTTGTGTGGTGGTTATACAATTGGATACATTGGTTAAAACTTGTTGAAGTACATATTTTTCACTGTAATTAAGTTGATTAAACAATACAGTAACCTCACACAAACTTAAGACGAAGAAGGGACAGGTGTCCATCGACTGTCAATGGTAGTCTTCTTTGGGTGGTAGGAATATAGGTGATTTTTATTTTCTTCTTTGTACTTTTTGTAGTTTGCATAATTTTTATAATGTAATCACTTATGTAAACAGAAAAAATTTTTTTAACTTAAGTCTCTTAGTAGAAATTGTGCTATCAAATTACCTAAAATGTAGATAATATTAGACTAGTTAGCGAATGTCATTCTTTAAAAACAAGATATCAGGAAAACCAGTCTGTGTGTAACTGAAATATCCCAACAGTGAAACGTACTTTTGATCACTTCTTCTGGTGTTAGAAAAGGAACATCGTTATCTCAAATTAAATGTAACAAAACCAGTCTGCACATTTTAACTGCAACAATTGATCACAAAACACAATGAAAAAGGGAAAATCCACATTAACAAGTCAAACTGTAATAAGATTTTCATATATAACATAATGGAATTATAATAATAGTTTGCTGCATATTTGGAAAATATTAAAAGTCATGTGACTCTTAGAAACGCATTTCTCTCCTGTAATGGGTTAACTTTAAATACCCTTCTAGACAGCTGAGGCCTGAAAATGAAATAAAAATCCCACAACCACCAAAAACGGAAAACCCTCCTCGACTTGGAACACGCTGCCACAGAACTCCTACTGTTCTTGTTGCAGGCAGAGTCGATTTCTATTATCCCCTTCATTACTGACTCTGAAACAACACCGAGAAGCACAAAATCCACGTCTGGGTCACATTTCACTGGAGTTGGATAATTGTGCTATTTCGACACTATAAGAAACAATCAGGTAAGTGAAAAACCGGACCCTGGCCCCCTCAGGTCTTAAAGTTCTCCCTAAGAAAACTGCGCGTTTACATCTCAGTGAGAATTCTAACAAGCTCCGCTTTTTGCACATGTGGAGCCTTACCTGGTAGAGCTCTTCCAGGTTATATCTGATGGAGGTACTACTTTGTATGGCTTTCACTGCTTCATGAAGTTTCTGCCAGGTGTCCTGAGTGTAGTTATCAGGCAATTTAGGTCTGTCTGTAAATGCAGATGGAGTCAGTGGGTAATGGCATCCATGCTAAGAATCACACATCTTTAAAAAACTATTCCACAAAAAAAGTACTTAAAATACACATAGGTGAGGAACGCAAAAATTAGGTTTTCCCAATGCAAGTACCATATTTATAAATTTCTTGGGTTACAGACTATGCAACCGTCCCATCCTCGATTGGCTAAACAAATACGTCTAGTACTGATACTTAGGATAAGCACACGTAGGAATCCTACAAATCTTACGGTATTCCTTTACCTAACAAGTGGGTTTCACAAACGTATAAACGTGGAATAGTTAAGCTCTCTACAACATTTAAAGTCGACTGAAACTACTCCAAGCTGGGAGGAAGGTGAAGAATAAGCTTGTAACTCGTGTGTCTGCATCGAAGACGCCTGCTCTGAGACAGTGACAGCGACAGAGCTGGTGAGAAGTGGAGCAAGTAATTAAATTACATCACGAAGAGCTTCAGTCCTGCTACTCGGTCCGGCTCGGCCGTGCGAACCGGGACACCTGAGTTACCTGGCGTCACTCAATGCCATTGGACCAACTGTACAGACCAAGTGGAAGCCGCCGCCGGCCCGCGCCGCCCCGCCGACGTCGCAGCCCGAGCGGCCGAGGGGAGGGACCCCAGCCCCGCCCGCCCGCCCGCCCCGCACCCACCTCGGAAGTTCTTAATCACGAGCTTCTTGGAGCCGCCGGCGGCCCCGGGCTTGGAGGTGACGGCGGCCGCGGCGAGGGACGCGGGCTTGGTGAGGCCGTTGGTGTGTCCGACAAGCGCCGAGAAGCTGCCCTTCCGAGGGGTCTCGTCGGCCATGGCCGCGGCCGCAGCGCTCCGCCCGCCGCCCGCCCGGCCTCGGCCTCGGCCTCCGCCTCGGCCTCGGTCTCCGCCGCCCGGCCTCGCCCTCCCTCCGCTGCGCTCCCTGAGCCCCGCCCGGCCCGGCACAACCGCCGCCCGACCCGGCCCGACCAGACCCGGCGCCGCAGGCCTCGGGAGCGCGCCAGACCCCGACCCGACCCAGCCCCGAGCTCGCGGGCGCCGCAGTCCGCGTCCGCCGCGGTCCGTGTGGAACCCGCAACAGTCGAGGGCCCGGCAGGCCCGGGCACCGGGGCGCCGACGAGGCGGCCTCGTGTGGGGGGCAGGGAGTCGCAGCGCAGCCCCCGACCTTCCTCAGCCCGGGCGCGCCGCCATGCCGACCCGAGGCTCGCACTCTCGCGCACACGCTGCCTCCGGAACCAACGTGCGCGGAAGGCGGGGCGGGCGGCGCGGGGCCGGGACCGGACCGCGGCCCGGAAGTGACGCGACGGCGGCGACGGGGCGCGCAGCTCCGCGGGGCGGCGGCGGGAGTGGCCATGGCGCACATCACCATCAACCAGTACCTGCAGCAGGTAACTTTCCTCGGCCAGCGGGCCGCCTGCCAGCTGTCCTCCCGCTGTCTTGGCCTGCGGGCCGGAGCGGGAGCCCGGGCGAGTCTGTCCACCGGCTGCGCTGGAGCCCCTGGCCGCGCTCTCAGTTTAGGGGCGTGTGGGGAGGGGGGAACAAAGTGGTGGAAGTAACGGGGGGACAGAGCAAGTGGTCCGGCTGCGAGCCGGTCTGTGTTAGCGATACGCTGCTGACATCCTTTGGGAAGTGTGTCTCTCAGGGTTTTGTCCATACAGCCTGTGAACGCAGCAGCACAGCGCAAACATAGGTAATTATGGATTCAAAGCTTGTAGTCTTTCCTCTGAGCTGTGCTAATTCGCAGAACTAGAACCGTGGTAATAGGGGTGCGGAAAAGGGGGAGTGGGCTTTTTAGAACATCTGAAGGAGACTTTACCAGGGCTTGGTGAATGAGGATGTGCTGTCGGGGGACGGGGAGGAGTCAAGAATGATTCCCAGGTTTCTAGTTGGGCAACAGATGAGCAAGACAGATTAGGAGGGAAAAACAAATGTAGTGTTGGACGTGTCGAGTTGGAGGTGTCTGTTGACAACCAGGCCAAGATATCTATTTGTCAGTTGATTATAGTGTAACAAGATTGGAACTATTAGTTGTTTGGTTAGTTGAGAAAGTTGGTTAAAACGGGAATCAGGAAAAAACAGACACATGCTTTAATCTTAACTTAAAGCTTACAAATATACATTCGTTTGCAGTCTTCTGAATGAGGCCTAAGACCTTTTCTTTAAGGAAAAGTCCACCTTGGCCTTACCTTTGCAGAGTTAACATTTTTCAATATCAGTTTTTATTTAAAGTTGAACAAGTACGTAGACATTTGAGAACCAATGTGAATACAGTCTCTCTAGAATTTTATGCTTTTTTTATAACTTTTATCTTCTGTATATTTGTATCTTTTGTATATTTCTAAATCTCTTACAGTTTTCTGGCCCACACCTAACCCCAGGGTTTGGGGGGAGGGGCACTGTGTGTGCCTTGAACAGTGTCTGAGCCACGCAGTGTGCAGCACAGTGTGTGGGCTGGATAGATGCAGGCAGGTGGAGGGGCATGAGGCCGAGTGACGTACCAGTGCTCGGACCTCCACGTTCTAGTGAGCAGTGAGCTAGAACTCGTGCTGGCCTGTGTCTCCGTTTCCTGTGCCTCTGTTTCTCCAGACTCTACCGCTCGGTCCTGTTCCCTGCCTTCCCAGAGGAGCACTCTGAGAATCTCCTGTAATTGTCTGTCTTCTCTGTTCCACCCCACGGGACAGCGGGGTGGCTGTGAGAAGACCAGGCACGATGAGTGCTTGGCGAAGGCTTACCGAGAGCCAGGCGCCGTGGTACCCGGCAGCGCATCATCGCCACTGTTTCCCTAGGAGGTTGGTCCATTGCAAAAGCCCCGTTTTACAGAGGATGTTAAGTGACTTTCCAAGGTCACTGGGCTAGTAAGTGGCACATTCAGACTGGGAGTCCTGGCCCCAGAGTCCGTGCTGTGACACCAAGCTCACTACCTCTGTTAGCCCAAGCTTCAGCCATTTCCTGTCCAAGTCAGAACCTGCCTATTCCTTAGCTTCCGAAGTTTATTGTTGCTTGAATCTCAGTGACTCTGTCAGCTTGGACTTATTTCTCACCTTTGCAACATCCTCGGCCAGCAACCACCTGTGGACAAGTCGTATGTCGTTCATTTCCCGTGGTCTCTGTGATAACTTCCATTAGCTGTTGGGTCTGGGATTTGATTTTACCCTCAGTAGCCCATGAGGTCTCTTGTTAGTTTCTTGGATGCTGGCAGAACACGTGCGATTCCTGGGTCAGAGACCAGGGACCTTATTACTCTGTGTGGCAAGCGGCACAGCATCACGTGCTGGTGTGGTTCCCTGGGCCCGAAGTCCCACAGGCGATGTGACGGGCCCAGAAGGGCGGCTGCACATGTACCTGAGAGAGACAGAACCTGGGGAATCTACCTGTCCTGTAGCAGGCAGTAAGCAAGTCTGGTTTTTGTCTAGGGTTGGGATGGGGGAGACATTATCTCGTTTCTCAAGGTAACTCATCACATGAACAGCCCTGAGTAACCGCCCTAGTGAAAGAGCCAGTGGTCAGAGTCTTGTAGTGTGGGACCCCCAGCACGAGGGCCCAGGAGCGCTGTCTCTCAACAGCCGGCCCGCGGCGACACCCCCTTTCTGCTCAGCACTCGAGTTTCAGCAGGCATTCCATTTAGTTTCTTTTTGAATTAATTTACCTTACATTTCCCCATATATTTTAAAGATTTGTTGTCCTCCTTAGAAAAAGATCAGTTTGCATGCTTCTCCCCGAGGTGGATCTCTCCATCACTTCTAGTATCTCTCTGAGGGCTGATATTATTTTTTTTAGTGTCTTTTATTTCATTCTTTTGTCCATTACACAAACTCTTATTTCACACAGCAGGTTACTTTTTAAAAGCTGTGTCTACATTAACATTTTTTTCCTCCAACTTTTTTTTCCTGAAAAATTTCAGACCTACAGAAAAGTTGAAAGAATAAAATGGAGAGGTGTGTACCCCTCACCCGGGCGTGTACCCACCGTGCTCACTCACCCTTCCCTCTGGGCCCACGCGCTTCTTCCCGGTGATCCCATGGCCTTCACCTTCCTGAGCATGCGCCTGAGACCCAGGCCGTCCACTGTGTAACTGCAGCGCCTTTGGTGCATCGAGAAACTGAACATCAGTATTTTCCAATGTAGAATCCGTAGTTTAATCCACACCCCCCCACCCCCAATCGTCTTTGGAACCTCTTTTTTGAAACCCAGGGTCCAGTCAGATCACATGGCATTAGGGTGCTTTGCCCTTTAGTCTTCTAGAAGAGTCCTCTTGCCTTTTGGGGAAGGGGGCTTTTATGACATTTAACCTTTCTTACGTGTCCAGGCCCAGTGACTTGTAAATGCCTCACCAGCTGCCTTTATTTGGCTGTTCCTGATGATTAGATCCGGGTTCAGTCGGATCGTGTGGATTTCCCGCGGCCTCTCCCAGCGCTGGGGATGCTGACGGGACCACTTGGTTAAGGAGGTGTCTGCCCATCAGATGACTCCACCGTTGAGGTACCTTTCCGCATTGCGATTAACCTGTGGGCTGTTGGACGGACCCTGAAAACCACTGAGCGTCCTGTTCCCTACACCCTCCCACAAAATGGTTTTCCCAAGTCAGTTATTACGTTAGTGGTTGCCAAGTGGTGATTGCCTATCGTTCTTTCTACATTTACTAGCTAGTGTTTCAGCAGTTAAACAATGCTTTCCTCTATGCCCCTCTTTTTGAAAGCATCATTATAGATTACTTTTAATGCCTAGTTATAATCCAGTACCAATAGTGGGAATGTTACTATTCTTTTTGAAGCTCGAATTGTCCCCGATTTGACCACTGGGAGTCCATTAAAACTGGTTTCTGTGGGTTTTTTTTTTTTTTAACATCTTTATTGGAGTATAATTGCTTTACAATTGTGGGTTAGTTTCTGCTTTATAACAAAGTGAATCCGTTATACATATGTCCCCATTCTGTGGCTTTTTGACATGCCTCTGTCCTTCTTTGAGCCTTGCCTTGCTTTCTGGCACAATAATATATACTCCAGGCTCACCTAGTTCTTTCCCTGTCCCAGTGCTGGATTTGCCCTTTCCCCAGGGAGCTCTGGTTCCTCTTAGTGGGGAATAGAATTTAGAAAACAAACCTGAGTGCTAGGTGTGCCCATTGCTACTGGGGAGTCATTAATTCTGTGCCTTTTCAGTGGCTGGAGCTAGAAAACATATTTTTGAAGGATTATGAGTTCACGAGTAGATGATCCCCCTGTGGACCAGCTCGGAACCTGGAGAATGCAAGGTGACCAGCAGCATCCCGGGAAGAGAATTTCCTCCTGGGAGCGCCCAGAGCTAGTGAGCTTCACTTGGTGAGGTCTGCAGTCCCTGGTCCAGGCCCACAGGTACTGCTCAGCAGGCTGACCTGGGGTCCGGCCGCAGGGTCCAGTGCGGGTGTTAAGTGAAAGGGCCAAAGGTTCTGGGGCGTGACACATTAACGGTGACCAGAGCGGGTGACTGGCCTGCCTGTGATTCTAGTGTCTGCCGAGCAGTGCATCAGTTCTTTAAGACTTGCCCATAGTCTGTCGCCAGCCTTCTGTTTTCCGTCACACCCCCTGTGACGGGAATGTCGTGGGCTTTATCAGCTTCTCGGAGGCAGGGACGCTGATTTTGTGTATTTTGTGATTACTCATTATAATACATCAGCAAGTAAGCCTGCACGAATATCTTGTTTCTTGTTGAAGGTAAATCCCCAGAAGTGGGATTGCTGGCTCAAAATATAAGTGCATATGTAGTTTGTTGAATAGTCAAGTGGCAAATTCTTTATTCTGTGAATTGCCTTAGAGACGGTGGTGAAACTTTCCCAGTCGATGCTGCGTGTGCAGCAGACGAGGAGCTGGGTCCTGGAGGTGTCCAGGCAGCATGGGCCTCCGTTCCTCCTGGCCGTCGGGTCACCAGGTGGGAGGGTCGCGTGCCTCACCGTTTCCCCGGGCAGCTGCACCCCTTCGCCCTCCCGCCAGCGGTGGCTGGGGTTCCAGTCGCTTTGTGTTCTCAGCAGCTCTCAGGGTGGTCGGCCTTTCAGTGTTAACCCTGCTGGTGGGCGGTGATGTGAGCACCTCTCGTGGGTGTGCATTCGTGTGTCCTCTCACGTCGCCCCTGCATATACTTTCCGTACCTAATTTTCTGTGGATAAATGATGCTATGGTACGTGCAGCTTTATGCTTGGCTTTGTCTTCACTTACATGGTTAGGATTTTTATGTCATTTTTTGATAAATATAAGTTTAAAATATCATTTGGTTTTCTATTTACAAAATTTCTGCTGTAACTCAGGCCTCCAGTATAGAAATATATACAATGAAATTCTCCTCGGCCCCCCCCGGCTCCCACTCCACTGGCCAGGGGTCAGCTGGTGCGGCCTGGGGCCCCGCATTTCTTCCTGTGCTTACACGTCATATCGATACTTAGTTTTTCTTTTTCTCCAAGATCAAGTTGTACAGTTTTTCTGCAACTAATTTTTTTGGAATTAACAGTAAGTATGTTGTGGACACTTTTCCATGTTATTACAAGTAGATCTGTTTGATTCTCTTTCACAGCACCCAGGCGTCCTATTGTGTGACTGTGACATTTATTTGGTCATTGCCTTCCCATTTTTATTTTAAATTTAGGTTGAGTGGAAGTGCTTTGAATTTCGGACATATGTGATTTTCAAGCTCTTTTTTCTTCTTCATAAGCTGTATAAGTGGATTTTCAAATGTTTGTTAGTATGACTGAGTAAAATTGAATAATTCACCTTCATTAATAAGCAAATAATAAACCGCTGGCTTTTTCTGCTTTTTCATTGTTTTTAACGGTAAGTCACCTGTCTGCCTCCAGGAGATCTCGTTTTCAAATGCAGTGATTATTTGCTGGCTAAGGAGAGCACTGATTGTTATATTTTGAGTCCTTTCAAAGTAGGGAAAGTGAAGTTTAGGGGTGTGCAGTGTGCTGTCTAGGTTCCATTAGGACAGAGTATTTTATTTTCCACTTAGCTCTTCTCTTTCCAAACGCTTCAGGTCTGTGAAGCAGTTGACACCAGAGACGGGTCATCCCTTGCAGAGCTGGTGTCTTTCAAGCACCCTCATGTTGCCAACCCACGGCTTCAGGTAGGTGTGGTACCCCACGCACAGGTGTCTGCGAGGGTTACGGGGTCACCACCTTCCTGAGAAAAGTTGAGACTTTGAGTAGGAAGGAAACTAAGATTGCCACTCTTGTTTGAAAATTGCCAAGTTCCTTCACAGTTTATCTAATTCCAGTTCGTTTATTGAGCATTAATTGAGCACCGCATCTCAGAGTCTGTGCTGAGATCTGTGCTCGTTTTCCTGCATTTAATTCCCACACGACTCTCTGGGGTTCAGAGAAGTGCAGTAGCGGGGCCAGGTCATCCAAGGTCATCCAGCGGACAGGCAGTGGGGCTCGGGCTCTGCCCCGGCCTGGCTGTCCCTGGAGCCCAAAGCCGTGTCCTGTTGCTGCCAGTGAGGTTTTGTTGGAGCACAGCCGCCTGCGTTCCGCGCTGGCTGCCGCAGAGGCACATGGGCCCTGCAGAGCCTGCAGCATTTCCTGGCTGGCCGTTTATGTGAGCATCTGCCAGCCCCTGCTCTAAAATATAAGCATTCTTGATTCAGATGATAAATGCTCTCCAAGCAATAGCTTCTGTGGAAGATATTGTTGATATTTTGTAACACCCATTTCCTCGTTGATAGCCGTTACAATGTTGGAGTGTCCTATCAGGGACCTAAATTTTTCTTTCGAAAAAAAGTGCCCTGGGCTTCCCTTGTGGCGCAGTGGTTAAGAATCTGCCTGCCAATGCAGGGGACACAGGTTCAAGCCCTGGTCTGGGAAGATCCCACATGCTGCGGATCCCACATGCTGCGGAGCAATGAAGCCCGTGTGCCACAACTCCTGAGTCTGCGCTCTAGAGCCCGCGAGCCACAACTACTGAGCCCACGTGCCATAGCTCCTGAAGCCCACGTGCCTAGAGCCCGTGCTCCACAGCAAGAGAAGCCACTGCAATGAGAAGCCCACACACCACAACAAAGAGTAGCCCCCGCTAGCTGCAACTAGAGAAAGCCCACACGCAGCAACGAAGACCCAACGCAGCCAAAAATAAATAAATTAAATTAAATTTAAAAAAAAGAAAGTGCTCGGAGTCCTGATGGGACTCGGGTTCAGCTTGCTGGCAGGTTGTCCCTGGTACACGTCTCCTCGCCCGTTTGTGACCTGAGGCTGATTCCAGAGCTCCACGTGCTTCCATGTGACAGCTGCCTCGCTGGGCCCGTTGTCTGCCTGGTTGTTTCGTCAGGGGCTGTAAGGTGGTGATCCTTCCCATGCTGCCATTCTCCCTGTCTCATTATAGAGCTGTATCAGTGTGGATTCACTGAGTCCCTTTCTTTTAAATTCAGTGCACTGCATAATCCACTGTGATGCTCGTGTTATCCAGAATTTGGCCACTGAGAGGCGAGGGCAAGTTCGAGGTGAATGTCTGCTGTCTCTCAGGACCCTGAGTGGGCAGTCCTGTCAGCAGGAAGTGAGCAGGAGCGACTCCTGACCCCCCGACCCCCCTTCCCCCAGGCATTGTCTCCAGCTCCTTCGACCTCACACGAGGCACATAGTAGCTGCTTAATAAATAGATTAAGATGCATATGAACATGCCTAGAGTATTTCCTGGCCTGTGGTAGACAAAGCGAATTGTGTTCATCTCCTGCCCTGTACGTAGGTTGTGCTTGATAAATATGAGTGGAAGAAATGAACCTTTTTTTTTGAAGTGCTAAAGTGTGAAGAGTTACTGTCAACTGTAAAGTGTAAATTCTTTTGAAACAAAGGTTTGTCTGAATCTCTTCCTACATGTTGCATTCTTTCTGTCCCAGTTAATTTTATTTTTACCATTTTTCTTACGATCATTTAGATGGCTTCTCCAGAAGAGAAGTGTCAACAAGTTTTGGAACCCCCTTATGACGAAATGTTTGCAGCTCATTTAAGGTAATCCATGAGTGAGGGAGAAAAACAAGCAAATCTGAAAATTGCTGAACTGACTAGGGGTTTTATTTACCATCATTTTATGCTTGAAGCAATGAAAAATTTCCTTTGAAAAAGTAGGAAAGTGTGTTTGTAATTTCACTTTGGTAACACCTATGAAAATCTTCTGAAGTTTAAAATACTTAAAAAAAAATAAAATGAAATACTTTAGAATTTTAATAAATTTTTTATTCAGGGACCACATGTGTTTTCAAAAGTTACCATGAAATGGTAATCATGGATGTGTGTGTGTCTTCTGTGTAATGCTCTAAGAAGCATTTGATATTCACCCTACTGGCTGCGTCGTGGTCTTTTGTGCAGTGGGATGTGGTGCCCACTATCGACTTGCGTTTTTCATGGAAACGCCCGGGTTTTAACCTCTCGGCCTTACTGGGAAAGAAACTGGAGCAGAGCAGAGCAGATGAAATTCTGCTTTTTAGTCACATGTCATGTCTGCCGTTTTCACCTCTAAAGCCTCGATTCAGGCAAGCTCTAGGTCTTAAAGCGTGTGGTATTTGGTTGTCCTCGTGGCTGCCCTCTTCTCCGGCGTCTTGAGCGGGCTGGGGTGCGGGGGCAGGGCGGGGCAGACCTGCGGGGCCCCTGAGATCTCTGGAAAAGTTGGAGTGCTGCTGTGTTTCTTGTAGCAACTTCCTAGCTCTGTGCAGCATGTGATGAGGCGCCAGATTTGGGGACGGACGGACTGAGAGTGACAGTGCCAGCCGGGCGTCTGGGTAGAGTGTCCTTGCCCATCGATGCCCGAGAAGGGCCATTTGCGTGTTGTTAGTGGAACCTCTGCAGCTGGCCTTCTCCTTCTGGGACTTGAAAGAACAGGCCCAGCATGTAGCGTGCGATTTCCTCTTGTACCCGGTGGTCTCTTGTGAGCCTCCTTGTAATCTGCTGGGTCGGTTGCGAGCAGGGCGTTTGTGCTGGGAGTGAGCAGTGCGGTCCGCGGGGTTCATGCCGGTTCTCAGCGAGGACGCGCACTTTCTGCCCTGCCGTCCTCAGTATCCACCGCTTCCTTTCCAGGTGCACGTACGCGGCGGGGAACCACGACTTCATAGAGGCGTACAAGTGCCAGACCGTCATTGTCCAATATCTTTTGTCGTGTGCATTACTGTTCAATGTCTGACAGATACAGCGGGTTACTTGGGGGCTAAGATCTTGAAACATCAGGCCAGTTTTAGTCACACCTTTCATTAGAAAGCAGGAGAAGCTCATTTAGCTCTTCCACTCAGGTACTTAAATTTAGCATAGCCTTCAGACTGGTGTCCAGTCACCTATATGGTAGGGAAGAACATTGGTTATGATTAAGGATTTTATTTAATTCTATTGTGAAGAATAATATTTTGTTGCCTTTCCAACATTCAGTATAGTTACAGGGATGGGTTAGTCCCCTTGGAGAAATAGAAGAACTTCCAGATCCGGGCACAGATGGAAGAGTGGACGCAACACACAGCAGCATTGAATTGTGGTCACTGAGGTCCTTAATCAAGCCAATTCTGATTTAAATCATTTAAGTGATATCTTATGGCTAAGGCCCTGGTCAGTGAGTATCCTAGTACTGTTTATATGTATCTCCAGACTTTAGTTGCTTTTTTTCTTTTTGGCCAAGCCGCACAGCTTGTGGAACCCGGCAGTGAAGGTGCTGAGTCCTAACCACTGGACCGCCAGGGAATTCCCTTTAGTTGCCAATTTTTTAACCATCTTGCTTAATATACACAGAAGAGAATTGGTTACTGACCAGCCAAGTCTCCTTTGAATGCAGGAATTCTGTAATCAATGAAATAAACTTTACACTACAGATTCTAAAGCACATTATATATAAGTTGTGGTCATCTGGGCTCAGAGAAACCAAAAAAAATGTGTGAAATTGCCACTTTTAAAAATCTTATAACAGTCCTTTTCTTACTTTGGGGAAAGTATGTATGAAATAAATGTATTTACTTATACCTAATGATACTCAGGCGTTTGTAATGTGGGCTTATGTATTTTTTCCCTTCAAGAACCTGCTGCTGTTATACATAATCTTTTAAGTGGTGAGCTATAGCCCTTACAATTTAGAACTCTCGTTGTTCTTTAGTCTTTCAATTGTAGCATGACTTGAACTTTTTATGTCGGACCTTCCTTAATATACTACATCATTCCTACGGGCATTTCAGGCCCACAAAGAAGAAAACTGGTAAGTACAAACAGAAACAGCTGGAAATTAGCAAATGACTTTTTTCTTTTTTCTTTTATTTATTTATTTTTTTAATTTTATTTATTTATTTTTTTGGCTGTGTTGGGTCTTCGTTTCTGTGTGAGGGCTTTCTCTAGTTGCGGCAAGCGGGGGCCACTCTTCATCGCGGTGCGCGGGCCTCTCACTATCGCGGCCTCTCTTGTTGCGGAGCACAGGCTCCAGACGCGCAGGCTCAGTAGTTGTGGCTCACAGGCCCAGCTGCTCCGCGGCATGTGGGATCTTCCCAGACCAGGGCTCGAACCCGTGTCCCCTGCATTGGCAGGCAGATTCTTAACCACTGTGCCACCAGGGAAGCCCCACTTTTTTCTTTTTTAAAAGCAGAAGTTTTAATTGTGTTTTCTGTGTTGGTATTTAATATTGTGTGTTGACGTGATAATATCAACACAGATAATGGCGTTTTAATAGTCAGTGTAAACTTAAATGGCAGGTGAGCCAGATTATTTGCAGTGTTTTTCTGTAAATATGAAGTATTTCAGCCATTCCATGCCCCCAAATATTTATTAAATATTATTTTTTCCCTTTAATTGTCAATTTTGAACTTACTTTTGGCTTTAAGCTTGGATAAAAGATGTAGATCAATTACAGTTCATTTGGGATGATAGAATACATAATAACTGGGTTATTTTAAATTCCTTGGTAAACTATTTTATGATTTATTAAAAATCTTGGTAAATACTGAAATTTTGTTTATACTAAAATAACTGAAGGCTTGCAAATACCTTTTACTAAAAAAACCAACAAACCCTTTTTAAGTGAAGATCTCTCTTACACATAAAATTAACACTGCCAGCTAGATTTTGAAAAGTCGTTTTATGGCATTGGTCTGTTACATACCTCGGGCCCTGTTAGGAGATCGTTGTGAACCACGTCTTGTTTTAGTGGAGCTGTTGGCTGGTGGTAGGGGCTGAGGGGAGGGAGACTTCCTGTCCCAGCGTAGGGGGAGGTAGGGGGAGGGTGCGGCCGGAGCTGAGCCCCTCGACTTCCCGCGTCTCCATGCAGATGGGGAGGGGCTGCCGCCTGCCCGGGAGGAGGGGGAGGGAAAGCCTAGCAGCCCCGGGCGTGGGCTGGTGACCCCCGTTCTGGATGGTAGCCCTGGCGTCCCCACCTCTGGTAATGGAACCTCTGACCTCAGAGCTTCTTCAGATGTACTTGTTTTTGCCTCGTAGGGCTCTGCCTGTCATGTATGCAGTGGCACTTGACCTTCGAATATTTGCCAATAATGTAAGTTCAGTTTCTGTCACTGTTGTTTTAAACCCAAACTCGTTATCTATCTGTTGCTTAATTTCATGTCATTCTTTGCACAAATTTTGAGGAACACGTGGGGTCGGGTGAATCCGGCGTGGAGAGCAAGGGCACGGGGGTGGCTGGGATCACGCATGAGGGACCGCGCTCTCGTCAGCTGCGGAGATACGCCCTGTCCCCTCTCCCTGGTGTAGATTCAGGGAGTGCTGAGGGTTCTCTGGAACGAGGAGGATTTTATGAGTCGATTTCCCCTTGGGGTCAGCATAAGCCATTTTGGGAGCAGCAGTTCTTAACTTTTTGGTCCTGACACCCCTTTACAGTTTTAAAAACTATTGATAACTTCTGGTTCTGGACAAGACACGGTAGGCACGTGTTTCTCTCCCTCCTGCTGGGAGTTTTAAGGCCAGCGTGGCTCTGAGAGGTGGAGAGAAGAAGGGGCAGAGCAGCGAGTTCCCTGTGTTTGTTTCCTTCTCGTCTCCTGGGCATCCTGGTTCGGTCTGGCGAAGCCTGAAACCCCGGGGACACTGACAGGCAGAGACGACGCGGCTCCCTCCCCTCCACCCCACCTCTGGGGCCGGGAGCGTCCCAGCTGCTCCCCCCGGGCCTGCAGGCCCAGCCCTGTCAGCAGTGGGTGGCGTGGTGGGAGCGCAGGCCTGGCTGAAACAAGAAGAGCCACAGTCGTATGACATCCCGGGCATCCAGGATATAATCGAGAGTCCCTTGTCATACCAGGAATCGGGACTCTTGGCCTTTGAGACTCTGAATGGGGGAGATAGTCAGCAAGCACCCGACACTGAGGATGGGATGGGGATTCCACCCCCGCCGCCATAAAACCCTGGGAGCAGGTGCGAACGCGCTTGAAGCAGGTGGAGACATCTCAGCAAAGAAATGCAAGATATAAAGCAGCACCAAATGGAAATTTTAGAACTGAAAAACATAATAACTTAGATAGAAATTATTGAGGACCCCCAGAAGCTTCTGTTCGTGTGGGTTATATCAATACTTACTGTATTAGAAATTTTAACTGGGAAAGTTTTTAATATTGTTCACCTGAAATAATAAACCTTTTATGTGGTAAGATAATTGACCTTCTAAATTAAAAAAAAACTATTTTCAAAGTGAACAAAATGTACTAAAAAGTGGCATTTTTTTCCATTTTGATCTCTTTAATGTATGGCTCAACAGAAGCCGCTCGGGTTCTTAAGTCTGCTTCTGAATTCACTCTTTGCAGTACCTTGTCTTGGTTGAATATATGAAGAAGTGTGGCCTCACGTAGATGTACATGGAAGTGGGAGGACTGTTCTGGTAGCCTTTTCAGGTGATCGTAGATGCCCTTCTCTGAGCTACACCTTTTAAAACTACAAGAGTAGTTTTTTGTTTTTTGTTTTCTTAAATTAATTAATGTATTTATTTATGGCTGTGTTGAGTCTAGGTTTCTGTGCGAGGGCTTTCTCTAGTTGCGGCAAGCGGGGGCCACTCTTCATCGCGGTGCGCGGGCCTCTCACTATCGCGGCCTCTCTTGTTGCGGAGCACAGGCTCCAGACGCGCAGGCTCAGTAATTGTGGCTCACGGGCCCAGTTGCTCTGCGGCATGTGGGATCTTCCCAGACCAGGACTCGAACCCGTGTCCCCTGCATTGGCAGGCAGATTCTCATCCACTGCGCGACCAGGGAAGCCCAAGAGTAGTTTTTAAGGTTCGTTACAACGTGGCCTCTTGAAGCTTAGCAGTGACCGTTTCCCGTTACATCCAAACCCACTGGTGTGTCCTGCACGGTGAATGGATCTTTTACCCCTGTAGGATTTTGTAACGTTGTACATTGATCATTTGGAGAATTTTGGTTCACTGAGTTACCCAGATGTTCCAAATGTTGATATATTTCATTACGTGAAAAAACAAAAACCAGGAAAACTCTACATTTGTTAATCTCTCCAGTGACCTCATCAGAGAAGTCGTGAAGCAATGGAAAGCTGCTAGGCTCTTGGTGGTCAATACAAGTTTTCCAAAGTTCTAAGTTTGTCTTGAAAGTGCAAATGTCATCGGCAGCAGATAATGGTCAGTGTTTGCCTGGGAGTGACAGGCTTGGCTTCATTCACTTTCCAGAGCCCCGCGCTGGCCAGTGGCCCACGCTGGCTGGCCAGGCTTTGAGGTTGTTTGTTCCACAGTCCAGCCTGCGGCCTCGACAGTGGCCCCAGTGCTTTTCCTTAAAAACAGACGTGCTGTAGGTGGACTTCCCGCTTCATTACAAAGAACACTAAAAATACATGTATTCAAGGACTAAGACTTACTAATGTTAATATTTACTGCATCCTCACTGACCCTCTAAAGTGAAGTTAGCTGTATTGTTTGGTTGATGGGAGGACGCGGGTGCGCGGGGTTCAGGACACAGTGGCCTCGAGTTCGGTTGGGGCCGCCAAGCAGGCGCCAGTCCCGTCCCTTGCCGTCCTCTGCACCGTGCAAACGTCGCGCGTGGGAGATGGGGCTTCACGGCCAAGTAAGAAAAGGCTAGTTAGCGCATGGCAGAGGCTCAAGGAGTCCGTGACCGACTTACGGGCTTGAATTGGTTGAAGAGCAGTTTGATTTGTGGAAGAGCTGGAACACGCTGTAGACGCCCCCGTTTTGGAAAACGTAGTAGCACAGGCTAGATGGTCTTGCCAGAACCTTTGGGGACGACCCTCAGCTGTACGTTTTTGCTTCTAGCTGTGCCGTGATCTTCTGTTTAATCGAGGCGTCTAGAGGAGATTAAAAGTAAAGGTTTTTATCTTCTATCAGGCAGATCAGCAGCTGGTAAAGAAAGGAAAGAGCAAAGTTGGGGACATGCTGGAGAAGGCGGCCGAGCTGCTGATGAGCTGCTTCCGCGTCTGCGCCAGCGACACGTGAGCGCCCCGCCGCCCCGCCCGCCCCGCCCGGCGCTCGCCTTAGCCCCACGACTGCTGTTAGCTTTTGCTTCAAATAGTCCATTGTCTCATAAGGAAATAAGAGAAAAGAACCACCTCTTATGCTTCCGCACACATTTAGCACTTCTAAAGACGTCTTCTTTCGTGGCGTTGTAGTCTTCCGTGCACATGACTCGAGCCGTGGGGCTCTATCTTAAGACGCTAATTTGTTGCGGAAGCTGATTTTGCGTTGACACGTGACATCTTTACTTCCTGGGCAGCTTTAACATAACCGTTCTCCCCGTAGCCGTGCGGGCATAGAGGACTCCAAGAAGTGGGGCATGCTGTTTCTGGTGAATCAGTTATTCAAGATCTATTTTAAGGTAAATGCTGTCAGAGCACTGCGTCTCTTTGTTGGGTCTGCTTTCCGCCTGTCTTCCCAGACAGCCCTTCTGTTCAGTGTAAGCCGGCCTCCCGGCATGGCCGGGAAGCGGTCCCCCGCCACCCCACCCCCCCCCGGCTGCGCACATAATCCTGGGAGCTGGCGTGCGCCCAGGGGCTGCCCGGCGCGAGGGCTGCTGTCAGCGCTTCACGCCCGTGGTCCTCTTTAGCCTTTAGCCTCCGCCCGGCGAGGCGCGTGCTCGGCTCCAGGGGAAGGGAGGTGCCAGCGCCTCACGCCGGTGTCGGTGCGGGGACGGCCGGGCGTGGGGCGCGGGGCGCGGGGCGCGGGGCGCGGGGTCCGACCCCGTGCGGGGGCGCCCTCCGCGGTGGGCGTGGTCAGGCCGGGCGGCTGTGGTGCGAGGTTAGCATCCAGCCGTCGGTTCTGATGACGGGAACCCCACCGCAAGGAGGCGTGCACTTCGTAACCAGAAGCTTACGTCTGTCCTGCCTACTTATTTACAATGCTGTTCAGGGTAGACGGTTGCTCGTTACAGATCAACAAGCTCCACTTGTGTAAACCGCTCATCAGAGCCATCGACAGCTCCAACCTGAAGGACGACTACAGCACCGCCCAGCGGGTGACGTACAGGTACTACGTGGGGCGGAAGGCCATGTTCGACAGCGACTTCAAGCAAGGTGTGTCACTGCTTCTGAGCAGCTGGGGCTGGGTTCAGGGCACATGGTCACTGCCTCCTGTTACTGCTGAAGGTGGACCGCGGGTGTTGGCTGCGTCCAGGCTGTGTTTATTTTTTTTATTATTATTATTATTATTTTTAATCAAGTAATTTTTAAAAATTATTTATTTATTTATTTATTTATTTATGGCTGTGTTGGGTCTTCGTCTCTGTGCGAGGGCTTTCTCTAATTGCGGCAAGTGGGGGCCATTCCTCATCGCAGTGCACGGGCCTCTCACTATCGCGGCCTCTCCTGTTGTGGAGCACAGGCTCCAGACACGCAGGCTCAGCAGTTGTGGCTCACGGGTCTAGTTGCTCCGTGGGATCCTCCCAGACCAGGGCTCGAACCCGTGTCCCCCGCACCGGCAGGCAGACTCTCAACCACTGCGCCACCAGGGAAGCCCCGGCTGTGTTTATTTTTGACACTACGTTGGTTCCACGAGGGGAAGTCCCACGGGAAGTTCCTCTCTCCGCGCCAGGTCGCTGAGACGGGCGCCAGCATGTCCTTTTCTGGGCACCGGTGTTGCGGCGCAGGCTACAGTCGGTGTTTCCCCATGGCCTCTGCTGGTCCCGTTGGCCCAGGACGTGGAGATCGGGCAGCGCGTAGCTCAGCTCCAGCCGCGGTGGACGAGCTTTGCGCTGGTGCCGTCTTCGGCGCTTGTGGCCGTGCGTGGCGGATCGGCGCCGCGTCAGAGCTGCGCTTTCATGAAATCACGTTATGTGGCTTGTGTCACTAGCTTTCTCGAGAACGGGAAGCCACGTTTTTTCTTTCTGAACTTTTGGAGTAGCTGGCATGTGGTGGTCCTTTATGATTCTTCTCTCGTCCTCAGACCAGACTTTCTAAACTCACTTCTCCGACAGTTATTTGCACGCGAAGGCATGTGACTTCAGGCAACACACCAGACGTAAGGAGCACCTCCTCTCCATGTGTCAACAGCCATGGATGCTCCGATAACAAAAATAACAGCGCTCTCATAATAAGTGCTGTTTTTTTACTCTGTAGGGCTGTGTAGACCAACTTTTCATTTTCTTTCACAAAATTTTTAATACATCTACAGCTTTCGAAAGAGGGGTTTTCTTGGTTAGTTCCCCCATCTTTTTTTTTTCCTTTAAATATCAAGCATAAGAAGAGAAGCTTTTATTTCTTACTTTTTTAAAATAAATTTATTTATTTATTTATTTTTTGGCCATGTTGGCTCTTCGTTGCTGTGCGTGGGCTTTCTCTAGCTGCAGCGAGAGGGGGCTACTCTTCCCTGCGGTGTGCGGGCTTCTCATTGCGGTGGCTTCTCTTGTTGCGGAGCACGGGCTCTAGAGTGCAGGCTCAGTAGTTGTGGCTCGCGGGCTCACTAGTTGTGGCGCACAGGCTGAGTTGCTCCACGGCATGTGAGATCTTCCTGGACCAGGGCTCGAACCCCTGTCCCCTGCGTTGGCAGGCGGATTCTTAACCACCGCACC
This sequence comes from Balaenoptera acutorostrata, assembly GCF_949987535.1. Taxonomy (NCBI): domain Eukaryota; kingdom Metazoa; phylum Chordata; class Mammalia; order Artiodactyla; family Balaenopteridae; genus Balaenoptera; species Balaenoptera acutorostrata. The sequence continues at coordinate 618,871 of NC_080081.1, forward strand.
ACAGGGGAAGTCCAAGAAGAGAAGCTTTTAAATTACAGTTTACCCCTGAACAACAAGGGGGTTAAGCCCCGTGTGACTCACAGTCAGCCCTGTGCCCACGGTTCCTCCACATCCACGGATCAGCCAGCCACAGACCACGTGGTAACATAGTGTTTACCGTTGCAAGTACCCGTGTACAGGTGGACCCGCACAGCTCAGACTGCCTTGTTCAGGGGTCACCTGTACTCTCAGCTGAAGTCTCTGAAGGTATTGCTGTGCTTTTCCTCTGAATATGCACTGAGTGGTATTTTTGAATACCTGACACAGCAGGAAATTATTTGTTAACGTTGACGGTAGATATTTGCAGTTCCTGAAACCTTTCGGGCCTTCATGTAAGGGTGGGTGGTAGCATCAGGCATAGGGTGGGGACCGTGGTGACCATGTCTGTGGCTGACTCTGCAGCTGAGGAGTACCTGTCCTTTGCTTTTGAGCACTGCCACCGTTTGAGCCAGAAGAACAAAAGGATGGTCCTCATTTATCTACTTCCTGTGAAGATGCTCCTGGTAAGTGATCTCACCAGCTCTCACGGGTCCTGTTGTCTACAGGAAGTGGGCAGATGTTCTACAGCGCAGCCAGTGGTGTGTGATGGGTCACAGTCTGAGCTGCACATGAGCACACCCCCAAAATTGAGGAGGAGTGAGCCTTGGGTGTGACCCGAACTACTCTTTCCGTGACTGGCACTTCCAGATCCTTCTGGAAAGGCTTGCCTGTGTTTCCTTTCTCTTGAAGTTCCCTAACCAAAAGTTTAACATGTATAAGACAAGTAAAATAAGTGCATATTATTTTTGTTTCCCCTAAAAAATCTAAATTTATAGAAATGGATTAACCAAGAAAGAAAAAGGTCATTCCAGCCTGTCTGTAGGTATCTTATTTACTTGGTCACTGAAAATTATTTTTGATATTTGTAAAGAAATGACAAATAGCTACCAAGTTATTTGACTAAAACATTCTCAAAGTAATAGATAGAGCTTCCTTTCCTCCCATTTAAAAATTTTTAAAAATTATCAAAACAACACACACATACTTACCTAGTTCAGGGCGACTTGTAGTGGGAAAGAGACAGTGTCACACCTCCCTCCCCACTGCTAACCCGACTTCACGGGAACAACCAGTTTTAGATTTTTCAGCTGGTTCTTCTGGAAGCTGTTTCTGAATTCCTAAATTGTAGCCTAGTACTGCTTCAGGTGTCATGGCCTCCTATGAGACAGTAATGAGAAGGTCGAGGTCAAGGTCAGATGTCACTGATGACAAAACCATGTTTTGGCTAGGTTTTCTGATTTCCAGAGCAGCGTTGTTTTTTTTTTTTTTTTTTCCCAGTAGACTAGGATGCTTTCAGTTCTTGTTCAGCGACTTAGGAAGAAAGCCTAAGAAACGCAGGTTGCAAGTTTTTAAAACTTATTTCCTTGATAAGAGTTTTATCAAAGACAATTTGGTTAAAAGTGAAAGGGTTCTTATTCTGGAAATTTACTCTTAGGGTCACATGCCAACCATTGAGCTCCTGAGGAAGTACCATCTCATGCAGTTTGCGGAGGTGACCAAAGCTGTGAGGTAGAGTATTTTTCCTTTTCCATTTGAGACCTCTTAGAAGATAAAATCAGCACAGACGTCCTCATGTTGTGAGGGAACACTCTCATCCTGGACGTTGTTCTGACTGTGTCTGTGCATCTGTCCCACCGCCCAGCGAAGGCAACCTCCTCCTCCTGAACGAGGCTCTGGCCAAGCACGAGACCTTCTTCATCCGGTGCGGCATTTTCCTCATCCTCGAGAAGCTGAAGATTATCACCTACAGGAATCTTTTTAAGAAAGTGTAAGCAGAGTCCTTTCTTTTTCATTCTGTGGGATAAAATCCATATCCATCTTCCGCAGCCCACGCACTGCCCTGGGCCCTGGCACCACGGCTGCACGGGTGAGGGAGCGGAGGTCTGCCCGCCCTTGCGGGAGGAATAACTCGGGTTGCGGTGAAGACCTTGTAACAGACGTTTTAGCGCCAGCCCTGAGAACCAAGCGTTTCCCATTTTGCCGGGAGTGTGGGACCCGTTGCCCGTGTCCTCTATTGGTGACCCACTGACCCTCCCCACCACCCCTGTCCGTCAGAGGTTGTTCTTTTCTTCCGTGTCACTCTGGAAGTTGACTCTTCTCTGAGGCCTGGTCCCAGCAGGTTCTCAGTTAAACTTCAGTCAAAGTCAGACTTTTTCTGGCTGTGAGGAATATATCAAAATTAGCAAGGACCCCAGTTCATCACACCTGAGACACTGTCCATCGTAAGGTGCGTCTCGATTTTAAGGATGTTAAAATGTGAGAACACGTGCATCTGAGATTCAAGCAAATATTCAGTAAATGTAAAGTATATTTGTACTAGTGGCTTTTTAAAATTGGAAAGTCAGAATGAAAAGCTCTTATTTTTCAAGTGTATCTGGCAGGTGGGAGATGCTTTGTTCCTCTTGAACAGAGGTTTCTCAGCAGATGTTTCTCCTACTGACTCCGTCCTCACATCCCGTCCCTGATGAGCGTGAGCTCTGTCCCTCTTCCAGGTACCTGTTACTCAAGACACACCAGTTGTCTCTGGATGCGTTCCTGGTTGCCTTGAAGTTCATGCAGGTGGAGGACGTGGACATCGCCGAGGTCCAGTGCATCCTGGCCAACCTGATCTACATGGTGTGTGGCCGCGCCTCCCCTGGGCCCCGTCTTCGCCGGGAGCTCTGACGCCTTCCTTGTTCCCAGAGGGCTCTGTGTGGGCGGGGTGGATGCACACGGCACGTATCTCTCTGTTCTCCCCTGCGCGTGTTCGTTCGTTGTCCTCCCGGGGAGCTGACTGCACGGTGACTGGGGGGGGTACTTGTGCCACAGCACCAGGTCCTTCACCCCCGCGGGCTTGACGAGACCCAGGCCCAGAAACGTACGCCGCCTCTGCTCTTCTCCCACAGGGTCACATTAAAGGCTACATCTCGCACCAGCACCAGAAGCTGGTTGTCAGCAAGCAGAACCCGTTCCCCCCGCTGTCCACCGTGTGCTGACCCCGCCCCCGGCCCCTAGGACAGGGAGCGCGCGATCCTGGTTTTTCTGCAGCTGGAGTCTCTTGGGTCTTTTCCTGGGGATGCTGAGACCTCAGTGTCTCTGACATCACGGCTGACGAATATGCACCTCACAAAGGCCTGGAATCCCCTTCTCAGCGCAGCCGTCTCCGCTGGCCCTGGGGTGCTGGTGACACTCACGCGAGGGGCACGGGCTCCGAGGCAGCTACTGTTTACTTCTCATGAGTGTTGTTCGTGAAGGCATCTTTTAACTCTTTCTATAAAAAAAGGTGATCTGAATTTATACAAAAGTGTATTCAATCTGAATTTATACAAAAAGGCGTATTCGATCTGAATTTACACAAAAAGGCGTATTCTTTACCATATCTTCTGGGATACGTCTATTTTTATGTTAAATTTGAACATTTTGTGTGATCAAAATGCTGGGTTAACTTAATGCTTCTTTTTACAAGCTGAAATTACTTTGATTTAAATTTTCCAGGTGTCATAGCTGTTTTTTCAGAGTATGCGTATTTCCTCTGTCTGTGCAAAACTTACTAAAGAAGGAAATGTCATGGGCTATAGTTGCTCATCGCTGCAAAGGCACCAAACCTGGAGGCTGCTTGTGCCCTTTGCGCGGAGAAGAGCCACTGTGGGACATGGACACGGACACACACACACACCCCGCCGAGGCCTCCCATCTGGCCCCCCGCGTCAGCTGCTCCGGCTGCCAGCCCGACTGTCCCGCTTGGCTCAGGAGTGTGCAGTGTGCTCCGCGTGGCTCCTCTGCAGGGCTCTCCCGGGCTGCACGAGTGACCCACCCTGAAGGGCGTCGGCCCGGGGCTCTGACTGGCGCTCAGTCGGGCTCCACGTGGGCCCCTCCAGTGGGATGGAGCCGTATTCCGAGAGCAAGGGCCCCAAAGAAGAGGTGGAGCTGGACCCACTCCTGTGAGCTGGGCTTCGAGCCAACAGTGTGCCCTCCGCCCTGGGCACGTCCAGACTTGGGCATGGGGACGGCCTGCCGTGGGTGTCAGGCCCCCAGCCGCCTCCCCCCACCAGTTCCCTGAGCAGGAGGGCGTGGCCTGGGGGAGGCGCAGACGGCCATGGGGAGACAGTCCGTGTTTCCCGGGGCACTGCTGTCACGGCATCGCTGCTCTGCGGGGCCGGGCACGGCCTCACGGACGAGAGCTGCGTCCTCGCTGCGGGGTGAGCACTGGACTTCTGGGAGCGTGCCTGGATTTCATAGCGTAGAAAGCTGGGCATTTTCAGCACTTTCAGGTATTTTCTTGAACAGTAGATTGATTGTGACACCGAAAACCAGGGACTGACCGTGAACCACAACACGAGGTCGTACTTGGCAATGAAAGAAACAGAACCTCGGGCGCGAGCACCCTGCGTTCCCACTGGTCTGGAGGCCTGTGTGAACACAGGCCTGGCGCGGTTGTCCACACCACCCCCAAACGTGGAAGCAGCCGGTCTGTACCCGGGCGTGAATGGGTGTGGCCATCTAATCAAGTTCCCTTTTCTTGAGTTTTATTGTTTCGATGTGCTTACCTCGTGTGGTTTCTAACCATTTATTGAGTTATACACGTGACTAGAGCAGTTTTCCTTTCGCATGGCCCTCTGCGTCTCAGCTGCGTTGCAGGCCTGTATCTTTCTCTGCAGTGGTCCTTGTTTTTATAGAGCCCGTAAATGCTGTAGGGAGATTCTTACCTCTGCCTGTGCTGTGTGTGTTTGTCATAATTTCCAGGTAGGGTTTCTACTCTAGCAAATCCAGATTTGTAGGGCAAATTAATGCCATCAGCGAGATTGCAGGTATCTTTACAGAATGATTTGTGTAGAAGTTGCAGCGCTCATCCGCTGGATTTTAAATCCTTGGTAGCCATTCAGAGCAGTGGCCTGATGACCTTATGGCAGTTTGAAGATAACACAGCCACACTTCAGTAAGACTTCAAAGTCCACTCCTGTTCCTCCACTGCCCTGTCCGTTAGTTTGCGTCAGATTCACATATTTATTTTTGCCAAGGTCCTTTCAAAGAAATGGGCCAGCGCATCTGCAGATTGGCCAAAAAAAGGCTAACTCTGGGGTTGAAGTATAATATCAGGAATGAAACAAGCATCGTGTAAGTTTAAGAATTGTTACTTAAAAATCTGAACTGTGTTTAAACTCCGTTCTCCAGTGAGGAGAGTGTATAAGTCACAGTTTTAACCCGTTAAAACAACCCTCCGCTCCCCAGCAGCGGGTCAGGAAGGAGCCCGCCCCCGCCTGTGCCTTTGGCGGGAGCTGCCTTCGGGCCCCGCCGTGGCGGCCACGGAGCTGTCAGCCGTGAGAGCCCTTCCCTCCCTCGGGGGAACTGGGCACTTCCGGCTTAGAAATTAACGGGGAAATAGACGTGATGTGCACCCACGCGCCCCCCGGGTCCCGGTCTGCGGGAAGCGCGGTTCGGTCTGGACTTGTGGTCCGTCTGCGCGGGGGGAGGCGGCGGCGTCACGGGGCCGCGGGGCTCGCCGCGCGGTCCCTGCGCCGCCCTCCTCGTGGGGCTGCGGCCCTTCGGCCCAGCCGCTCCGCGGCTCCCGCCCCGGGGTCGGGCCCGCGCAGAGGCCCGCGGTTTGCCGTCCAGCCCCTCGTGCTCCCCGCCCCTTCCGCCCTCCCGGGGCAGGCGGGGAGGTCGCTGTGACGCCGCCGCCCCCGCGACCAATGTTGGACGGAAGCCCCCTGTTCCCTGGCGTTTCAGGAAAGCGCCGTGCGGTGCCGGCAGCTCTGCTTTTATTGCTGGACGCGCGCCCCTCCCCCCTCCCGTCCGGGGCTCTGCTCAGATGAGGGGTCCCGGGGGAGGGGCTGGGGGCGCTGTCACCCCAGCACCGGCTCCCCGTCGCGTCCGTGACCGTGGTCGCCTCTCCAGCTGGCGGAGCTCGGCCGCTGCGTGACTCGCCGGAGCCAGAGCGCGTATCTGGGGACCTTGATGAGCAGGAGCGGCCCGGGGCCCTCGGGGGGCGCGGCGCCCAGGAGGCCGGTGAGGAACCAGGCGCCGCGGTGCTCCCGGGCCACCGCGCCGCCCGCCGCCCACCGCGCCGCCCCGGCCGCCGCCGCGGCCCGCTCGCAGCCCGTCCGCGTGGTCACCGTGGCGTTGAGGGCCCGGCCGCACTCTCCGGGCTCCACGTGTGTGACCGGCAGCCGCGCGGGCTCCAGCTCGGGGCCGCGGAGGGTCCAGCCGCCCAGCACGCCCGGCCGCGGGAGGAGCACGCGCTCGGCGAAGTCGGCCTCGGCAGTGCAGACGGGCCGCCCGGCGTCGGGGCAGCGCACGGGCCGCGCCAGCTCCAGCAGGGCCACGTCATTGTCCCCCGTGTCCGCCTCGAATCTCGTGTGCACGTGGACGCCCTTCACCTCCACCGCCGGCGGGGCCTCGCGCGCCCGGCAGCGGGAACCTGGAAGGAGGCCGGGGGTCAAGGTGACTCCGTGCGCCCCGCCGCCCGGCTCCTGCGCGCAGGGGACAGGGGCTACCCCACGGAGGGGCCTCTCCCACACTCTCCTCTAGGAAACCCAGCGAGGTGTTCGCGGGGGCGGGAGCGCGGGCGCGGAGCGCTGTGCGGGTTGCTGAACCGGTCGGAAGACTAGGAAGAAATTAGGAGGAACCTCTCCAAGCCAATCAGAGCTTGGCTTTTCAGATGTCATTTTCTTTTTTTTTTTTTTTATTTTATTTATTTATTTATTTTTGGCTGTGTTGGGTCTTCGGTTCGTGCGAGGGCTTTCTCCAGTTGCGGCAAGCGGGGGCCACTCTTCATCGCGGTGCGGGGACCGCTCTTCATCGCGGTGCGCGGGCCTTTCTCTATCGCGGCCCCTCCCGTCGCGGGGCACAGGCTCCAGACGCGCAGGCTCAGCAATTGTGGCTCACGGGCCCAGCTGCTCCGTGGCATGTGGGATCTTCCCAGACCAGGGCTCGAACCCGTGTCCCCTGCATTAGCAGGCAGATTCTCAACCACTGCGCCACCAGGGAAGCCCCAGATGTCATTTTCTAGGCTGACGTTCTGTTGACTGAAAAATGTCTGGGGATGGAGCGTGGATTTGCGGGTCCTGGGAATCACTGTGGAGCAGTTCACAGCACAGCCCAGGCCCCGGGGCGGACGGGGATCTGAGCTGCTCCATGTCGGTGTCAAGTTAAGTGACAGTTTCATCAGCTGTGATTTCCTCCTTAGACTAAATATTTCCGCATTTGTCTGCTTGCTGTGCCCAGAGTTCCACTAGGTATCCCCGTTGCTTTATGACTTTATGAGTGATCTCACTAGTAGGGAGATAAGCTCAGTCTGTACTGCATTAGAAGCAAAAATTCTAGATTAAAAATTTTATTTCTACATAGGATAGTTTTTACTTCCAACGTGATCTTATAAAAATGAATGATAGGGCTTCCCTGGTGGCGCAGTGGTTAAGAATCTGCCTGCCAATGCAAGGGACACGGGTTCGAGCCCTGGCCCGGGAAGATCCCAACATGCCGCGGAGCAACTAAGCCCGTGCGCCACAACTACTGAGCCTGCGCTCTAGAGCCCGCGAGCCACAACTACTGAGCCCACGTGCCACAACTACTAAAGCCCGTGCGCCTAGAGCCCGTGCTCCGCAACAAGAGAGGCCACCACAATGAGAAGCCCGCGCACTGCAACGAAGAATAGCCCCGGCTCACCTCAACTGGAGAAAGCCTGCACGCAGCAACGAAGACCCAACGCAGCCAAAAATTAAAAGATAAATAAATAAATTTTTTTTTTAAAAAGAATGATAAAATACTTACTTGTTTTCACACTAATGTTTCTGTACAAGAGTGAACACTTTGCTGTTGTCAGTACAAAATTGTCCTGTATTAGAACACCTCCACAGAAGTCTTCTCCTCCGGAATTTGTTAGTTTTACCTTTAAAAACCAAACAGACAATAAAGAGTTGGTGCCAGTTTGCAGGATTCGGGGCAGTATAGTGTCGTGGTTAAGAATATGGGCGCACACCCCTCCAGCCAGCCCAGCCCAGCCCACCCACTGCTGAGGCCGCCTCAGCGCACGGAGGGAAGGGGCGGGAAGGGGTGACTGACGGACACTTGGAAGATGGACGGACGCTCAGGAGGACAGACAGCAAAGGTACGGTCCCGCTGGGGACAGATCCCCACCCCCACCCCGCCTCTCACTTGATGTCCCCTCCCTCGGTCCTTTCGGGTCCGCTGGTCACTGAGCTGTGTCCGCCGTCTGGCCGGGCCTCCACACAGCGGCCGGACGCTTCTGCCCGGCTCCGCCTGCCTGCGAGCAGCAGGGCGAAGTAGACGCGTTCTGCACATGCGCACACGCGCACGCACGGGGGGGCTGAGGCGGCCCCTTCACCAAAGGGCCCTGTAAAGCTCTCTGTCGACCATGGTGGTCGCTGTGGTTACTGGGCACTTGAGATTGACTGGTCCAAGCCAGGATGTGCTCCAAGAGTAAAAGGCTGTACACCCCAGAGGGCAAAGACTTAGTAGAAAGAGAAAATGTGACTGTCTCTCATTTTTTACTATTCATTACATGTTGAGATAATATTTAGATGTATTGAGGTAAGTAAAACACACTATCAAAATTAATTTCACCTGTTTTTACTTTTATGCACGTGGCTACTAGAAAATTTAAGTTACGTCTGTGGCCGATATTGTGTTTCTATTGACAGGGCTGTTCTAAAGGACAGACGAGGCAGAAGGGGATGATCTGCATTAGGGGCCTGGGATGCAAGGAAAATGCAAAACGTAGGTAAATCCAAACCCATGTGGGCGGTATGATTAAAAATAATACTTATTTTGTGGAGTTACTAAAAAAGCAAGAAAAGAAAATATTGGTCAAAATAGCAGATGAGCCTAGTGGGAGGTGCTTGAAATAATTTGGGAGAAGGGTAAACATAATAACTTCAGGTATTGCTAAGTTAGATACGAACGTTTCAGTGGCAAGGGTTGTCACTGGATGAACAGAATGTTTGGCTTCCAAACCAGGCAAGGGAGAAACAGGAAAATAACAGAAATAGTGCCAAAGAAGAGAAGTTTCCTGAACATGGCAGTGGAGCTGGACTCCGGCCAGCTGGTTGTGAGCAGGGCCCAGGCCTTGCTCTGGCTCTGGACCCACCACGTCCACCCGAGCGCTGCCAGGATGCTTATCTTCCGAGAGCAGTGACATTGGAAACGGTTTTTGGACTCCAAGAAAGGCCTTGGATGGCTGTAAATAAAACTCTGTTTTTATTTGGTGCAAATACTGAAGACACTGAAGCTGTAAGTTCAGAATGAGAAAGTGCTTTGAAGTGTGATGTTGATATTGTAAGTAGTTCACCTAAATCAAAGACGGTGGAGATGACAAATAGGATGAAATTTGTAACAAAAGATTAAAACACGTTCATAAAATGTTTCTGTTACCTGCCACGGGAAAGTCGGAAGGTCCTGCTCGCATCCCTGTGACGTCAGAAGGCACTCAGAGCTGAGGGCTCCGCACGCACACCTGTCTTCATGTGGCCACAGGAAAAGAAAAGTCAGTGCCTCCCAGGGCAGACGTCGGGTTTATCCGTGGCGCTGACCCTTCAGCCTATTCCTGGATGCCCACTAGGTTGAGATAATTCGTGTAGACACCGAGCAGGTGAGATTAAACGACCCGCTCTCAGAGACCGCGGAGGCCCCGGGCAAGCCCAGAAGGGGACTGGGAACCCCCGGCCCAGTCACAGAGGAAGAGAGCCCCCCGCCCACTCACGGAGGAGGAGAACCCCCCGCCCAGCCACGGAGGAGGAGAACCCCCCCCGCCCAGCCACGGAGAAGGAGGTGGCCTGTCAGAGGTCCCTGCAGGAGGAGGCCCAGGGCGGGGCACTCACCGTGGGGGATGCAGGATCTGCGGTCCTGGCCCAGCTTATGCCCCTTCGCACAGCTGCACGTGTAAGACCCCGGCCCCGGGTGGCAGAAGTGCTGACACCCATCCGTCCTCAAAGGGTGACATTCATTTTTAGCTGAAAAGGGAAAAAGGGAAAACCGGACATGTTACCCTGGAAATCGCCATTCCGAAATCTCCTTGCGCACCGGGACTCTGGCGTTTCATTCCCAACGTCGCCAGGGGAGCGTTTGGACTCCCGCGTCAGGAAGGGGCGTGGAGCAGTCAGGGCTGCGTCCTCAGAGCAGCGGCTCGGTTGCGGGGCCGGGTCTGCAAGTCCCTCGCAAGGATCCGTGTTTCCCGGCCGTGGGCTCACTTCCCGCCGCAGCAGCCGCTCCCTTTAAGGCTCTTCTTCCAGGTGGGCATTGGGACGGGGGAGGGGACACGTGCGGGATGAAGCCGGAAGCCCTGCTTTGGCGCGAGTTGCGCTTGGGGCGTCCACACAGCACTGGGCGGGGCGCTCAGCCAGGGATCCAGGCTGGACGTAACGTTCGTCCCGGAAACGGGCTCGGTGACCCTCGGGGGCGTTAAGCGACTTCACTGCCGCACCAACGACCACTGACGGGAATTGGCGCCGCCCACCCCCCACGGATACAGTCTCACAATGTTGAAGGGACATCAGCTGATGAAGCTGCAGGCCGGGTCACGCACCCACGACCCAGAGAGCCGGGTGCGGCCCCCTCATAGGCTGGCCCCCCAGGCCCATCACCCCCAGCGGGGTCAGCCGGGCCCCGGGAGAGCGGAGAGTAGATCGTGAATGGTCTGGACGGGGCGGGGGGCTGGGAGGAAGAAGAGGGGACCCCACGGGGGAAACAGGGGGCCGTTCACAAGGTGTGATTCCCGGCGGAAAACCGGGTTCCCACGGGCCTCCTCCTGCTCATCCCCGGGGCGGGGCTCGGTGCGGCCGGGGTGGGGGCGGGGCGGAGGCCGGGGGCGGGGCAGGAGGGGATGGGCGGGGCATGAGGCCGGGGAGGGGCGGAGGCGGGGGCGGGGCATGAGGCCGGGGGGGCGGGGCGGAGGCCGGGCGGGGGTGCTCACCGAAGGCGCAGTCCCGGCCGTCGTAGCCCGGGGCGCAGGTGCAGGTGTAGCCGCGGATGCTGTCCTGGCAGGACCCGTTGTTGAGGCAGGGCTGGGAGACGCACGGGGAGCCGCCTGCCGATAGGGACGTGAGGACACCCTGCGGGTAACACCCTCCGACGTCCCTCCAAGACCCCCTTTCCTTGCTGGGCGGCCGCGTGACCAGCGCCGGTGCCTCCTCGAGCTCCCCTGTCACCGTGGTCCCCGCAGGGACGCCCAGCATCGCCCAAACCTCGCCTTCCTCAACCAGGTCTGACCCTTCAGCACGAGGCCCAAGGGAGCCCGGGAGGCCGCTCCAGCTTCCCCCTAATCCCGGCGGGACCCCGGGGCCTTTCCCACCCTCGTCCTCGTCCTCGTCCTCAGGCAGTGCCAGGCCCTTCCTTTGGGTCAGGGGTCCCAGGAGCCCAAGGCTCGAAATCTGGAATCCACTGGCCTCAAGTTAGCAGCCCTCGTGAGCCAACTGCCTCCCCTGACCTTAAAGGGAGGAGAAGAGGAAAGAATCCTGGAGTAGGTGGAGGAGACACTTACCCAGATACGTCTTCCAAAATTCATCCTGTACAAGAGAAACATAAAAGTGTTACAAATGGGACATCTGTTTTTCCATGTTTTCTCCTGTGGCTGGGCTTGAAAATAAGAAAATGTTGATTTTATTCACTTCATAGGAAAATACTGGTTGAAACAAAGAATGTAAAATTCTTTACATCTACTTAATATCATCTTTAATACACCCATGTCCCATGTCCCATTCAGTATTTATTTACAGTGACCCATTTGAGGAAGGGAAAACAGTCTAAGACGTGGCACAAACACCACGGCCTCCCGAGGCCCTTTCCCCTCCTGGGCCTGTCTCCATGGCCCCGCTCTGCAGAGTGCCTGATGCAGATGTAAAAAATTCACATCACTTTTTCTGTTTTTATAAACCAAGTCAACAAGGATTAAAAATTTTAAAGTGTGTATGCGGGGGGATGTTAATTTGGGGTGGCGGTACCTAAAATTAGGAGAATTACTCAGACTTAAGGCCTGGAGGGTAAACATATAAGTAATTGCATCTCCCCAAATCATACTCGGACTTCTAACAACTCAAGCATAACTTTACCAGGAAGTTTTAATTTCTCTTAGTTTGATTAAAGATGGTCTATTTCATTTTCTTATACATGGGCATTTAAGAAATTATGATTTTAAAATACTTTAAAAATATATTAGAGAAACGGGTCAACATTTTGTTCAGAATCACCTTTAAATATTGCTGCTTTAATATGTAAAACTGGGAAGTCTTTATTACATATTGTACTATTCTGAAATATTTACACACAAATATTCAGCCCTTCTGTCTCCTGATTGATAAGCTTATGCGTAACTGAGAATGGCAAGGTCTCAGTTGTATTATTTAGAGTGTACGTGTTGTCGCATGTAATCCAAGTTATAGATTATGAGAGATGTTCTTACCACGTAGGCATCCTAGGGAGGATCTTTGCGTTGCTGATACATTGAAACAATTACATCTCTATTAAAAATACTAAATTCCGTCAGAGTCCTGTCAAGCTGCATGACCTCTGTGAGGAGTCCGGCCACTCAATGTGCTAATTTGCTTAATCTGAAGAAAGAGTTTAGGTGGTGGGACTGAGCTGCCATCCCCGGTGCCCCACTAACTGGCTGGGGAAAGTGATTTCACTTCTGCGTGTCTGTTTCCTCATCTGTACAATTAAGATTAGATCAACCTCCCAGGTAAGTAAATAGGTTAATTAATTTAGTTTAGTCTCTTTGAGAAAATACATCTTCTAAGGCAGCAGAATAATCAGAAAGCATGTGAGTTTGTGGCAGGGGGGATACATACAGTGGATGCGTCATTTTCAAATACTTCTCTTGCCTCCTCATAGACACAGATTTCTTCGTAACATTCTTTTTCTAAATTTCCCTCAAAGAGCTCTTCCAAAAGGTAGGACCTGGCTCGTTTCCATCTCACCAGAACTTCATTTGCTTTTGAGGTGGGAAGAAACACTGCAGAGCAAGACAGGCGTGTAGGCGCCTCAGCGTGGGTGGGCAACCCAAGAACTCCCACCCGCGTCCTGAGGGCCAGGCTCTGCGGTGCTGGGAGGGGCAGACCCAACGGTTGACCCTCAGACCCGGGAAGAAGTTTACTTCCTGCTCACCACGATGTCCCTTACGTGCAGCCAGGTGAGTAGGAGTGAGCTTAGAACAGGAGGGTGGGAGCCCGCGAGGAAGGGGTGGAGACCGGGCTTGAGAGGCTGCCCCCTGGGCAGTCCTCTGCCAGGACAAGAGCCCCCGATTTCTAGCTGGGCACACGGCTGCGCGGACAGACTCCCCTGGTGCTAAGGGTGGCCGCATGGATGAGCGCTGGCCACCAAGATGCAAACAGAAGGGCTAGGCAGCAGGTTCCTGGGAACCTTCTTGAAAAAGACAACTGGCGTGGCCCTTGGCCGTTTCTTTGTCCCTCCCTCCATCCTGCTACCTGGGACACAGATGTGATGGCTGGAGCTCTAAGTGTCATTCTGGAATATGAGGATGAGGCTCACGGCGGGGAGGATTGAGTAGAGCCTCCTCATAAGGACACCAGTCATTGGATTTAGGGCCCACCCTAACTGAGGATGATCTCTTCTTAATTAATACACCTGCAAAGACCCTATTTGCAACTAAGGTCACATTCTGAGGTTCTGGGTGAACATGAAGTTTGGGGGACACTGCATAGGTGGTGTCCACAGATTTCTCCACTGTGAGGAAGATGTTTGGGGATAGGAATGTCCTGTCCCCCAACAGTCTTTAGCCGAGTGTTTTCAGCGTCAATGAAGTAGTTTTTCCTGAATCAGTTATTACCATTTTAATTGCAGAAGAGTGACTTTACACCCCTCCTTCCTTCTGCACTTACTAATCGGCATTCTGCTGTAAAGGAGAATCTTTTCCCTGAATGCTTTGTGTTGATTCATTTATTGAATGGATTTTAAAATTCCAATGAATATTTTTTCCATTTCAGAAGTTCTGTTTGATTCTTTTTCACATCTGTTTGGGCATTTTAATGTCTCCTGTTTTCTTTTCTTTTTTTTTTAAGAATTACTTTTTTTTCTTTTTTTAATTAATTAATTTATTTATTTTTGGCTGTGTTGGGTCTTCGTTTCTGTGCGAGGGCTTTCTCTAGTTGCGGTGAGTGGGGGCCACTCTTCATCACGATGCGTGGGCCTCTCACTGTCGCGGCCTCTCTTATTGTGGAGCACAGGCTCCAGACGCGCAGGCTCAGTAGTTGTGGCTCACGGGCCTAGTTGCTCCGCAGCATGTGGGATCTTCCCAGACCAGGGCTCGAACCCGTGTCCCCTGCATTGGCAGGCAGATTCTCAACCACTGCGCCACCAGGGAAGCCCTCCTGTTTTCTTGTCGTATCTCTATCACGTCTCCTGTGTTCTGTGTCTGGGTATCAAGGTTTTTGTGAGTCTGATTCTACTCTTTTTCCTGCAAGTTTCTGGTTGTCTTGTTTCCTTGTGTGTTTGGGTTTTTCTTTTACCATGAGAGGCCCCAGGTTGAGAAGGGAGCCCGAGGCAACGAGGACCCATGTCTCCCCCCGACGTGACACTGGATTGTTGGGGTGTCACCGCAGTCACAAGCAGTCGCCGCAGACCCCTGGGCCGACTGCAGTGACTGCTTCTCCGGAGAGGTTTCTCTTTCTCCACCGAGCGCCAGTGTCCCGCCGGGGAGCTTGTCTCTTTCCTCCACGTGGTGCCAAGCGTGGTCTGAGCTGGGGTGGGGTCTCCTCCTGGGTCCCCTCGGGCCGTGTAGGCTCTGCGCCTGGGGCTGCGAGGTCCCGGGTTCCCAGGGGAGCCAAGGGTGGTGGGCGTGCTCCACTGCCTCGTTCATTCTTTTGCTCCCGTTGGTCTTTTCCCTTGTGCCAGGCAGGGGCATGTAGCAAACATGGGATAAAATATTTACTCTGCTTTCAGTGTTACCGGGAGGGTTTTTCTGGGTATCTGATCTATGGCCCCTCCAGGACAGGGTTTCACGAGTCCTCGTTTTGTTAGGCTGCTTCAGCGGTTTACGTCGTACACGATTGTGCACAGTTGTACGCGGTTGTGAGCTGTGTGCTGCCGGGGGCGGGGCGGGGGGGTCTCTTACTGAGGCCTCATTCCGAGGTTCGACTGACTGTAAGAGGTATCTGACGTCACCCTGTCTGCTGCGTGGAGGGAGGGAGGGAGGGAGGGAGGGGGGCAGTGGCTGGAGCCTTGGCTGAGGTGGGCAGCGCAGCCGAGAGAAATGGATGCAGGCCCTGCGGTCACGAGTGTCCCAGGACATTTAGGACATCGAAGGAAAGAGGTTATGATCATTTTAATAATATACTTATTTAACCCAATAGATCCAAAATACTTGTTTCAACACACAACAATTGTTAAAAAAAACTATTAATTTGAGTTTGCATTCTGATTTCTGTGCTAAACCTCTGCAATCTGGTGTGTTTTGAGCTCCTGGCGACCTGACCTTGGCCGCCGGTTGGGTGCGGGGGGCGGGGGGGGCGCATTGGTCGCGTGGGCGGCAGGGCTCCAGGGCCCCCCATCTGCGGCCGCTGGTTTGGGTCTGAATGCGAAGGAAGGTTGAGGACGGGGAGGGGCCCGCGGGCGGGGGGCATGGAGGGGCTGGGGTGCCCTCCCGGCTCCCCCAGAAGCCGTGCCCTACCCAGTCCTGAGCCCCGGACCCGGCGGCCGGCTCCACCTGGGCCCCCGGGGACCCCGAGGGACACGGTCACTTCCAACATACTTGTCACGAACGGCGAAGAGACCGGGAGCTGGGCTCAGATCATGCTGGTCCCGCCGGGGGCCCTCGGCTCCCAGCAAAAGCCCCCGACCCACCCACCCGCAAGCCTGAGTCAGAGAGGATGCCCAAGGTGGCGCCTACCTGCGGGCTGGGCGCCGCGCGGGGCCAGGAGGGCGAGGAGGGCGAGGAGGGCGAGCGGCCCGCGGCCGGCCATGCTCAGCCCGCGGCCAGAGGCCCCGCCCGGCTCGGCGCGCGGCGCGACGGGAAACCGACCCCGCAGAGAAAGGCGGCCCGCGGAGGACAGCGGGTTTATTGGATATTTTACCGGATAATTCAGTGTCCTAAATAGAGGCTTCAGTCCTGTCTTTTTCTGTTTAAGGCGAAGAGAGGGGAAGACAGAGAAATGAAAGGCCGAGGCCGAGAGGGACGGAGCTGGGGCGGCTCCTGGGGAGGAGGTCGGGGGTCGGAGGTCGGGGGTCGGGAGCCGTCCCCCGGGAACCGGGCCTGGACCGCGGGGGCGGGGAGACACAGGGGCACGTCTCGCCGTCAAGGAAAGCAGAGCAGATGAGGCGGCACAGCGCGGTGGGGCTGTCTCGGACAAGCCGGGCGCAGAGGCTCCCTTTGGGGGGGTAACCCGAACAGAGCGGGGCAGCGGCCCCCTGCCCGGGGGCGGGCGCCCACCGGGCCGGGCCAGCGGGGCTCCTGTGAAGGGCTGGGGAGCCCACCACCTCCCGGTGAGACCAGCCCTCCTGGGGCACCAAGTGCCACGGGGAAGCGGGCCTGGGGGACGCTCGGGGAGAGCCTCGCTCAGCGCCACGAGGGGGTAGACACTCTGACCTCCGTCCGAGGGGACAGCAAACTCATCCCCCCTCACCGAGCGTGTCAGCACGGGCCCCGCCTGTGGGCGCTCTGCCTCTGTCCGTCTCAGTCTCTGACTCTCTGTCTCTGTGTCTCTGTGTGTCTGTCTCCCTCCCTCCGCCGGCAGCCCGCCCCCCGGGCTTCCCTCCTGTTAAGGGGCCCCTGACGAGAACCCGCACGGTGCCCTCTCCCCCCGCATCCTCTTGGTTTCCTTCGAAGGCTCGTGTAGCGTGTTTTCCCAGCTGCTTTGTTCTTTCTGACGTGGGCACCTCGGCGACCAGGGCTGAACCGCGTTCTTGGCAGGAGCCCTGCTTCCCCTCCGCGTCGTCGGTGAGGACACACCCCCGCTCGGTGACGCGCCCCGGGCTCTCCTGATGCAGAGCTACCCCGTCCTGTTTGTAATTCAAGTCGCGCCGGGCGATGCTCGCTCGGGATGACTTTCCCCAGGGCTCTGGTACCTCCATCAGGGTCTCGTGGTGGCTGTCGTGAGGGTCCCTCCAGAACGGAAACGTCACCCTCCAGCCCCGAGGGCCGGCGGCTGCACCTGCAGCGGGCGGAGGCCTCCAGGGACCCTGCCTCTGCAGGTCGCCGGCTCTCTAAGCCCGCCCCCTCCCCCTGCCACCCCGCAGCCATACAGCCGCTCTGCCCTCCCCCCTCCAAACGCGGCTCTGTCCCAGGCGTGTCTTCGCCCTCCCCCCTCAGGGACCGCGGGTACAGGTGAGCGGTCCCTCACCCTCGGGAGAGACAGTCAGACCCTGAAACCCCCACCCCCGCCGTGGTTCCTCACGGTCCGCTTCCTGCTCACGTCTGTCCCCAGAGGAGACTTTCTAGGGGACATGCAGTGGAGCAGGACCGCTGTGCCCACAGGGCACAGGCCTGGTTCAGGTCCACCTGGAGACAAGCTTTGAGGCAGGTGGCCCCAGGGCCCACGGAACCAGCATCCGTGCGACCCAGACGAGCGGCCTCCCTACAACGCTGCCCGAATTCCCTCTGGAACCTCACTGAGTCCAGCTCTGTTTCCCGACCGGGAAGGTTCAGCGCCTCGGGCGGTGGGGACCCCTCTGCCCTCCGCTCCCAGGTGCCCAGCTCCCCTTGCTCTCTGACCCGTGGGCTCGGCCCCGCTGGTGAGAGATGCAAGCCTGGCGGGAAGGAGGGCTCCCCCAGAGCTCTCTCCGGACCCCAGGCAACCTGTGCGCTGACAGCCCATCCAGGTTTGCTCTGGACAGAGACCCCCGTCCCTAGCACGCAGGGCCTGGCCGTCCGAGGCCTTCTCTGCCTTTCCATCCTTCACTGGCTTGACCGTTTCTGGGAAGCCCGTTTGCGTTGATTTTTGCAAACGTGCAGATCTCCTGTTTACGCAACTGCCCAGCCAGTGACCTTGGGGGCTCTTGTACTGGAACTTTGAAAGTTTGCTTAGCCGAGTTACGCAAAATGCAAACGGTACCGGGAAACACGGCAGGTCCCGTCTGAGGTGACTGCTTTTTCTAGAAGCATGTCTGGTTTTCCTGGCCGTTTGGCTTGAGGGCCTGGAGCTGGTGAGGACGGGAGGGCTCGACCTGGGCTGTGACCGCTGGAGGAGGGGCGGCCCTCCTGCAGCCCCCCAGCACACACCTTGCGAGCAGGGTAGCAGGGGGGCGGCAGGGGCTAGCCAGAGCTGGGTTCGTGCTCTGGGCTGTGGCCTAGAGGCAGACTCCAGAGCCCAGGCCTGGCGACAGTCACACCCGGGGGCGTGCCCGTGGCTCCCTGGGACGTGGCTGTGAAGCCACGTAGAGAGCCTGTCTTGAGGTCAACATTAAAATGCCCCTGCCGACGAGCCCTCTGGGCCCTGCCTTCCCAGGGAGCCTGCCTCTCCTGGGAGGTGACTGGGGGCCAGGAGGGCACGCGTGGGGAAGCCCCACCCGACCCCAGGGAGGGGTGCTGGCCCTGGTGCCCCTGTGCTCCCAGAACCCCGCTGGTTTACTCAGCAGCGTTGTGAGGAGCCAGGGGGACAGCTGGCGGCCTCCAGGACAGAGAAACGCGCTGTGAACAGAAAAGGCCCCTCAGTTTGAAGACTTGGTCTGGGAGCCCTGGCCCATCCTATGTGGGTAGCACTTCCCGAATCCTGAAACCTCCCAGCTGGCGACAGGAAGGCAGGGTCCCGGGTTCCAAATGGACCTTCATTTCCCACTTCGGTGGGGCAAGGACAGAAGCAGGATAAGAATCGACCCGGCTCTAATCACGGCAGGGAAGCCGGCTCAGAGCCCCGGTGCTGAGAGGGAGGAGAGGCAGGGGCTGTGGGGGTGGGGTGGGGTGGGGGGCTTCACTGGGGGCGCGGCTCCGCCCTGGCCCCTGCCCGCAGCCCAGCTTTCATGGACTTGTCAATCCACTTGAGGAAGTTGGTGACCTTGGTGTAGACGCCGTACTTGCCCTTCCGCGCGCACCCTTCGCCCCAGCTGACAATGCCAGTGATGAAGTAGGTGCCCCTGAAGCGGGTGACGTGGGGGCCGCCGCTGTCGCCCTGGCAGGCGTCCTCGGTCTGCGCGTCGTAGCCGGCGCAGAACATGTTGGAGGTGATGGTGAAGCTGCTGGACAGCTTGCAGGTGTTCCTGTCCACGTAGGGCACCTCCAGCATCTTGAGCGTGGACGACAGGCGGCCCCGCTCGTGCGTGCGCCCGAAGCCGCTGACGACGCCCGTCTTCTGGGTCAGCAGCGTGGCCTCGGCCCAGTCCTTCTCCGGCAGGCAGGCGGGCGCCACGTTCCTGCGGAACTTGATGGGCGTCTTGAGCCGCAGCACGGCGATGTCGAAGTCGTAAGTCTCCCTGACGAAGCGGCTGTGCTTCACGGTCGCCTCCACCTCGTGCGCCATCTCGTTGCCCTCCTCCGTCTCCGTGTTCCGGTCGCCTGCGGACGGGGGCGTGGCCGTCAGCGTGGGGCCGCCAGGCCCTGCACGTCACTGACGCGTTAAAGCAGTCCCACTTTTTTCCTGCTTAGAGATTGGCACGTGGTCACTAGGAAATGTGAAATACAGGTGACTAGAGCGAGGCCAGTGTGACAGCCTTCTGCTTCCCCGCCGGGGGCAGCGGCCACCCTCCCCTGGTCTGCCCGCGGGTGGGGCTGGGCACCGGGTCTGACCTGCCAGACCGACCCCCAGCCACGGGGCCAAGTGGGCACTGATCACAGCCCACATGTGCCATGAGCGCCAAATCTCAGAATGAAAAATACCTCAAAATACCTCAAGAGTACTTTACAAGCCGATTACAGGTCGAACTGACACTGTTTTGGCTCTACTGGGTAATGAGGTGTGTTACCGAAATGAGTGTCACCTGTGGACGTTTAAAACGTACGCTAGAAGACGTAATGTAACTAGGAAGCTAGACATTACAGCCGTGGCTCGGGCACGTGGCTCGCACTGGATTGTCATGGAGCAGCTCTAGGGTGTGGTGAGAAGGGGGACGTTAGGAAACAGTCCCCCAGATGCAAATGTGGGGCAGCGGTGCCGGCTGCTCAGACGGCTGGGGGCTCTCGGGGGCTTCCCGGAGGAGAGGGCACTGCGGACCCTGCGTGCATGGGGCGGGGGCGCCCCTCCTCCCCCCGCCTCCCTCTCCCCCTCGGGACCTCAGTATTTGAACTAGCGCTTCCGGCCAGCCTATCAGTCCTAGTGCCTCTGAAAACGGGGCGGGGGGGGGGGCCCGCAGGGGGTGAGCGGCACTCACCTACCCTCACCGTGAACCGCTTGGCCTGTAGGAGACAGTGGGCCGCGGTGAGGACGCAGAACTCACTCAGGATGGTGCCCCCGCAGAAGCCCTCGTTCTCCTCGTTGACGAGCAGAGCCTGCGACGGGAGGGCCACAGGCGCCAGGTGGAGCCTGCCTTTGAGACCTGTAGCCCAAGCGTCCGCCCCGTCTCCCCACCACCGCGGGCCTGCCCCCCGGGAGGACTCGTGGGGTCCTCGGGCTGGAACGAGGGCCAGGCCAGCGCACCCCAGCGCCCACCCCCGGGGCCGTGCTGCCCAGCGCCGCCCGTGCTCGGAGCGGGCCCACCGTGGACCCCACGGCCCTGCCAAGGGCCCAGCACTACGGCTGACGGGGTTCTCCCCACCCAGACTCCAGACTCGCCCGGCCAGGCCCTACCCGCCTGTATTTCCCGGCTCCGAAGGCCCCTCTGCAGCTCTATGTGCAGCAGAACTGCTGTCTGTAGTCTCTGGTGTGAATTAGGCCCCAGACCAGGCAGACGCCAGGCTCTGGATGAGACACTTGCTACGCTGGGCCTGGGGACGCTTGCACCGTCCGGACCCCCCTCCCGCGGCTGCGGGTACTACCGTTCAAGGCCGGTCCCTGGGATCCACGTGGCTGCTCCTGACGGGACGTGGGGCGGGGAACACTCCACCGGGACGGGTGCTGACTGGGCGAGCGAGAGCACAGACCCTTCCCCTATTTTCCTTTTCCCCAAAGAACTGGGCCGGCAAGTGCGGAGAGAGCGCTTTCTGCTTTCCCTTCTCTGGGGACTCACCCTTCTCTAAGCAACAGCCATGGGTTGAGAGGGTGCAGGTTAATGAAACTCTTAACAATGTCAAGTTCTAAAAGAACTTTGGAAGACTTTCATGACTAGCACGAAGTCGTGATGTTTTGTTTATGTTTTTGCATAACTTATCAACTCATAACCCCACTTGTGTGACAAGTGAGGAGGGTCAGTCTTCCTAAGACTTGGGACACTGACCGTCCTTCCTGGAGACGGACATGAGGCAACTGGCCAAGTCTGGGGACCCTCCCGTGAGGTTCCTCCTGCCCGCTCCCCGGAGAGCCCCACGCGAGCCCCTCTCAGAGCCCCATGTCCGCCCCCGCCCTGTGGGAATTCACATGCTCCACGGGCACCACGTTCCTGGCCCTCTCACGCAGCAACTTGAATTGTGGGGATCTGGCGGGGGGCTCCCCTCCCTTCCTAGGCCGTGATGCCACACGGGAGAGAAGAGGCCCTGGCGCTTTCAGACCCACACGCACAGTGCCCAGGCAGCCCTGACCTGCGGCGCGCTCTCCGTGCGTGGTGACTAGGTTTCCGCGTGTCCTTGCCCGGGCTCGTGATAATTCAGATAAACGCACACCTGCCTTGTAGCCGGTGGGGGCCAGCTGACGTCATTCCTAAGGGTTGTGGGCAGCTCTGGGAATATTACTTGTAGGAGAAGGCATTTTGGCTTCGGACACTAAAAACTTACAGTCCAAGTGAGGGTTCTGGATAGAATAGAGGCCCCCAGTGAAATCTGACTCAAGTAAATAGCAAATCATTTTCAGTGTGTGTCCCGTGTGATATTTGGGACATACTCACATTCAAAGTTATTTATTGTTTATCTGAAATTCAAATTTAAGTGGAAACCTGTGTTTTCATTTGCTAAGTCTGGCAACTTTAGTCCAAATCAACAACCAAACAGTGAGTTTTTACCTTTGAAAACAAATGGATATACTTTTTGCTAAGGTACCGTCTGCCTCATTAGGACTTGGGTGTTGGGGTAAAAAAAATCTACCAAATTAGAAATGAAACAAGGAGAGCAGCTCTTTCAGCCTCCCGTCAAACCAAAGAGCGAGAAGAGGCCTCAGGGGCGCCGCCCTCCGCCCGCGGAGCCCGCCCTGCCGCCCGAGCCGGAGCCCCTTCTCTGCCTGGGCGGGAGGGGCAGCCGGGCAGGGAGGGCAGAGGCCCGGCCTCTTCCACCGCGGCTCCTTCCGCCGCTGCCCGCTCAAGTCTGCTGCAGGCCCGCGTGGGCCGGGTGCCCGGCGGGACGGCCCCCCACCCAGCTAACCGGCCGCTGAGCTCCGCGCAGTTACCTGCCAGGGGCACTCGCCCTCTTCGCAGTCCCTCCCGCCCACTATCCGGACCAGGTGGCTCTCGTCCTCCTCGGGGCTGGGCTCCGTGCCCTCAAGGCCCAGCAGGTGGAGGGAGCTCTCGGTGGGGCCCAGGTCTCCGCCGTCGTACTGCTCCGGCACGCCTGCTTCGGGGGCCTCCCCGCTGCCGTGGGCGGCCGAGCGCCTGCTGCGTCCCTGCGTGAGCTTCCCACAGGGGAAGGGCTCTGGAAGAAGGGCAGTCGGGCCTCAGCCTCGCGGAGGCCTCCCTGCGGGGCCCACGCAGGCCACTCCGAGGAGGAGCCGGAGGAGTGGGCCCCGGGAAGGGGGCCGAGAGGGGCCTCTGGGGAGCGGGGTGCCCCGTGTCCTGCTCGGGGCCGGGCTACGGGTGGGAGCCCTGACCTCCGGCCGGCCAGCGTGCGGACCGTCTACTGGGACGCCTGCAGAAGTCGGGTGGCTGTGGCTGGACGGAGGACCGTGGGGCTGCGGGGGACACGACTGGTACACGGAGACCAGGATGGCAGAAAGGGGGGCTGGGGCGCTCAACCCCCAAAGCGGTGTGTTGGGAACGTTTCCTAATGAAACGCTGAAGAAAAAGAAGTGTTCTGGGCAGGAGGAGCAGCGTGCGGAGCTTTGTAAGGCAACAGCTGAAGGATGACAGCGACCCTTACAAGCGCCACGCAAGGGGCGGGGCCAGGAAATACCAAAAAGCGTCCTTTCGTATCCTTACCAACTAGGGAACCGAGGCAGAGCGGGGGCGAAGCAGGACAGAGGCGGGGCAGCTGGGGGCCGCAGGTCTGAGGTGGGGCCCCCGTGTGTGTTCTTGGTGGCGCTCGCCCCGCAGGGCCCGCGAGTGGACTGGGGGAGTGCTGGCTCGCTGGCGGGAGGAGAGCTCTTCCCGGGCCAGCCGCCTCTGCCTTAACATTTGTGACCACTGCCCCCTTGAAATTCTGCATCAGCTCGTCCATGACTTAGAACAGAACTTTCTGCACCAGGAAGTAGTTTACCTGACTTTATTTTAAATTGGCCTGTAATTATTCCTGGAATTAAAAAAATTTTGCAAGCAAGTCAAGCAACGACTTCAATTAAAATATGTTTTGGACCAGCTTAAGTTTAAAATCTCATTACCAATAGAAATGTAAATCTCACTGTCCTCTACCTGTTGAGAGATTTAATTTTACACAATTGCCGCTGCCCTGGAATATGCCCACCTCTGCAGTGGGCCCGGGACTCTGCATTCCTCACCACCCCAGGTAATGCCAAGGCTGCGGGCCAGCTGGGGCCTACTGGAGGAGGAGCTGGGGTCCCCCCAAGAAGGAGCCCGAGTTGAGAGGGGCGTGGCCGGCCCCCGCCCCACAGCAGAGGAGTCCCGGTCAGGCAGGACTCCCCACGGGGTGTGAGACGGG
Source organism: Balaenoptera acutorostrata (assembly GCF_949987535.1). Classification (NCBI taxonomy): domain Eukaryota; kingdom Metazoa; phylum Chordata; class Mammalia; order Artiodactyla; family Balaenopteridae; genus Balaenoptera; species Balaenoptera acutorostrata. Next base: position 642,713 of record NC_080081.1, read on the forward strand.
GCCTCTCCCACCCCCAGGACCCCCAGGACCCAGGCCCTCACTCAGCCCTCCGTGAGCTTCTGGGCCAGATGCACGGCATCTGGCTTTTATCAAGGAAAAAAAATTCCATTAACATGGGGACCCACACAACCCGAAACAGTGCTGGAGGGCCCTGGGTTCCCCTTCCGGCCCCTGCACCGCCTCCCCGGCTCCTTGGCCGAGCCACGGCTCCGGCCCTTGTAACTCCAGCCTCCCCAGCCCCCGCTCTTCCGAGAGGGATGGGGACGCCATCGTGGCAGCTGCAAAGTGGCCACTTGGGATTCGCTGCGAGCCGGGCACTGGGCAAAGGGGCCTCCACACGTTACCCTCACGCTCCACGTGCCCCCAGGAGAGCTGACATCACTGGCCCATTTCTCAGGCGGTTCACAGAAACAGTGGGTCTGTCTCCAAACCACGAGCCCCACCAGGAGCCCAGCCTGCGCCCCTCCTACCTGCGGAGACGCAGGACTTGCCATCGTCGCCCAGGTCGTACCCGCTGGCGCAGGAGCACAGCACCGCGCTCCGCTCCTCCCTGCAGAACTGGTCGCAGCCCCCGTTGTCCAGGCTGCAGAGCTCACGCGTGGCTGCGGAAGAGCCGGGAAGCTGAGGGCGCGGCCCGGGACGTGCCCTCACCCGCCGGTGCCACGGTGCCCACCAGCCGGAGCAAAGGGCCGGCGCCCCGGGCAGGCCCCTCCCCCGCCCACGTGGGGCCCCGGGGGCCAGGGAGCCCGCACAAGCCCAGGGAAGGCCTGGAGGCTGGAGGGTCTCAAGTTCAGCCCTAAGAAGGGTGTGGTGGCGCTGGCCAGCGAGGTGGGAGCTCGGGCCGAGCCGGGAGCAGCCCACGCCGTCCACTCTGAGGCCTCGGTCCCCCGTGGCATAAAGGACCTGGGGTCCATCCCCAGACGGGGTCTGGGTCCCGTGCGGCGGGAAGGAGGGGTGGTAGCCACCTCCCGGACTCAGGCCGTCTCCCGGCTGGCCGTGGGCCTCTAGCTGTGTGATTTGGGCACGTTATTTAACCCCCACGGCCTGCCGCGTCACTTGTAGAGGAGTGGAGGCCACCCAGCCCCCAGGAGAGCCGTCCAGGTCCCGCGAGGCGCCGGGCACAGGGGATCTCACCGCCGGACTGTGCCAGCGTCACCCCTGCCAGCGTGCACCGGACATCAGACCCCAGACGCATCAGTCATGCCGCCCTGGCAGCTGACTTTACATTTCTCCACTGGGTTTTGATGAAAGAATAGTTACGGGGCAAACATTAAAGAAACTTTAGAAAACATTCCAGCGTCAGCCAAACGGTATTTGGGGAAGCAGCTCTGGGCGGTGGGTGGAAGGGGGCACGACTGATACTCCCACCGGGGAAACTCCGAAGTATCCAATCGAAGAGCGCGCTCTAAAGACTACAGATTAAGAAATCAACAAAGAAGCGCGAATCTGTCTCCTCAGGGAAAACTGGCCTAATACTAACCTAAGTTTTGTTAAAAATTAATCACGGTATAGGAAAGCTCAGTGATTTTTCCATGCAGAATTAACTGTACCAAATGTTTATAACTGGACAATCCCGAGCATTCAGCACTGACGTTTGCACGAATTTCCAGGATCCGGAGAAGCAGGAGAAACCTCCTCCTCCGAGGAAAGAAACGTCGGTTCTCGTTTCCACGTGAAGGGGCCCCACCCTTCGGGAACGTTCGTTCCACAGCCGCTCCTCAGAGGGGCAGAGGAGTGCCCGGTATCCCGGCCTCCGAGCTGGGCACTCTGACTCGCGCTCCGCGGCCCGCAGCGGCACAGCCTCACGGAGCACAGGCTGAACCCCACGTGACCGGGAGAGTTTCCTTGGGCCTCTAGCTTCTTCCCGCATTCCCACCTGGCCTCCGCAGGGGGCTCTGACCTGAAGGTACACCAAGAAGAGGAACTCACGTAATTCACAGTTTTTGCCTTCAAATCCTTCCAAACAGGTGCATGTGTAGTCCCCGAGGCCATCTTTACATTTGCCCTGATTCAGGCAAGGACGGCTTTCACACTGGTCACCATCTGCGAAGAAAACATTTGGAAACCAGAGCTTGCAGGCGATTCCCTTCATCGTGGAAATGATTTTGCTGTGTTGATTCTGGCGCCCAGTTCTCAGCTAACTTGAATGAACCTGGGATTCTTCCTGTTTTCCTGTAAACAAGTTGTCCTGTCTGGACTTCGTTACCACTGCCCTCCCCCGCACCCCCTCCCCCCCGGCTTTGTGGCTATGTGCACGTGATACCTCTATCTAGTTGGGTTGCTGACTGAGCTTTCCAGTTTTTGCTGAGACCTCTGACTGTTTTTACAATCACTGACAACGTTTTTCCATCACGGAGAGGAGCCCTGTGCTGGTGACCACATGGGGTCAGCTGGAAGGAGGGCGGATAAGTGATTGCTGGACACTTGTTTCTGCGCTGGGCATCGACAAGAGGGTTCCTATTTCCAATGGTTTGGGTGTAAAAGGAGAATGAAAAGCTCCTGTAGAGCACTAACATGGGACTTCACATTTCTTGGGGCATTTGTACAATATAATTTAGAGATAGGTCCAATTGTCATTTTGAGAAATCTGAATACTGTTACCAGAGTGAAAACATTAGTTATGATAAATACCATTTCAGACGCTATAAGCATTAAGTCAAGGTGGTTACCTTATGAGAGGACCCAGTGTTTCAGACTCTTATTTTTTGTTTCTACCTAATATACTTGGGTTTAAAAAAATTATCATGGAATTTGGTATCCTCAAATGGGAATGAACTGATTTAAATGTATATAAGTAACAAAACTAGAATTAGTATAAAGCTACTATAAAAAACTATTTTACGATAACTATTATGGAAACACTCAGAGGGGAAAAGTCTTAGATAAGTAAAATTTAAACAAGAGCAGAAAGGAAATTCAGGAAACATCTTCAAAATTTGAATACAATCTCTCCCGATTTAAATACCCTGATGAACCCCTCTCACTCAAGACTGAAATAGAAAACATCTCACCTTTGTATATATTCCAGAATTCATTCTAAAAGGGAAAAAAAATTTAATGCATTATGGAAAAGAGACATTTTACACCAATAACAGCCACAATCTAGTAACTCAAGTGAATAGGCTATTTCCCAAACAGGTCATTTTCTGGAACAAAATGCTCTAGAACTATTCAATCTAAAAAGGAAATGTTTTCAGATCTCCTGCATTTGTAAAGCTGTGGCTTCATTCATCTTTTTTTTTTTTTAATACAATACATGTTTGTGTAATAAATGATCATATCCCAATACGGCCTAGCGTCCATTTTCTTGCCTGCTCACACAGTTGAACATGGCATCTGGGAAACATTTTGTAATATTAAATGTACTTTTCTAACTTTCATCCGAGCAAAATCACTAACGATATGATCACAATCAAGATTTTCACATTATTTGCTTCAACTGTTAAGTAATTTGAAATTAGATTACTTTTCTTGAACCACAAAAGTTTCTATATAGGTTTTATTTGTTTGTTTTTCACTAATCTCAGTTTGGAGAAACTGTGCTGAGACAACAGCAACTTAAGTAAAATCTCTAAAGTAATTGCTTAGATTCAGAAGCAAACTGTAAACTTTATGTATCACATTCAAACACTGTAATAAATTCATAATGACAAATAATTGTAATTGCTAAGACAAAATATTTTAATTTCATCACATACAACATTATCATATAATTTTTTACTATCTCTTAAACCAATACCTATATCCAAGCTTTTATATGAAGAATCAGTGTTATATTTCACACATATTACATCTAGACCTACATGTATATCAATTTAAGATTAATGTGAATCATTTAATATTACAAAATGTTTCCCAGGTGCCATGCTCAATCATCTTAATTGCACAACTTTGTTAAATATTGAAAATTTATTTTCAAATTAATTACCAAGAAACGGATTGTACCAAAAATGGTTTGCTCTCTTTGCTACCCCCAAGCCAATCAACAAGTGGTTTTACATTAAGATACCCGGGTCAAAGATTCAAAACAGGATCAGATGCTTGGAGAATAATCATTATGTTACTTGGAAAAAAAGATAGTTGGTAATTAGCTTAAAATAGGGCATCAAGAGCCTATGTAACACTGAAAAGAAATGTTCGTAGTCTTAAAACAATTTTTTGCTATCTATAGTAGGTTAATTAGTGTCTCCCCTACTCCCCGGCCCCAACTTAGGTGCAACCTCAGAATTTGACCTTAATGGAAAGAGGGTCTTTGCAGATGTAATTAAGTTATGGATCGAGAACAGCTCGTACTGGATTAGGGTGGACCCCCAATCAATGAGAGTGTCCTTATAAGAGACATAAAATATCACACAGGCCACACACAGAGAAGGCTGTGTGAAGGTGCAGGCACAGAGTGGAGTGATGTATCTACCGGCCAAGGAACAGCAAGGGCTGCTGGTCGCCCCCAGAAGCTGGGGGAGAGGATGGAGCAGATCCTCCCTCAGACCTTCCAGAAGGAACCAAGCCTGGTGACACTCTGATTTCGACTTGTGGTCTCCAGAACTGTGAGAGGGTAAATTTCTGTTGTTTTAAGACACCCAATTTGTGGTGCTTTGTTACAGAAGGCCTAAGAAATGACTACACTGTCTTTTAAATTCTTTATTTAAAAATTTATCACACAGTAAAACGGACTTTTTTTGGTGTACAATTCTATAAAAGCCAACACACGTATAGATTTGTATAATCACCGCCACAACCGAGACGCAGAAGAGCTCCGTCTCCCCCAACCTTGCCAGCCACTGGCCACCCCGCTCCGAATGCCCAGCACGCGTCTGCTCTGTGTCACTATAGTCATGATTTCTTGAGGATGTCCTGTAAAAGGACTCATACGTGATATAAGCTTGTGAAACCAGCTTCCTTCTTTCAGCATAGTGCCTCTGAAACTGAAATTCATTCAAGTTACTCTGCGTGTCGATAGTTTGTTCTCTTTTACTGATGAGCAGTGTTCCGCTGTGCGGCGGAACACGGTTTGTTTATCCATTCACCCGACAAAGGACATCTGTACTATTTCTAGTTTTTGGCAATTATGAATAGACTTGCTGTAAACACTTATGTACAGGTTTTGTGTGAAAAAAGTTTTCAATTCTCTACAGTAAATACCCAAGAATGGGATTGCTGAGTCATATGGTAACTTTATAAGAAACTGTCGAACTGGTTTTCAGACTGGCTGCACCATTTTGCATTCCCGCAAGCAGTGTATGAGTGGTGGTCGCTCCACATCCTCACCAGCACTTGTTTTTATTCTAGGTGTGTAGTGGCATCTCACTGTGGTTTGTTTGGTTTCTGTGGGGGGGGGGCGCACCTTGCGGCATGTGGGGCCTCAGTTCCCTGGCCAGGGGGATCGAACTCATGCCCCCTGCAGTGGAAGCATGGAGTCTTAACCACTGGACCACCAGGGAAGTCCCTCATCGTGGTTTTAATCTGCATTTCTGTAATGGCTAATAATATTGAATATCTTCTCGTATGCTTATTTGCCAACTATGTATCCTCTTGGGTGAAGTGTCTGTTCAAATCTTTTGCTCATTGTATTTAATTGGGTTGTTTATTTTCTCCTGTTGACTTGTGAGAGTTCTTTATATATTCTGACCACAAAACTTTTGGCAGATATGTGATTTGCAAATATTTTCTTAGTCAATAGCTTGTATTTTCATTCTCTTAATGTTTTTCACAGAGCAAAAGTTTTAAATTTAGAATAAGTCTAATTTATCTATATGTTTTTTATGGATTATGCTTTTGGTGTCACGTCTAAGAATTTTTGCCTAACTTAACTTTGTGTCATGAAAATTTTCTCCTAAAAGTTTCCTGTTTTTTTTTTTTTTTTTTTTTTTAAGGATTTTCTTATTTATTTATTTATTTATTTATTTATTTATTTTTGGCTGTGTTGGGTCTTCGGTTCGTGCGAGGGCTTTCTCCAGTTGCGGCAAGCGGGGGCCACTCTTCATCGCGGTGCGGGGACCGCTCTTCATCGCGGTGCGCGGGCCTTTCTCTATCGCGGCCCCTCCCGTCGCGGGGCACAGGCTCCAGACGCGCAGGCTCAGCAATTGTGGCTCACGGGCCCAGCTGCTCCGTGGCATGTGGGATCTTCCCAGACCAGGGCTCGAACCCGTGTCCCCTGCATTAGCAGGCAGATTCTCAACCACTGCGCCACCAGGGAAGCCCAAAAGTTTCCTGTTTTATCTTTAGAGCTATATGGTCCATTTTGAGATAATATTTGTACCATTGTGAGGTTTAGGTCAAAGCTGACCTTTTTTGCATATAGATGTAGAATTATTCCAATACCATTTATTGAAAAAGAGAATTCTTTTTCTAATGAAATGCTTATGCATCTTTGTCAAAATCAATTGGTCAAGGACTTCCCCGGTGGTCCAGTGGGTAAGACTCTGTGCTCCCAATGCAGGGGTCTCAGGTTCGATCCCTGGTAGGGGAACTAGATCCCGCATGCATGCCACAACTAAAGATCCCGCATGCGGCAACGAAGATCCCGTGTGCTGCAATAAGACCCGGCACAGCCTAAATAAATAAATAAATATTTAAAAAAATCAACTGGCCATATTTGCGTGGGTCCATTTATGGACTTTCTATTCTGTCCTTTTGATCTATGTGTTTATCCCTTTACCAATACCACACATCAATATCGCTACGATTTTATTTATTTATTTATTTATATTTTTTTGGCTGCGTTGGGTCTTCGTTGCTGCGCGCGGGCTTTCTCTAGTTGTGGAGAGCAGGGGCTACTCTTCGTTGTGGTGCATGGGCTTCTCACTGCAGTGGCTTCTCTTGTTGCGGAGCATGGGCTCTAGGCACGCAGGCTAGTTGCAGCACTTGGGCTCAGTAGTTGTGGTGCACGGGCTTAGTTGCTCCGCGGCATGTGGGATCTTCTGGCACCAGGGATTGAACCTGTGTCCCCTGCACTGGCAAGTGGATTCTTAACCACTGCACCACCAAGGAAGTCCCATATCTCTATGATTAATGTAGATTTACAATAAGTCTTTAAATCAGGTAGTGTGATTCCTCCAATTTTATCTTCTTTCTCAAAATTGTTTTAGCTATTCTAATTCCTTTGTTTTTCCATATTACAAATATTGAATCAACTTTTCTTTATCTGATGGAAATTTGGCACTGCATTAAATCTATATATCAAATTGGGAAAAGTCAATATTTTAGTATGTTAAGTCTTTCAAACCATGAACATTCTATGTCTATTTATTTACGTCCTCTTCCTTTCATTAGCGTTTTGCAGATTTCAGCATATAGGTCGTGTACATGTTTTATTAGATTTACACATAGATATTTTTCTTTGGAGCAACAGTAAGTGGCATTAATTATTTTGTTTATTTCTAACTGCACATTATTATTACACAGAAATACAATTAATATTCTTCTTTTTTAACATATATTGCTTTATTCAATTTGCTAATAATTTGTTGAGAATTTTTATAAGAGGTTCATGAGAAATGTTGTTATATAGCTTTCTTGCTTTCTACCTTCTTCCCTCCCTCCTTCCCTCTTTTTCTCTTTCTTCTGTTTTTGTGGGTTTTGGCATCAGGGTAATGCTGATCAAAAACAAACTTACAAGTGTTCCCTTTTTGTTTCTAGAAGAGATTACACAGAACTGGTGTTATTTCTTCTTTAAATGTTTGGTAAAACTCACCAGTGACACAATCTGGACCTGGACATTTCCTTTACATAAGGTTTTTAACTAAGAAGTTGAATTTGCAGATATCTCTTGTCATACTATGTGTTTTGGTAATTCATGGTTTCGAGGAATTGGTCCATTTCATCCAAATTGTAAAATTCCATCCAAATTTGTGCATGGAGTTGTTCATAGTATTCTCTTATTATCCTTTTAACATATGCAGGGTCTGTAGTAATACCTCTTCTTTCATTCCTGATACAATTCATGTGTTCTTTTTTGTCAATCTTGTTAAATCTTATCAGTTTTGCTGATTTTCTCTATTATTTCAAGTCTTCAATTTTATTGATTTCTCCTCTTTTGGGTTTATTTTGCCTTTTTGTGTGTGTGTGTGTGTCTTAAGGTGGAAGCTTAGATTATCAATTTGAGAACTTCTTTTCCTATAAAAACATTTCATGCTATAAATTTCCCGATAAGCACTGTTTAGCTGCATCCCACAGATTTTGTATGTTATACATTCATTTCTGTTCAGCTGAGAGTATTTTCTTTTCTTTTTTCAAAAATTTTATTTATTTATATATATTTTTATTTTTGGCTGTGTCGGGTCTTACTTGCAGCACGCGGGATCTTTGTCACAGCATGCGGGATCTTTCGCTGCGGTGCGTGGGCTTCTCTCTAGTTGTGTTGTGTGGGTTTTCTCTCTCTAGTTGTGGCGCACGGGCTCCAGAGCATGTGGGCTCTGTAGTTTACAGCACACGGGCTCTGTAGTTGAGGCGCGTGGGCTCAGTAGTTGTGGCACGTGGGCTTAGCTGGCCCGCAGCATGTGGGACCTTAGTTCCCCAACCAGGGATCAAACCCACGTCCCCTGCATTGGAAGGTGGATTCTTTACCACTGGACCACCAGGGAAGTCCTGAAAGTATTTTCTAGCTTCCCTTGAGACTTCTTCTTTGACACGTGGATTATTTAGAGAATTCCCTGGCGGTCTGGTGGTTAGGACTCTGAACTTTCACTGCTGAGTGCGTGGGTTCAATCCCTGTTCAGGGAACTAAGATCCCACAAGCTGTGCAGCGTGGCTAAAACAAACAAACAAACAACTTAGCTCTTTAAAATTATAAGTATGGTAGTTCTAAGGAAGTAAGGAAGAGTGTTTGGGAAATGATACTGAGGAAAAAGGCAGAACATGAACTTGGCACTACAATTATTTTTATTATTTTAAAAAACTGTTCAGTGTATGTGAATTAAAGGAATATTTAAAAATAAAAACAGTTCCTGAAATTATGAATAACTTTTTAAAAGAGCTAAATCGTTCACTTGGTAACAAGGAGTAAAAATGAATTCTTAATTCCTCTTCTCTCTTCTGGTGGCTGAAATGAACTATGGTAGTCAAATGGATAGCAACACAAGAATTCCCTTGCAGACCTTGACCTTTTGCAGGAATGCAAAGATGTCTGAGTCATACAACTTACCAATTATTATTTTCTAGACAGAAGTGCCAACTATTGTGCTTTTCAGTGTATCAGTGGTTGCCACATTCTCCTTACCTTCAGGTTTCATGGCAGGAAACAGAAGTACTTCCTTGATGTTACCGTAGACTGTGAGAAACACGGTGATGCAGCCAATGTCCATGCCACAGCCAGATGGGGGTGGCAGCCTGGATTCCAGGCGGTATAGAAGTTCTCATCTATGAACATCATCATCGTTGGTGGCTCTGGCCTGTTGTTTAAAAGCCTCTGGCTGCTGTATGGGACTATTTAACCCAGTGTAAGCACTGCACACTTCCCTCCTCATGACAAGCAGCTCAGCCTGCTCAGTGAGACCCAGAGCAGTCTGTCTGGCCGTTATCTGTGGGCCGTCACCGATGAGTGGGTCGCTGCTGCAAGCCACTTTCAGGGACTCTGACAAGCTTAGCAAGGAGTCTGCCTGTGGTCCGAGGTGGAGGACGTTCAGCAGTTTTTGCGACACAGATGTGATCAATAATTTTTTCAGCTTCTTCCGTTCTGAAGAGGTTAGTTTCCGGCAGCTTCACTCCCAGGTTGTTCTTGGGCCCTTCTATTGTGCTGATTCTCCAGAAGGGTGGGGTGGAGTCCATCTCATGGGTTTGGCCTGCTGGGCTGACTGGATGGTGGGTGGTCTTGTAACTGCCCATAACATGTTCAGCATCCCTGATATGATATCCATGATTTCACGAGGTCATAAACGGCCAGGTAAAACTCACAAGTGGTGAGTTCGAGTCAAACCTTCTGGAACTGGCATCCAACATCACAAACGCAGTCAATGCCACCAACTACCAGCATTTTCCAGTTGGCGTTCTGGAGCAGTTCCTACACGTAAGTTCATGTCCAGCTTGCTGTGCTAGGTGATGGAAAGCTTGGTCACAGCTCCCCGTGAAGCGGCATTGAGCATGGGAAGTTCATCTAGGAACCCCAACTCTTCCAAGAAACTTCTTCTACACGTGATCATCTTGGCGTGCGGGATACACTTCTTCCTCACAAAGTCACTCTGGCTGGAGTCAGAGAATCTCCGATGATACTGCCTTTCCTCGCCTTTCGGCCAAAGGGGGATGAGGTGCCCATGGAAGCAAGAAGACAGTAACGCAAGTCTGTGGAGCTGAGGGGCGCTCAGCTCTGCTCCTCGGTTTTCCCAGGGTTCTCCGGACTCCACAAGGAAGTCTTCTATAGACTTGAGTAAATTCTTCTTCCGACTTAACATTTCTCCACTCAGCCATGACTTGCAACTGGACCTGTCCTCCAAGGGCCACAGCTCTTCTGCCACCTTTAAGGTGAGCCAGGCCGGTGGTGTCCAGGCTGCCGCGAGCAGGCGGGAGTCTACACGAGCCTGTGTGGCACGGGCCCCCCAGCGCCCAGACTCCGCTGGACACTCCACTGCAGGCCCGTGGTGTGGACAGGTCCGCTGTCTGCAGCCAGGCTGTCTCTCGTGGGCTCCTGCTTGGCCTCCTTTTCCTCAGCCTTCAGGCGTCTTCAGCTCGCGGTTGCTCAGTTTTGGCTCGCAGCCGTCCACGTCCACCTCGGCCCCTGCTGCAGCCAAGCCACCCCACGGCCTGACGCAAGGTGCCAGACGACAGCACGACGCGAGGTGGCTAACGGACCTCAGTGACTTCCGGGTCAGCATTGGAAGCCCCGCCTCTTCCGGGGGAGGGGCGGATGCTTTCGCGCCGCGGCCGCCGCTGCCGCTGCTGCGCAGGTGCAGAGCAGGGCCTCGAGGCTGCGTTCGTTCTGCGCCTGCGCACCGACCCACCCTGTGGTCTCAGGACCGGAACCCGTCGGCGAGTATGGCGGCGGCTGAGCGTCTGGGCGAAGAGCCCGGGCCCGGGGTCCTTGTGCAGGCCGAGGCCGACAGCGCGTTCTTAGATAAACATTTTGAGTTTTAAGGTGGACCTGACGGCGCTTCAGAAGCCCCCGCAGCCCTGTAAGTGCATCCTGGCCGCGCCGCCCCTTACCGTCTTCTCCGTGTCCTCAAAGACCTCGCGGGCCTCCTCATACGAACAGGCCTCCTCTAGGCACTCCCTCTCCAGGTTTCCTTTCTTCATCTCCTCCAAAAACGAGTTGGCCCTGCGGACCCTCTGCAGGACGCCGTGGGCCTGGTCCCGGGGCAGGAACACTGGGGTGGAGAACGCGGTTGTCACGTGCTCGCCCACGTGCGGGTCGCGTCCCCGGGCCACCCCCGCCCCCGCGAGTGACGGGTCAGACGCCTGCCCAGGGCCCGCGCGCCCACCACTGACCTGCCCCGCCGCACACGCGCACACCTGGCCCCGCGCTGAGACCCGAGCCCTCCTTCTGGAACTCGCCCTTCGGTCCCTCTTGCCTCCCCGGGCCCTCCACTCCGTTCTGTGGCTCAGCTGTACCCCACCCCCACCCCCCGCCTTCAAGGTCTCAGCTCTGCGTTAGGTGGGGAGGTGACACGGTTTTGCACGATCTACAATTGAAAGTATGATTTGTTTCAAGTCCCAGGACACACGTACACAAGAGTAAAACAAAAGTTTCAAGAAATAGTGCTTACTATTAATTTCTACAAAATAGTACTTGTTACAAAATTTTCTACTTGTTTCTGTCCTGTTTCATTAAAAAAAATCCACTAAATTGACCTGCCAATTAAAGTGTCCTGGCTCAGGGATCTCTCCCCTCTCCCCTCAGTAGCCCCTGCCGAGCTGCCTGGGTCTTCCCGGTCTCACCCACTCCTCTTCCCCTTTTCACTGTGCTGTGGGAGGCCCTCAGGTCCTTTTCTTGGCGCTCTGTCCTGCTCTCTGCCTCTCTTCTGCTGGGGAATTGAGTCTCCCCAGAAGGAAGATGACTCTCCAAGTTGGTATTTCTAGTCCCAGCTTCCATCGTGAGCGCTGTGTTTTCAGCTCTCTCACGGCGATGGATTCTGCCCTCACATCAGAACTCCATTCTCCCCATGTCCGAAACTAAAAAACAGGCCTGCAGAATCAAACTGTCTTGAGTGGCAAATGCATCTTGGTCACCTGCTACTGAATATTGGCAAGTGGGAATTCGATACCTACTTCTTAGAGTTGTTTTAAAGAGTGTATGAAACTCCTAGTGTTCACTCGCTCCTACCTCAAATTACTTTCTCTTCCAAATTCCCTATTTCTTTTAGTGACACCCGTGTGTTCCCAGCAAGGCCAGGCCCACATTTGTTCTGTGAGGGCCCATGCCCCATTACTCCAGACACCCGCTCCACCAGGGAGCGCTTGCTTTGAAATACAAGCCACGCACCCATTTCTCCCCTCCCTCCTTCCCCTCCCTGGTCCCCCCACTCCTGTTTGGTTTGTTTTTCTGTCTCACTTTTCACTCTTTCCTTCTCCCACGCTCCTGGGCCACTGAACTTCCACGTCACCCAGAGTGCAAACATGCAGACAGGCCCCCGGGGCTGCCTCCACTCTGCTCTGTCCTTTCTCGTTTCTTCTCTTGGACAGGTCTGGAGTCCCAGAAAGCCTAGAGCCCCCCTGGCGGAGCCAGCCTGAGGGTGGTGGCACTGGCTCTCATCCTCTTCCCTGCCATGGAAGCTCCTCTCTGCCTGTGACCCCCTAGCCTCTGTGCCCGCAGTTTGCTCTGGCAGAGGAAGGGGGCTTCTCTCTGTCTCTGCCTGCCACTGACGCCCTCCCCCTCCCTCCATCTCCCTCCCTCTCTGTCTCTGTCTCTCTTCCTCCTTCTCTGCCCGTGTTTCTGTCTGTCTTTGTGATCTGTGATCTGCTCTCTGACTCTCCACCAACAGGGAGGCACACCTGGCCCTAAGCTATGCTTGGCTGAAACCACCAAGCCAGGCCCTCGTGCCGGCCTCCCACAGGGGATGGGCACCCACTCTCCAC